>NW_026045914.1:7649672-7992381 GCF_023898315.1 Schistocerca nitens
AGGGCACTCCCGCCTTAGGTGAATGTTTACACCTCAGGTCACACCTCCCGAGAAACAGACGGAGGGACCAATCGGCATGGTCAGAAGGTATCAGCTCAGGCAATCACCCCTCCCCGGGCCTGGCCTTTACCAGGGGGTACGCGCGTGCCTTACATGTCTACCCAGGGCGGGGAATTACGCGTTACCCCGTCACCGGCTACGCGTGCGAACGCGTGTGTCGGCCTTCAGGCGCGCACAGGGAGGAAGGAAGAAGAGGAAAAAGGAGAGAGAGGGAGAGAGAGAGAGAGAGAGAGAGAGAGAGAGAGAGAGAGAGAGAGAGAGAGAGAGAGAGAGAGAGAGAGAGAGGACAGTGTCTCAAACGCCGAGGCGGAGACCAGAGAAGGCAAGGAGAAGAAGGCAATGAGAAGGCAAGGAGAAGGCAATGAGAAGGCAATGAGAAGGCAATGAGAAGGCAATGAGAAGGCAATGAGAAGGCAATGAGAAGGCAAGGAGAAGGCAAGGAGAAGGCAAGGAGAAGGCAAGGAGAAGGCAAGGAGAAGGCAAGGAGAAGGCAAGGAGAAGGCAAGGAGAAGGCAAGGAGAAGGCAAGGAGAAGGCAAGGAGAAGGCAAGGAGAAGGCAAGGAGAAGGCAAGGAGAAGGCAAGGAGAAGGCAAGGAGAAGGCAAGGAGAAGGCAAGGAGAAGGCAAGGAGAAGGCAAGGAGAAGGCAAGGAGAAGGCAAGGAGAAGGCAAGGAGAAGGCAAGGAGAAGGCAAGGAGAAGGCAAGGAGAAGGCAAGGAGAAGGCAAGGAGAAGGCAAGGAGAAGGCAAGGAGAAGGCAAGGAGAAGGCAAGGAGAAGGCAAGGAGAAGGCAAGGAGAAGGCAAGGAGAAGGCAAGGAGAAGGCAAGGAGAAGGCAAGGAGAAGGCAAGGAGAAGGCAAGGAGAAGGCAAGGAGAAGGCAAGGAGAAGGCAAGGAGAAGGCAAGGAGAAGGCAAGGAGAAGGCAAGGAGAAGGCAAGGAGAAGGCAAGGAGAAGGCAAGGAGAAGGCAAGGAGAAGGCAAGGAGAAGGCAAGGAGAAGGCAAGGAGAAGGCAAGGAGAAGGCAAGGAGAAGGCAAGGAGATTATGCAGGGGAAAGAGTAAGGAAGACAGTGAGGTGGAGAAGAGCAAAGAAAGGAACCAACCAAAGAAAGGAAGAAACGAGAAGTGAAAAAGCAAAATGACCGCAAATAGAGGTCGTGGAACCGTCCGTCTCCGGACGCTGGCGCTAACTACCCCCTTGAGGGGGAGGGACTCCTTTTAGTCGCCTCTTACGACAGGCAGGAATACCTCGGGCCTATTCTTACCCCGGACCCGCAGGGGGCGACTGCTTGTTTGTCCTGCCCTCCTAGAATGCAGTATAGTGGTTGGCTGCGGCCTAGCATTTAGATCACATGACGTGTTTCACATGTTGCCCACTACTGAAAGGATAGGTAATGTTTCTAGCTGGACTTCAGTAGGTGGAGGTGGTGGGGGGAGGATGTGAGGGATGTGTCTGCATCTAGATCTATTACAAGGGTATGAGGTAGGAGCTGCTGAAAAAACACACAGTATTTGCGTGTTACAGAATATCAGTGAGAGCCCCAACCAACAAAAAGCATGAAATTGCACAGTGGGTACCAGCAATCAAACTCTGTTATATACACTGGTGCATGACATACAATAAATGGTTCCTTGAGAGATTGAATACCTAGCACCAATTTCGTATAACTCCAGACTTGCAGTACCTGAAAGAGTCTGCACAATATGTCATCGAAATATTGTGCATAAAATGTTGAAAACTCAGCAGGACTCCTGGAAGCACAGAACTAAACACTGACAAGGCTTCTCCATTAGACATTTTGAAGTACGGGCTAAGAGATGTTTATCTAAATATCAAAATTTTCATGCAGTATTTACAGCACTCCTACTTGGCCTGGACAAGAGGAGGGGTTAGGCTTTGGCAATTCTGCCAAGGCTACCAGACTACATTGATATGCAGGTCTGTAAATGAAGAACCACCACAAAAATTCAAGGCCTTTTAGAATTTCCACAAATGTAACTGAAAGTAATTTAAGAAGGAGATGAACTGCTAATGGACCACCTCAGACAAATGAGCATTTTCCAAATGATGGAGGGAGATATTTTTCTTGTAACTACTACAATGTTGAAACCAAACTAGCCTCAAACTGCCCAGTGATTTCTTAACATATTCAGAGAAACAGCACGTGTAACAAATGTATTGTCAATTCTGTGGCTCAAAGAATATGTTTTTCACCTGTCTGCCACATATTTTTCTGTGCTCATTAAGGGCTTGAAGCCAAAATCATGATAGCAATAAAATAAACAGAAAGTAAAGAAATTCATAAATCAAGTAGGATATCACCCACCTCACAGAAGAACCAACCCATTTGAGGTCAATCATTTTGTGTCAAAGCTCTCTCTTGAAATTGATGTCAACCCACATTAGCAAGCTCCCAAGGGAAGCTAAAACAAGGATATCTCGCAACAAAATGTCAGAAAAAAATCAGTTAGGTCATGTACCTATTTCACAAAGAAGTACAATGGAAGTTATGAATTTGAAAGTAGTAAGGAAAGGTGAGTTTGAAGTAAAACTTCTGTCTAACCAAGAAACTCACAAAGGTTACTAAAACATAATGCAGATAGACTAACTAAGGAATCAGGTAAAGGCTATCAACATGAAATTAAAGTGACTAAGCATGGCAGCTTGCAAAAAGATATTCACAGCACCAAAAATAATTTAATAATAAAAAATAAAGGTAAAATGTGGTGGAATGAAATATGCAAAGAAACCATACCAGAGGGATAAAAGATGAATAAGGCAAAAATGCTCAAAGAAAATTCTAGATCATGACCAATCTAAACAACAAAGAAAGAAAACTACCAGATTAATCAGAAATACCAAATAAACCTTTGAGAAAGAGAAACTTTTGCAAATAGACAAAAATAAATCCCCTGTTTTTTATCAAACTGTGAAGAACAAATTGAAGAAATTTCAAACTGCAAATATGTTTCTAAAATAAAAACGGCCAAATTGGGTTAAATAATGCTTTCAAGATTTCTCATGAATTTCAAATCTCAGTTAGTAATGAAAATTGTGAAGAAGATTTACCACAAGCTATACAACAAACTGAAGAAGGAATTAACACCCTCAGAAATAAGAAACATTATGGAGAAGATTGTATTTTAGCTGAACTTTTGATGTGGTCCTTGCCAAATAAGGCAAATTAGCTAAATTTACTCTTTGATGAAATCTGAAAAACAGAAAAAAAAATCCCAGAGGAGTGGAAAGTTACCTTGATACATCCACTGCATAAGAAAGATAATAAACAGGATGGAAACAACTACATAGTAACCTCTCTACTGTCAGTAGCAGCTAAGTATTTTCCAAAATTTTATCAAGCAGAATAAAAAACAACACTAGACAGCCATTAATGTGAATATCAAGCTTGCTTTAGATGAAGGGAAGGTCATGATCAGATCAAATATTTAATCTCAAGTCACTAATTCATCACCAATTACTAAATTCAAAGGATATTGTATTATGTTTGTGGATAACAAGAAGGCTTTTGATTATGTTGACAGAAAAACTACAGATAAAATAATTTGAGGATTTGGTATAAGGTCTAAACTGACAAACCTAATCCATGAAACACTTACAGATACCACTCTGTAAAGTAAATCTTATGGGAGAAATTTCACAGCCTTCAAAATAAAAACACATGTACCACAAGGTGATGGCCTGTACCCATTTTTTTTTAATACTGTATTAGGGAAAATTGTAAGAATTTCTTACAAAGAATGTATTGAACTCAGCATTTTGTCAATAAGATTAGGAGGAGGAAGAAAAAAGGTCGAAATCAATTTAGAGGTGATTTTGTTATATCTGCCGAAAATGTGGCATCTGCTGTAACACAAACGAATTTCCTGGAGGAAATAGCCAGTAGAAGTGGCTTAAGGATTTCTACAGCATGAGGGGGGAGGAAGGGGGGATGTTAAGAATGCTAGAAAATCCTTTAAAACTGATGTGGTCCAAATAGATAGCTTCACTGTTAAGTTGATACATTGTTGTCGCTCTGACCAACACAAGTTCCACATCTCAAACTTGGCCCTGGACTGACTGTCTCAGGACCAGAAATCAGGCCCTTATACATTATCACAATGATAGGTACTGAAACTACACATTGTTTGAAGTTTAATTTACAGAAATTACAATTAAATCTTAACTCGTTAAATTGACTGATTACATCGAAAAATTCCGTCTTTTTAACAGTTTCTTCTACTACAAGAGTTAGACAGAATTATTTGTTTAAATAATCAAATTGACAAATGTATGTATGCAAACAATACTTTGGACAAAGCTATTAATTACTTTGGGATTAAATAACAGATAATTTTGCTAACATGTTTCTGAATAGAGCCAAATAGATACTTTCAGATTACTAGTATTTTGTCTCCCAAATGTTTATAATTAGTACAGAATTTAGATTTGTTTATACATCAACAATAGAATTTAAGTTATGAAACAATTACTGATTTCACCTAATAATGGAAGATACCGACAAGGAATAGTCAAAATAAACTGGGAATTCAATTACATACATAAAATTAAGCACAAAATTTGATCTGATGTTAAGTTCCTTAAAACTGAGGGCCAACGTTTCTCTCTTATGAAAATGCAGATTATATTGACATACGTTAATAGTACTTAATTCAAAAGTGACAAAATGAATTTTAAGGAGGCAGATGGCAAAACAAGAGTGGGAGTAAAACTATCCTAGCTTGCTTCATCACAAACACAAGACAGTAGATTTACAAATAAGATTTTAAAATAGCTGTGGGATAAGCAGTACAGAAATAGCTGGGTCAGTGAAGTAAAAAAAAAAAAAAAAAAAAAAAAAAAAAAAAGATTTAGAAAGAAACTATATAAGGACAGAAGATGCCAACAGAGAAATCTTTCAGGAAGAAGTATTGAAAATCAAATTATTCCGAGACAGGGTAGCTAAAAAGACTGGTTCAAAATGGTCTGCAAAGAGACAGAATATAGTGAACAAATGAAATCATAATGGAAGAAAAGGAAACAACAAACCGTGAGGATCTAAAATTGGAATGTGTTCCTCAGATGAACTATTCACAGGAGAAAAAATAAATAAATAAAAAGGTTATCCATGAACTTTATACAAACAGGCTTTTTCTGTTTGTCAGTCACTGTTTTATTTTCATTTCAAATAACATATTTCAGTCACAAGATGTCCTGTGTGTATTCCAGAAAGCCAAAAAGTTATAGAAGTAAGAAGATTATAGGCGATAAGAAATTTGCACTGTGCCAAATTTGTTCAAGAAAAGTTATGTGCCATACTGAAATGAAACAGCATGCATATTCAGTCAAAATCTGCACACCAAGCAGGAAGAAACATTCTTTAAGCCAGGGGAGGTGCAATTTTGGAATTGAGCAGAAGTATCATTCTGGTCACCGTAATGGGAGAGCTTCTGCAGCATATGTGAAAAGTAGCAAGGATGAACTTAGCACAAGAAGGGAACAAATGGATACACCATACTTAATAGGGCTCTGTGAAGTTTATATCTATGTGCTGGAGGGACTTTATATTTAGGCTCAACAGATAAAAAGTCCAGGGAAACTGCTGATTTGATAAAGTTATTTAACACATCACAATGACTACAGAATGTAAGACATTTTTGGCCTTACCTCTGTTTGACCTACACATCTCTCTCTATCATCATCTATTGGAACAAAGGGAAGATACTTTTTCGAGGTTCTTAGAATTTACCTAACTTTCACCTGCAATAAAAATAGGAACTTGGAAAAACTGTCTCTTAAATGAGTAATGATGCTTTTTCTGCTGCCAACCTTGAGGGATTTCAATAGTTCCCAGGAGCTTGCTTTGTCTGCATCCATGTACAGCCTAAAGTCACACTGGTACTGGTATAAATATCCATAGAATTTAAGCAGTATCAGTTCACCCTCCCTTTTCCTTTGAATAGTTTGCACATTCCAATGTCCTGAGGATGAGGGTACTGAATAGGTTTCAAGCCTAACCTTATTCAACTCCTGGGAGAGAACATCTCCTTTTCAACATACATCATTAAAAACTTTAAAAATGCATATTTTACTGTAATTGCTGGGATATTTCGGATGTTCTCAATGTATTGTGAGAAAATTTAGTGCACCATTGGGCATCCACTCACTGGAGGGAATATGTAACAACATGAGACTCAAAGTGCTTCTCGAATTTTCACGGATAATCCTCCTGCTGTTCAATCACCAATGCAAAACTGTCGTCTGTACTAGTATAATGTTTAATGAACAAAGTTTATGGCTCCGTGTTTATATATTTACATGTTATCTTTGGGAGCGAATTCAGATGTCACAAAACACATTCATTGAGGCCAACATACCTCGTAAGAGTGGTGTGTGTTTTCTGTAATATATCTATTGTTCCTAATTTATATAAATGGTATGCCCTCTGTTTGCTGATGACACTAGCTTGGTAGTAAAGAATGTTTTGTGGAATGTTGGTATTGTTTCATGTAGTGCAGTTTGAGATATAGGTTCATGGCTTGTAGAAAATAAACTAATGCTAAATCACAGCAAGAATAAGTTTTTACAATTTCTAACAAAAAATTCAACAAAACCAGCCATTTTAATTTCACAGAATGGCCGTACGATTAGTGAAACGTAACAGTTCAGATTTCTATATGTTCAGGTGGATAGTGAACCGTTGTGGAAAACTCGTGTTCAGGATCTTGTTCAAAGACTTAATTCTGGCATTTTTGCTATTTGAATGGTATATGAAGTAAATGACAATGTGACACAAAAATTAGTCTACTTTGTTTATTATCATTCGCTTATGAGGTATGGTGGTATATTTTGGGGTAATTCTTCCATTTCCCAAAGGATGTTTCGGCTCAGAAATGGGCGGTTCAGGCATTAAGTTGTATAAGCTCGTGTAACTCCTGCTGACCCCTGTTAATTAGTCTGGGTAATCTGACATAGGCCTCTCAATAAACACACATTCTTTGCTGTCATTTCTTGTTAACAGTGTCAACTTACTCCCAAGAATTAGCAGCTTTCATTCAGTTAACACTAGGAAGAAATCCAATCTGCCTATGGGGCACACTTTCTTGACTCTTGAGCAGAAAGGCATGCAGTACACTGCGGCATCCATTTGCAGTAAGTTACCACAGGAATTCAAACCTCTTAGCAGTAATCCATGTAGTTTCAAATCAAAATTGAAGAGTTTCCTATCGTGTTGAGGATTTCCTTGAAAAATTAAGCTGATTCCTGTGTTACATTCTTGATTGCATTTACATAAACTTATAGCTCCTCTTTTTTGGTTTCTTAAACATTTTATTTTATCTGGCATATTCCATGACCTTTAAGATTTGTACCAAATATTGGTCCTAGAAAACAAGGTGTATGAAAATTAAAGCACTTACTGGATGAAAGACTGTTTGCCATGGTCAATGCAAGATCTGAAAAACCATCACAAGAGTTATCATTTGATTTTGTTTCAGGTACCAAGACCTATCTTAATATCACTGACAGCAAATCCTAAAGGACAGAAGTAGCTAAACAGTTACTTTTACATCACACTGCACAATTTGTGACACATGTGTTTAAGTACATTAAGGTAGTTCCATTGAATTACTAACCAACACGTGTCAAACACAACAACCACTAAGACAAGTAGATCTCTCAAAGTAGTCTCTTGGTACTTATTTAGCAACCAGGAAAGTATTTTCGGAAGACTTCAGGAAGTTTGTCATGCCATGATTATATGGAGGAGAATGAGTCACTTATCATTTGTGTTTATATTTGCTCAAAAATGAGGAAAACTCACTTCCAAACAGCAATAAGTAAGTATTTTAGACAACAGTGAGTGGTAGTTGTCATTCTGAAAGAATATTAATTGTCATATTTAATGAGTAACAACTATGATATGACCTATTGATTTGGTAAATTGTTTACCTCACCATGTCTATAGTACTGATGAATAGTGGTCACCACCATAAAGTCTTTTTTTAGTTCAAATGGAGGCTTTAAACTTTTATACACTTTAGAAGCTTTCTGTGCTGCACATGAGAACTGGTGCAGATTGATGTAGGATTTCTGCAGGGTGAGATGACAATAGTTGCTTTGTCGTTCTTCACAGTACATGATGATTTGAGTGGTTGACTCCATACTGATGATATCTCTCCTTGGGTTAATTCCTTGCTGTTTCATTCTGGTTCAGCATTGTGGATTCCCCCTAAATCTGTGAGCACCGTGACAACTACCATTACACAGGAGAACAAAGATGAAGTTAACCTGTCATTAAGATTCTGCATAATAACCAATGACACACGACTTGACATTAATTATTAAAGAGAGTTACTTGTTTTAAATTAAGAGCCAGTATATGATTGGTCTTTGAGAAATGTTTTGGATCATTCAGCAGATAATTTAGACTTGAGATAGCATTTCAGTTTCCATTGGAAAAGAAGTTGTGATGTTTGCGGCGTCAGGAAACAAACTGGCATGGGAGATGTAATGAGAATGAAATGGAAATTAATAGGATATGAAGGAAGTAGTTTTTTTTTTATTTAAGTTAGTGTGTAGAGTGCATGGCAGCACAGAAGAGGAGGAAGTATTGTAATGGCTAAAAGCCCAAATGTAATGAACTTTGTGAGCACCTGAAAGGAGGCCAGGAAGTAGTGTGGTGTTAATTACAGGCCACAAAATTGAACTTTCTGCTACTGGTGAAACATACCATGGCTCCATCGGTTGTACCGGTGCTCTTTCCACTTTCACCCTCCTCAGCAATAGGAGATAGAACGCTTTCAATTGTACCTGATTGACAGAAAACATTGAGTTAATATAAAAAACTCAATCTGCAAAAGTAAAACAAATAATTGATTAACTAATAGTGTTTCAACATGGCATGATAAAGAACAGAATCAATTATTTCAGTCTTGTAGAGTGCCTACTAATCAGTGAATAACTGAGCATCTAATCTACTCAATTATGTACAACAGTGAACATTAATAAAACCCTGTCTTTCTGGAACTCAGTTAGTGAAGTTGCAGGCTGCTATCTGAAGACAATCAGGGGAAAATAAACTTTCATTGTCATCATTTCACGTAATTGCTGATCAAAATTTAAAATGCTGTAATAATCTACTACTTAAAACATATAATCTTATGTTACATGGTTAACACACTGTGGCAAGTTTAACAGTTAGGAACTGTGTCTATGCCTGTGTATGCAGTTTCACTCATTGCAGGCATATACCGACATTATATTCATCTGGTATTTGACAATGAGAGCACTTAGTGACTTCCAAAAAACTTCACCCATAATTTCAAATTATCATGAATTTTTCTCAGAGAGAGCCCACAGAAAGCAATAGCAAAAATGCTTACCAATTACTATATTTTCATTGTTCTACATTAAAATTGCCACATCAAATGCATACAATGTAACACGCCTTTCTTTACTTACAGATGGGTACAAGTAGCCAGGAGAATGAAAGGCAGATGAGGTGGCGTACTTCTCAGGAGGATTCTTTGTAGAGGTGAGTCAGAAAGGAAAGATGATGAGTATGGCAACAGAATGGAGAAGGAGACATAACAGGAATGAGGTTGAAATGTGTGGTGTAGCATCTGGCTGGTGCTTCACAATCCCACCTTATGCCCCACAATGGAGGGCTTTCAGTTGCTGGCATGCTAACAGGGCTGAAACAAACTCACACTCAGTGCAGCTCATCTTTCCCATGACAGCCACTGCATAGTTTCCACATTTGAGCCATGTGACACTGGGCTTTACAGCATTTCTCCATTGCACAGACTTTGTAGGTCAATTCACAGTGGCTCACTTGCCATTCAAAGTTCCAGACTCGATATCAACTATCTGCTTCTGAGTGCCATGACTATATTAATAAGAATGCAGCCCACAATATTGGCATTGCCAGTCCAACCTACACTGTAGGTGCCTACAGGAGTGTTTGTGACTTATTACAGACAGAGGGCTCAAGTGAAAGCTTAAAGAATAGTTTTCATATTAGTGACATCTTTTAGTGGATCAGGGCATTCTCTACCTTGCCTTCACCAGAGAGCTGTTTCATTTGCTGCATGTTGGCATGTGCAATCTGTGTCGCAATGAAAGACTATTCATTTTGGCTATTCAGGAATGTCTCTCTTTTTGGCTTTTTTTTATTACTTTTTTGTCTCTGGAAACTTCTTACCGGTGTCTTGTGTTTCATTAGGTACAATTCATCTCTGTGTTCAAGTGCTTCTTGACAGTGGTTGAATGGTTTTGCTCTATGTTCCAAAAACATTCTTCACATTTCCTTTGGGTTGCAGATGACACTGCACAATTGTTCTCTCATGTTCTGTGATTATTTGCCTTATAATTACTTGTTCTAACTTATCTCTGTCTTGTGTCACTTCATTCCTTCATTCTCATGTTTTTCTGCCTGCACCATTCCACCACACCGTTCCTCCCTAATGATGTCCTGGTCATTTCCTGTATTTTTCTTCCAGGTCCGTGCCTCCTGGATGGCATTGCTATCTCCTCCATGGGGATGAGAGTTGTCATATTTTTGCTGCTGTTACAGTATCAATTTTTCCTCTGAGTGCAACATCATTGGAATCTAGGGCATCACCAGCGTAGCTTGCAGTGCTCAACTTACACCTTACAGAGTGGGTCTCATATTAGTGAGAACCTGAAAGTGTATCAGCACTGTTTTTAGGTTGCTTTCACTGGAAATCTGTTGCACTTGCCCAACATTGTCATGCGTCTTCTTTGTAGCAATGAGGTTCTTATGTTTGTGACAAACTCAGCACATTTCTCTCTTTGTGCATAGATCATCCACAATAGGTGAGATGTATGACCACGAGTGTGGGTGGTAGACGGGGCAAGGGAGTTCCCTGCTGGACTCCCTGTAAAGAGGTGAGGCAGGAACACAAACAGATTGGTGTGGGAACAGACTGTAGTGAAAGTCCTGATGGGAAATATTTTATGAGCAAGGCACTGGCACCAGAGATAAATCAAGAGAACAAGATGTTGAGATAAGTTTAGTGTTTAGTAAAAAATTACATCTACTCTACACTCTATCTCAATGAGTATTTTTTCTGTATCACCAATAATTCCTGACTATGCTATGTTTCATGTCAAACTTTCCTGTAAGATAAAAATTAAATTGAATTAGTATAACAACAAAAAATAATCCAATTTTACAACATAATGTAATTGGATAGGAAAAAATCTAACCACCAAGCAGTTTTGTTTTGTTTGTTTCATTTGGCTTTAGGACACAAAAAACAACTGGGGTCATACGCACCCAAGTCAAGACTATAGACCATGAACACAGAGAGGAGTTAAACAACTTCACATCTGTCCCAACTGACAGAATAGGAGACAGCTAAAACCAGGCACATGGAAACAGGGGGAAAAAAAAAACATACAGAAATGGAGGTCCGAAACTAAAAATTAATTGGCCTTCGTCATAGTGCTTCGGCGGATGGAAAGTAAAACGCAGTTGACAGCTCTCGCATCATTCTCTAAAATGGCTGATAAATCAGATGGCAAACCCAGGCTGGAATGTAAATTGTTAAAAAGGGCATTCCAGCAGGAAGTGGTGGACAGTTAAAATTTGGGGGTGATGAGTACAAAGTGGTGGGGTAGCTCCACTTAGCAAATGACAATGGCTAAAAAGGCAGTGCCCAATATGCAGCCCAATTAAAGTAATCTCCACCTGGTGGGAGGTGGTCATTCAAGGCACTGGCAGAGGCTTAATAAGCCGAAGCTTATTCTTGTGAAGGGAGTAACACTGGCGATGCCAAAGGGACATCACCTCCTGACAGGTGGCAATACAGAGATCATTGGAAAGAACATAGGTAATTGCAGGCTGAGGTACAAGGACTGCAACCTTGGCAGCAGCCTTGTTTCCTGGCAGACTGACATGACCAGGGACCCACAGGAACATGACACTGGTTCCACCAATAGTGAGCAAGTGACAGTTTACCTGGAACTGCTGCACTAAGAGATGAGCAGTGTACAGTGCACATAGACTTTGGAAGGCAGTGAGTGAGTCTGAGCGAAGGACACAATTGTGAAGGCTGTGTCCCCTATGTACTCCGTGGCCTGATACAAGGCGATAAGTTTGGCTGTAAATACTGCGGAGTGTGCCGGCAGCCGATATCAAAAGACACGGGTGCCAATGACGAAGGCATACCTGACCCCAAGATTAGTCTGAGACCCATCAGCGTATACAAAAGTACTACCGCGACATTCCATGCAAAGGTCATGAAACTAAAGGCAACAGATCAAGGCTGGAGTAGTGTTCTTTGGAAATGAAGGAAGGCCAAGATTAACATGGGCCACTTTGCAAAGGAAAGTTGGCGGTGGTGTGAAGCTAAATCGCCAGAGCATGTGGCGAAAGTGGACTCCAGGAGGTAACAGAAGAGGGACGAGTCCCGTACTGATGATCAAAGGTATCATCGAAGAAGGATGCATAGGCAGAGTGGCCATGCTTGGCAGACAAATAGCATGCATAATTGCTGAGGAAAAAGTAATGACAGTAGGACAGTTGTAGTTCAGCAGTGTCAGCATACAGACCCTAAACTGGGCTGATGTAAAAGGTGTCCTTGGCCAAACAGATGCCATGATGGTGGATAGTGTTGAGACAGCATAAGAGGGATGGGTGTGCAAACTCCTAAACAAAGCACCCATAGTCGAGTGTCGAATGGACATGGGTCCGCAACAAACTGAGGAGAGTGGTTTGATCGGCACCCCACGAAGTATCATTGAGGACATGTAGGAGATTGGGGAACCTCTTACAGCTGCGGGCTGCCAGGTAAGACACATGGGAGGACCAATAGAGTTTCCTATTGATCATGAGCCCCAAAAATTTCGTTGTTTCAATGAATGGAAGAGCAACAGGATGAAGGTGTTGAGATGATGGGAGAAATCATTTTTGCCGCCAGAAATTCATAGAGATGGTTTTATCAGGGGAAAAGCGTAAGCTATTGTCAATGCTCCAGTAGTAAAGACTATCAAGACAGTGCTGAAGACACTGCTCAGTGAGACAGGTCTATGGAGAACTGCAATAGATGGCAAAGTCGTCTACAAAAAGAGAACCGGAGATGCCTGGCGGGATACGGGCCATTGCAGGGTTAAAGGCAATAAGAAAGAGGATGACACTCAGGGTGGAATCCTGAGGCACACCATTTTCCTGGATAAAGGTGTCCAACAAGGCAGAACCCACATGCAACTTGAAAACTCGGTCTTGTAAAACTACCTGAAGAAATCAGGGTTGGTGCCTACGGAAGCCCAACATTTTATGAGTGCAGAGGATACCAGTTCTCTAGCAGGTGTTTTAGGCCTTCTCCAAATCAAAAAACACAGCCCAGTCTAGGATTTTCACAGAAAACCATTCATAAAATGGGTGGACAACATGAGATGGTCAACTGCAGAACGCCACAATCTAAATCCACACTGAGCATCCATCAGTAAATTGTGAGATTCAAGCCACCACACCAGCCAGTCATGAATCATACAAATTCCATCACCTTGCAAATGCATCTGGTAAGATATATGAGGGGTGGGGGGGGGGGGGGGAGGGGTAGCCAGAAGGGAGGTTTTTAGTGGAAAGCACTTGCCCACAAGAGAAAGGTAAGGTGCTGCAACATCTGAATGTGGATGGTGTCTGGCCCTGAGGCGGAGGATCAGGATGAGCTGAGAGTTTGATCTAGCTCTGTCATAGTGAGGACAGGTTTGTAGCACTCATGATTCAGAGACGGGAAGGTTCTCACCCGAGCCCCCTCCACTCGTTTCTGATGGAGGAAGGTAGGGTGGTGGTAGGAAGAGCTGGAAACTTCTGCAAAATGGCATCCCAAGATGTTGAAGATAGCAATAGCGTCCACAATGAGATCATCAGCTACTGTCAAACCAGAAAACTGGGAATGGATCTTTGTTCCAGAGAGCCGCCTGATGTTGGTCCCCATGACAGAGCAATGTGTGGTACTGATAAAAGAACTAGTGAATGAAATCCAGCTAGCTCTTTTGCTATCCTGAAGAACAAGATGACTCTTTGCATGCATGTGTTTATAATGAATGAAGTTTTCCAGACTAGGGTGGGGGTTAAAAATGTGGAGAGCACATCTACATGCGCAAATTGCATCGCAGCATGCCTCAGTCCATTAAGGGACTGGGACACGACATGGTAGAGAGGAAGTGTGGAGGATGGAACGTTCTTCAGCAGTAAGGATAACATATTCCAGTAAGGATAAGATATCCCACAAATGTGGGATATTTGACATAGTCATCACAACTGGGAAATCTCATTCTTTGAAGGTCACCAGGGAGGAAGGGAGGAGTAAAGTTGGCAGTTAGCCCTAGAAAGCTGTGATGGGAAAGCTGGGCAGTGTAGAAGGATAGGTCCAAATGGGAATATGTGCGCGAGGAGTTGGACAGGGAAGTGGGTGCTCCAGTATTAAGGCACAGGAGAGGTTAAGTTCGTTAAGCAGGTCAGCCAAGATGGCACCTCTCCGACAGGTCCTGGGGGAACCCCAAAAGGGATGATTTGCATTAAAGTCACCAAGCAGCAAAAATTGGGAAGGTAGCGGCCAATAGTGACATACCCTATCATGTATTTAAGTGCCTGCCTCTCACTCACTCAATGAAGCAGTCCGATATTCGCCTAAGTCTCTCGATATCTGGCTTACAGACATCACGTTTACTTGGCTTACTTCCATGTACCAGTGAACATTGTTGATTTTGTGAGGTTTTCACTTGTGACCCCATTGCTTATTGCTTGTTGTTCTTGGTGTCTTTCTCGGTCATCTGTCGTCATGCTTGTCCTTCCTGTCCCGTTCCTCCATTTTGTTTGTTCACGGGCTGCTCCCTCTCAGTTCCACCGCACTTTCCTTCACGGCCAATGCCACAACCACCCTCGTTAGTTGTGGTGACCCAGCCAATAGAGGCCAGTTCTGTTGGGACTCCTCTTTGCCTGATGTGTCTATGGCATCTGCGTCTCCAGTCGCCGGTCGGGCGGTCCACTTCCATCTTGCCCACAGTCCTTTACCACACATTCTCAAGCTGAATGTCCCCACCACTCAAAAACGTGTATTCTGTGTGACAACGAGGGCTAAATCCAATTGGCTTGTCGCAGTTGCTCGACTCGCTTCAGTCCTGCCCTTCCTGGGCCCCAAAATACCATACATGCTCTGCGATTGGTTGTCCCACTGGATGACCCATCGGTGCGGTAGCTTTTAGCTTTTCCTCACATTCAGCCTTTTCATGGAGGATGATAGTTTTCAGGTCAACACTAGGGTCACTGTCTCCCTGATTAATATGGCAACAGATGCGACTGGGTTCTCTTGAGTTGTCACCTACCTCTCGGCAGTTGGTCAGCTCCAGAGATGGTTCAATTCCCCTTCATGGGCAGTTCATTGTCCAGGCAATTTACAAACACGTTCCCCAGCTCCTTACCCTATTTGTCGTCTACTATCCATTGGCTTTGAATATTGTTGACCTGGATGCATTTCAACTGTTTAACTTCTCAATTTCTGATGAAGTTGAGGTCGTTTCCACAGCTGTTCCCTTTCAGGACCTGGGCAATCTGCGCTCAGCTTCTGTGTCATTGTTTGTCACAGATCTCGGATGTGATTCAGATTTTCAGGCACACATCACACTTCGGCTGGAAGTGCAGCCTCACTTTTTCTGGGCCCCACCTCTTCCGGTCAAGCAGGAACTTTAACGGCTCCAGGTTACTGGCATTCTGGAGCCTGTGACTTGTAGTGCCTGGGCAAAACCTTTGGTGGTCATACAGAAACCCAATGGGTCCCTTCGGCTGAGTGGGTACATTGCGCTACTGTCAATGCTCAGTCCCTCATAGACACTTACCCCATTCCCTGACAGGAAGACCTTCTCACCAAGCTTGCCGGGGGAGAGAACTTTTCAAAGATCGACCTGGCTGAGGCATACCACCAGTTACCCTCAGATGCCAATTCCTGGAACATCATGATTATCAACATGCCTTGCTGATTGTACAAGTACAAGCACCTACCATTTGGTGACTATTCGGTGCCAGCCATTTTCCAGCAGTTCCTGGTGCAGCTTAGGCAGCCCTGCAGGAATGGTCTGAATGACGTCTTGGGTACAGGTCATTCCCACCAGGAACACTTGCAAAACCTCAGTGCCTTACTTCACACTCAGCAGTCTGCAGGTTTACGCTGTCAGCTAGACATGTGATGTTTTTCTTTCAACCAGAAGTGGAATACTGAAGCCACTGGCTTAGCAAAGATGGCATTTGCGCTTCAGGTCATAATGTTGCGGCCATTGAATGCCCCCTCATCCCAAGGACTTGTCTGAACTCCAGATGTTTTTGGGCAAGGTTACTTATCACTTGAAGCTCTTACCCCAGACTGCCTCTGTAGCTCAACCCCTAATTCACTTGTGTCACAAAGGGGTACCTTTTGATTGTGACCAGGCTTTTCTCTGTTTAAAGGTGTTGCTTAACTCTGCCCCTTGCCTTACTTCCTTCTTTACGGACCACCCCTTGGTTGTGGCAGCTGATGCATCGGCATACGGCATTGGGGCCCTCCTCATGCATCAGAATGTCAATGGCTCTGAACAGCCCATCACTTATAATTCTAAGATGTTTACCCCAGCACAACAGAAATACTCCCAGATTGGAAGGAGGCCCTGGCAATAGTGTTCGGCATCCAAAAGTTTCACAACTATCTCTTTGGAGCAAAGTTCACTTTCCTGACAGACCATAAACCCTTAGTTATGCTTTTTGGGCTTCACTCCCACATTCCAGAGTGGACGGCTCATCGTATACAGCACTGGGCATTATTTTTATGGAATTACACTTACACCATCCAGTATAAGCCAACCGCCTGTGATGCTAATGCAGACGCTTTGTCACATCTCCCAGCAGGTCCTGAAACTGTGTTTGACGAACAGATGGTCCTCTGTTTCCACATTGATTCCACCCACCAGGACACGCCGAATGCTCTGCTTCTTATGGCTGCTCACATTGCCACGGCTACATGCCAAGACCCTGTCTTGTGGCAGGTCCTCCGCTATGTGGTCCACTGGTAGCCCATCTATATTACTCATTGGATGTGGACCAACTTCAGCCCCTGGCGCCAACTGTACCACAGTCTCTCCATGGTCGATGATGTCCTTCTGTTAGCCATGGAGTCTGATCCCATCAGGTGGACATCCCTCCAGATTTGTGGCATCAAGTGCTCAGTTTGTTACACTGTGGGCACTGGGGTATGTCCCACATGAAATTTTTGGCTCGTTCGCACATGCATTGGCCAGACATCAATGATGATGTTGACCGGCTCATCCGTGGGTGCACTTTGTGTGTGCGTCACCAGGCAAGCCCCTCCTCAGTCATTTGCACCCTGGCTTGTACCTCAACAGCCATGGCATCGCACCCATCTTGATTCTGAAAGACCGTTTTTGGGGTCTGTGTGGTTACTTATCATTGACACCTACTCCAAATACCCAAATGTTGACCGTGTGGTGGCCACCACCAAGGAGGCCACACTCATGGCCCTGGCCCAGGTTCTCACCACTGAGGGCCTGCCTCACACATTGGTCTACCATAATGGCCCACCAATTCATGGTGTCCTCCTTCCATGACTTCTGTCTGGCCAATGGTATCAAACACATCCTCCAATGGCGCAGCAGAGAGGCTTGGTCACTCGTTTATACAGCTGACAAAGGCAGTCTGAACATCTCCAACCACATCGGCCCTCACCCTGTTCTTGAGCACCTATCACACCACGCCAATTGACGGACGTAGTTCAGAGGAAATCCTCCATGGGTGACAGCCACAGACCCTGCTGCATTTGCTGATGCCATCCTCTTCCTGCCCCCGCTCTTGGCCCTCTCAGCATTACGGCCCCAGCATGGTAGTGTGGGCCCACGTTTACCGGAGCAAGGCAGGTTGGACACCTACCAGTCATCGCAACCCATGGGTGGCATGTGACATCAGTGCACATGCTGAAAGGGTTGGAGTGCCGCCATCATAACCAGCTCCGCCCACGTTCCCCTGCGGGACCCCCGCCACCACCTCCTCAACCACTACCTCCTTCAGGTACACATGTGGTCGTTGAGTTACCACCACTGCCCCAATCGTTGCCTCCCTGCCAGCCTGACACCAACCCTCCCCACCCCCAGATGGATCGGCAGCTCCCTCAGCTGCCATGGCCTCTGGGTTGGCCATCATGAACACCTCAGACGTCCTTTCCATGTACGAGTGGCCTTTGTTGATTTATGAGTATTCACTTGTGACCCCGTTGCTTATTGCTTGTTGTTGGTCATTGTGTCTCAGTATCTTGCTCAGTCATCTGTCGTTGCGTCTGTTTTTCCTTTCCTATTCATCTGTCTTGATTGTTCGCGGACTGCTCCCATTCGGTACCACTGCACTTTCATTGACAGCATACCTGCAGCCATTCCGGTCATGGTTACAACAGGTAGTCAGCGAGATGGGCTGACTGTGAGTGTCATCCCATATGAGCAGCATGATGCCCCTATGAGAGGTAATACTGACCTCAGGGGGAAGATCAAAGCAAATCAGTAAGAAATTTGAAAGCTCAAAGCAGTCATGACGGCACAATTTCGTTTCCTGAAAGCAGAGTACAAAGGGGTGCTTCAACACTAAAAGCAGTAGCAAATCCTCATTGTGGGACCGAAGGTGGTGAATGTTTCATTGGAGAACAGTCATGATGAACAGACATTGGGGTGTCACCTCGGCAGATGCTGAGTGACAGCCTAGGAAGAGGTGCTACTACAGAGTGCAGACACAGGAGGATCCTGCTCCATGAAGTCAGACAGAAACATCAGATCGCTTGTGCAGGCAGTCTGTGGAGTCCAGTGCCGAAAAACAGTTTTTAGTGAACATCGGCATCATGGAGGCTGGCCAGGCTAAGGTATTACGTGCCGACACCATCAAAGAGGATCTTCAGGGTGGCAAAAGCAGGACTGTTTGCCTTTGGAGGACTTCTTCGAGCCCTCCCAGTTGATGATTCAAGTGTTGTTTGGCTGGAGGGATGGAGTAAGTCTTCATGGGAGTACTCCTTCTGGCCTTTCCGGCCTATCGGTTGTGTAGCTGGTTGCTTGGGCCCTTAAGGCAAGAGTTTGACGGTTTCTTACAAAACAGGACGGAGGGATGGCGATGCTACCTTGACACTGGGCAATTTCATGTCCTCAGAGTTGAACTGGAGGTTGTATGTCTGCCTGGCCACGTCTTTCATGGAGTAAGGGGTAACAAAAACAGAAATAGATGCCAGACAGGAGAACACAGGGTTTGTGACTACCCAGTAACTGGATAAGGCACCTTTTCCTTTAACTGGATCTCTTGAACAACATGCACACCAAGATACACTGGTCACTCCTAAGATGAATTCGCATGGCCGCATTTGCAGTTGATACAGCAGGGAGATAGAGGTGGACAATCGCTCTCGTGCGCATCCCTACCACAGGTGACATGTGGCTGGGTGTTGACAAGATGTTCTAGAGTGGTTAAAATGATGACATTGGTAGCAGCACATTGGGTTTGGAATGTATGGCAATTTGGAAAGTTTACTGCTCAAGCACACACCCCACCCTGAGACTGGCCTACAGCAGGAGGAACGAGAGAATCCGACCTGTCAACACGGGGCTGGAAATTATGAGTCACCCAGTTACCTGTTATGCACAGATGCATGGGCCAGCCTTTAGGATCACACAGGGTGCAAGAAGAGAAAAAGAGGACCCTCGAACGCAGAATCGGAGGAACGAGAGAAGGGAAACAGAGAAAGGAAAATGGAGCGGAAAACAAAGGTGAGATTGTTTGTACATCAGTGACAGAATGCTGGACATTCCCAAGAATACCCCAGACATATTCCCCAAGGGGAAAAAGAACAGTAAGATGATTGACATACAACACAAAAGGGAAAAGGTGCTGCAAAGCCTGGGTCCCCATGGTAGCTAAGAATGAACCCACCAAGGAATGGCGAGCCCCCGGAGGGGGGTGGGGTTACCAAGCTACCAAGTGGTGGCATGAGAAAAAAACTCACGCACGATTAACTTATACAAACATTTAGAGCCACTCCACTTACATTACAATGCTAAAAAATTGGTTTGCTATATTTTTAGGTGGGGATCATGTGTCTTGCCCCATGGCCACCCCTCACTCTCCGCAGTCCTGGTTGCAATGGCTGAGCAGTTTCTCAAAACCGCACACTCCTGTTCTCAACACTAAACAATACTGAAGGTCACGTAATAAGCAATGTCCACTGGACAGTGGACAACTGGAAGCAAGGGAGTAGGAGTGAAGTGACAAATCATTCTATATTCCATGGCAATGTGACTGAAGGATTTGGGTTAGCTGAATGCTAGCTGAACTTTACCTGCCATCATCTTTAGTGCCAACAATCACGTGAAGAGGAGGCAGTGTTACAGTATGCAATTCCTCATTGTTAACTTGTCGTCCTCTTATCACACTTTAGAAAATGCTAAATTCAGAAGGATAATTATGTATTTGACGGTAGTGTACTGTCTACAGCAGAGGAAGTGTTCAGACACAAAGACTGACAATCAGCTCAACAATACCGCCTATCACTGAGCAGCATTGTGAGGCGAAGGTTTATGGACAATGACATTCCTGAAGTGAACTTGCGTGCCAATGTTCCAACCTGAAAACAATGGATCATCTTAGGGATGAGTCATAATGGTGACATCATTCCAAACCTGATGTCCAACATCTCTACCTTCTTTGGGCTTAGCTCTTGAGGAATAATGGGCTGCCATTCCTTCACAGAGGTTCAGACGTCTGAATGAAAGTACAAACAGAAGAGTTCAAGCCACCATATAGGAGAAGGGTGGACACACTCCATCTTAATGTCCACTAATAGTTGTCCTGATACATTTGATTCACAAGCCTCCCACTGTGGGCTCTCACTACTACTCACCCACTGAGTGCCTGGCACGTCCAGCTCTCGCTTCTGTACTGGGTACAGCATCTTCCTCGAGTTGCCGCCGTCTTCCAGCAGCTGCAACTGTACACACAGAGAGGAAAGCATCTCTTAATAACTTTATTAACTGCTTTTGTGATGTGCTCCTTCTACTATTCCCACATTATGGCTGCAATGACTGGCACATATGTTAATTTTAACACACACCGTTGCCATACTGAACCTCTAATCAATCTCAGAAGACATTACGAAGAAACTGAAAGCCACATTCATGGTCTGTGTAAAAAGGAAACTTTTAGACAGTGTCAATTAGCATACAACTTTCATTGAATATGCTTGTACATACCACTTCAAAGGAGTGATGCCTTCTTAATGAATGACATTTTAGAAAATGTCATTAATACAGTATGAAAATAATAACATAATACAACTTGTCATATTGTTCATTAGATTTATTTCCATTTTGTATATGGTGAATTTTCGTCATGGAACAATATGCACCTTCAGCACTGGAGAGTTTTAACAGCAGCTTTCAGTGAGAAACTATGAGCTTGGCTGTGTAAATAGGTACTCCATGGGTCACCACACTGTCCTGCTGATGCATAGGCTTCCAAAGGGCAGTTATTTCAATAAATTGTACATGCAGTGAGACATAGAAGAGGAATTTGGAATTATAACAATTGTTTCTTTTATACTGAATGAATGAAAGTGGTCTTTTAGGGTGTGTGTGTGTGTGTTTTCTATGACTGTTACAAAACAACAACAACAACAACAACAACAACTACTACTACTACTACAACTACCACAACTACCACAACTACCACAACTACCACAACTACTAGTACTACTACTACTACAATACCAATGATGTCTGCAGGAAGGATGAGTTGGAGAATCTTTGTTATCCTTCCAAACCCTGTGTCAGACATTTAAAAATCATATAAAGGGCTGCCATGCTCCAATGTATTTACATCACAGATGAAAATGGTAAAATAGGTCCAAGCAATAACCACACCTGTAAATTACTAAGAAAGTACTTTGATCAACTCTTGTACTGTAGAGAACTGAATTGTTAGCTAGATTTTCCAGATATTTGCTGAAAACATGTAAGCAGATCTACCACCTACAGCAAACAAACAAACAAAAAACAAACAAACCTGAAAAACAACAAAGCCAGTGGAGAAGAAATAAAATCATCTCAACCATAACTGGTGTCAAGCAGAAATGACAACTAACCTTCAGATTATGTCTGAAGAAATATGGGAAACTGAAAAGATTCCAGAAGACTGGAAAGTGGCTCCTTTGCATCCTGTGCACAAAAAAGTCATAGGCATTATCTAAATAATTGCACAGGTATATATCTGTTGCCAGTGGGCTGTATTATATTTTTAACAATATTACTAAACAAGAGAGAAGTAACACTGGACAGCCATTTGGGAGAATATCAGAGTGGATTTAGAAAGATCAAATCTGGCTCAGAACAGAATTTCAACTTTAAGTCCATACGAATTCTAAAGACATAGTTTTAACATTTACAGGTTTTAGAAAAGCATTTGATTGACAGGTAAACAGTGTGTAAAGTGACTCGAGAACTTGGCATTACACTAAACTAGCTAACCTTATTCGTGAAACACCCACACACTGAAGCATAAGTAAAGTTATGGTGTGAAACACCTAAGGCACTCAAAACAACAAGTGAAATGCAGGGTGACAACATGTTTCCACACCTTCTCAACTGCATCTTAGAGGAAATAGTAAGATAATTGAAACAAAAGGCAAAGAACATAAGCTGTCACAATGAGACTGGAGACTTCAGGAAAAAGAGATACTGAAATTCAGTGTCTAGTATTTGCAAATGATTATGCCATTCTTTATAAAAATATAACAAATTCAAAAATACAAATCAACCTCTTAGAAGGAATAACTAACAAAGCAGCTTTAAAAGTTTCTGTAGAAAAAATTTTTTAGGACAAACATAAAAAAATGACCCATAAATCCTAGTAACAGATAATGAACAGATAAAGAGGGTTTATAAATTTAAATATTTGGGAGGAAAGATTCAAGGCAATGGCTTCAAAAATATTTGCTGTAGACAAAAGAGTATGTAAAATGGAGAAAGCATATGATATAAACATGAATATTTACAACAAGATGTGTGTGTCTAAAAATTTGAAAATACAGCACCACAGCACAGTAGTAAAACCAGAATGTCTTTATGCAAGTGAATGTTTAATGTTGAATTATGAATTATACAAACTTCAAGTCCTAGAATTAAGAATCATTTGAAAAATACTCAGGCTGCTAGGAAATCCATAAGTATGAATATTAAGAAGTAATGATAAGCATCTTTGGGACAAGATGTCAACAACAGGACAGATTCAAGTAGTTAGGAAAGATTTGGAAAGAAATACAAGAAAAAGACCCAGCAGAATGACAGGCTTTCAAGAAGAAAGTGTTGCAAATGGAAGCATTCCAAGGCAGGAAGAAGAAGAGGAAGACAGGGTCAGAATGGTCTGAGGAAGAAAAAAGGATAGATAGTGAAGACGAAGGAAACCTGGAAGAAGAACAAAGGAGGAAGCATTGAAATTGGTATGTGGTCATTAGATACCCCAAACAGAAAAACAAAAAGAAGGATGTCTGTGATGTCATTAATATAGAACATCAATATCAAGGGCCCCACACACTTCCTTGGAGCACATCTACAGTTACATCTACAATGTTCCATATAGTTCTATGCAGTGACCTATGTACTGATATATCTTCAGCCTTGTCACAAAGTTCATTTCATTTGTACATTTTTTTTAAACAACCCATCATCAATGCATTATGATGTTGGTACATCATTAGAACATTAAATGTTGGGAGCAAAAAAAGAGAGACGTCTTAAGTGAACACTGAGCACTGTGTTATTGTTACTTATGCAGCCGGTACCAATAATGTAACAGTGAGCACACAATGTATGCTTTAAGTCAGCCTTTCCCATCATTGTGTTTTGTGTTGTTGGGGGCATTACATGTGATCCAAGACAAGTTCATATGCCTAGGGATCAAAGGATACAGTGGTCTTTTCCACCATTTCTCCGAAGTACATTACCTTGTTCTCACTTAATGTGGACACATTCTTTTAGGTAAATTGTCATTCTATGAATATTAAGTTGACACAAAGCACTGCTACATTTTAATTTAAAATGGCTAAATGGGCAAAATGAGAACAGTGGTGTTTATGAACAAGTGGTTTCAATGGTAACGTTTTCACCATGTATGGGGATAATGCCATGGGACAGAGCATGGCAAGGAAAGATTTTCTAATTTAAAGGATGATTGTTTTGACATTATTGACCCTCCATTTTCAGAAAGACCTTCAGCATTTGATGAAGATCATCTGAATGCATTAATCCACGATGATGCACATCATTGCGCTCAAGAACCAGAAAATGTGATGAAGTATGACCATTCCGTCACTGTGCAGCATTTGAATACAAAGGAGAAGGTTCAACAATAAAGAATATGGGTACCACATGCCAAACCATATAAATCAGTGGTTGGCTGTATGTACATTACCCTCTTGCTTGTTCTTGATTAGTGGGTGAATACCACTGACCATTTCTAACCTGTATTGTTACTGATGACTAGAAATTTTGTTTTTATGCTAATGTAAGATAAAGAACGGAAAGGAATGCTTTAGTCCAAACAAATCAGCAGTGCCACATAGACTTTTGAGCATCCACACAAGATAATTTTATGGATATTGTGGAGAGGTCCAGTGTTAGAATATTGCTGCAGGGTGTGGGAGCCTTACCAGGTGGGATTGACGGAGGACATCGAAAGGGTGCAAAAAAGGGCAGCTCGTTTTGTATTATCATGTAATAGGGGAGAGAGTGTAGCAGATATGATATGCGAGTTGGGATGGAAGTCATTAAAACAAAGACGTTTCTCATTGCGGCGAGATCTATTTACGAAATTTCAGTCACAAACTTTCTCTTCTGAATGCGAAAATATTTTGTTGAGCCCAACCTACATAGGTAGGAATGATCATCAAAATAAAGTAAGAGAAATCAGAGCTCCAACAGAAAGGTTTAGGTGTTCGTTTTTCCCATGCGCTGTTCGGGAGTGGAATGGTAGAGAGATAGTATGATTGTGGTTGGATGAACCCTCTGCCAAGCACTTAAATGTCAATTGCAGAGTAATCATGTAGATGTAGATGTAGGTGACCATGTGGTGTAGTACGAGTTGCTTGCATGAGGTGTAACTTTCCTGTTGTTATTTATTGCCAACAACAGACATCTTGCAGATATAGTCCCAGAAAAACAACCAGGAAGACTGTGTGAAGTGGTGCTATTCCACAGTAACAGTCACCAGCATTCTGCTAGACTGGCAACAAACACTATAGAACAACTGGGTTGAGAAGTCATTTTGCACCCACCTTTTTCACCTGATCTTGCACCCTCAGATTTCATCTTCTCTGCTCTCTGTTCAATGATCTTGACATACTTCCTTTGGGGTGAAAATACACTTTGAACATGGCTCTTTGCTACAAAATCACATGATTTCTACAGTTGTGGATTCAGAAAGTTATCCCAACAGACTGAAGTGAACAGCGAAACAAATTATATTATTTATGATGATTTAAGTGTCCAGTATGTACAGTCTGAGTTTTTTTTAACTTGTAGGAAACACTACAGTGTTATGCATCAGCCTAAGATGTTCAATTGGCAATGAAAGGGTTAATCTGGAAATAAGCAGTAAAAGGCTAAGCCTGGAATAACATTTGTCGCGTTCTGTCCCTCTGCCAATCAGATAAATAGTCATAAACCTGCAGGACAACTGCATGAGGAGTTGTGGTGGACAGATTTAATGCAAATCTCATAGAGGGGATGGGGTGGCATAGGAGGTAACATAGGAGGTAACATAGGAGGTACAGGTACAGAGCTAGGCATGGGAAAGGGCAGTGTAGGGGTAGCTAGTACTGAGGGAAGGATTGTGAAACTTAAGTTAAGGGGAATTGCAAAATTTTCAAATTAGGGAACTGGTATGGGAGTAGAGGGGGTGACAGGAGTATGAGATGGGTCACAAGAATGCAGTACACAAGTTGTGAAACCACTAACAAGTCAGCCACCTTGTAGTCAGTAGCATGTTGTCACTGGGTAGTCAATAACACTCTTGGCAGGTGAGGGATTGAGAGTAACTGTGGCACCCAGATGGGTCAGGCTATTTCACACATCAGTCAGGTGGCAAAATTCATTACTACTTATCGTAGTGTGCCTATTTGTAATGTTTGCTTAACATTACAATGACAAATTTCTAAATGTCAATTTGGTACTTAAAAATTTGTCTTTTCTCTTTGACCACATTTCCCTCACAATCTACCACAGTACACATTTTCAATGCAACTGCACATTTGTAACCAATCTTTCATAGTTACAATAACACCGCCAATTTTCAGTATGAATTATGTATGACATAATTAACATCCAGTGTTAAGTTATAGTATAGAATTTAGAAAAACTGTTTCACAAAAATTATTTAGCACACCACCAATGGAATATTAATGTCAAAGAAAAAGAGGAAAAATAAAGTACCACATAATAAAATATTAAAGTCGTAACTTAAATGTGCAATTAAGCTACTGAAGAAAGCAAATATCTCACCTGCCAACAGCTCCTCCATATTCAACTTCTGCGGCATCTGCAAAAATATTAAGAAGCTGAATAACTTTACATCAACAGAATTTGAGTGAAAATCAAACATCTTGAAATGTGGCAGTGGTTGTCTTCTCACTGCAAATGCTCATTTTAATGTCAAGAAGTTGCTAAACTAAAATAGTGATGGAGATTAGGAATCAGGTGCTGTGGCAAGTACATACATGTGAAATTTTATAAAAGTGAGATTGATGAAAACTGCATAACGATCCAAGTGGAGAACCACAAAATATTTTAATTTTAATTGTCTGAATTCATTACAGCTGCCATATACAGCCACTGTCACATAGAAGGACAAAGGTGCCCACAAAATGCAAGTCAACGTTGGTGTTTGGAGGCTTGTGTAAGGACACTGCCAGTGACCGAAATAAAGGTACAGCATAGTTTGCTGGAATGAACACCCCTCATGAAAGGGGAAATGAATAACAGACCATTATAAAATTACAGACTGTCACAGTTAGGAGATAGAGAATTTATGTCATGTACAATTCCGATAGTGTCTCCATTGGATTTCAAGTTACTGAGAACCAGCAGATCCCAAAGTGTTGAGCCACAGCAGTACACGTGGCACATGTCGCAAATGACATGCCATGTAGTGTAGCAGAGTTGTGGCAGCTTACAACTATGTGACTCACTTTCTTTTGTATTAGTAGTGTGATGTTGATACAGGGTGTTTCAAAAATGACCGGTATATTTGAAACGGCAATAAAAACTAAACGAGCAGCAATAGAAATACACCGTTTGTTGCAATATGCTTGGGACAACAGTACATTTTCAGGCAGACAAACTTTCAAAATTACAGTAGTTACAATTTTCAACAACAGATGGCGCTGCGGTCTGGGAAACTCTATAGTACGATATTTTCCACATATCCACCATGCGTAGCAATAATATGGTGTAGTCTCTGAATGAAATTACCTGAAACCTTTGACAACGTGTCTGCGGAATAGCTTCACATACAGATGAGATGTACTGCTTCAGCTGTTCAATTGTTTCTGGATTCTGGCAGTACACCTTGTCTTTCAAGTGTCCCCACAGAAAGAAGTCACAGGGGTTCGTGTCTGGCAAATAGGGAGGCCAATCCACACCGCCTCCTGTATGTTTCGGATAGCCCAAAGCAATCACACGATCATCGAAATATTCATTCAGGAAATTAAAGACGTCGGCCATGCGATGTGGCCGGGCAACATCTTGCATAAACCACGAGGTGTTCGCAGTGTCGTCTAAGGCAGTTTGTACCGCCACAAATTCATGAAGAATCTCCAGATAGCGTGATGCAGTAATTGTTTCGGATCTGAAAGATGGGCCAATGATTCCTTTGGAAGAAATGGCGGCCCAGACCAGTACTTTTTGAGGATGCAGGGACGATGGGACCGCAACATGGGGCTTTTCGGTTCCCCATATGCGCCAGTTCTGTTTATTGATGAAGCCGTCCAGGTAAAAATAAGCTTCGTCAGTAAACCAAATGCTGCCCACAAGCTTATCGCCGTCATCAATCCTGTGCACTATATCGTTAGCGAATGTCTCTCGTGCAGCAATGGTAGCGGCGCTGAGGGGTTGCCGCATTTGAATTTTGTATGGATAGAGGTGTAAACTCTGGCGCATGAGACGATACGTGGACATTGGCGTCATTTGGACCGCAGCTGCAACACGGCGAACGGAAACCCAAGGCCGCTGTTGGATCACCTGCAGCACTAGCAGCGCGTTGCCCTTTGTGGTTGCCGTACGCGGTCGCCCTACATTTCCAGTACGTTCATCCGTCACGTTCCCAGTCCGTTGAAATTTTTCAAACAGATCCTTTATTGTATCGCTTTTCGGTCCTTTGGTTACATTAAACCTCCTTTGAAAACCTCGTCTTGTTGCAACAACACTGTGTTCTAGGCGGTAGAATTCCAACACCAGAAAAATCCTCTGTTCTAAGGAATAAACCATGTTGTCTACAGCACACTTGCATGTTGTGAACAGCACACGCTTACAGCAGAAAGACGACGTACAGAATGGCGCACCCACAGACTGCGTTGTCTTCTACACTCCTGGAAACTGAAATAAGAATACCGTGAATTCATTGTCCCAGGAAGGGGAAATTTTATTGACACATTCCTGGGGTCAGATACATCACATGATCACACTGACAGAACCAAAGGCACATAGACACAGGCAACAGAGCATGCACAATGTCGGCACTAGTACAGTGTATATCCACCTTTCGCAGCAATGCAGGCTGCTATTCTCCCATGGAGACGATCGTAGAGATGCTGGATGTAGTCCTGTGGAACGGCTTGCCATGCCATTTCCACCTGGCACCTCAGTTGGACCAGCGTTCGTGCTGGACCTGCAGACCCCGTGAGACGACGCTTCATCCAGTCCCAAACCTGCTCAATGGGGGACAGATCCAGAGATCTTGCTGGCCAGGGTAGTTGACTTACACCTTCTAGAGCACGTTGGGTGGCACGGGATACATGCAGACGTGCATTGTCCTGTTGGAACAGCAAGTTCCCTTGCCGGTCTAGGAATGGTAGAACGATGGGTTCGATGACGGTTTGAATGTACCGTGCACTATTCAGTGTCCCCTCGACGATCACCAGTGGTGTACGGTCAGTGTAGGAGATCGCTCCCCACACCATGATGCTGGGTGTTGGTCCTGTGTGCCTCGGTCGTATGCAGTCCTGATTGTGGCGCTCACCTGCATGGTGCCAAACACGCATACGACCATCATTGGCACCAAGGCAGAAGCGACTCTCATCGTTGAAGACGACACGTCTCCATTCGTCCCTCCATTCACGCCTGTCGCGACACCACTGGAGGCGGGCTGCACGATGTTGGGGCGTGAGCGGAAGACAGCCTAACGGTGTGCGGGACCATAGCCCAGTTTCATGGAGATGGTTGCGAATGGTCCTCGCCGATACCCCAGGAGCAACAGTGTCCCTAATTTGCTGGGAAGTGGCGGTGCGGTCCCCTACGGCACTGCGTAGGATCCTACGGTGTTGGCGTGCATCCGTGCGTTGCTGAGGTCCGGTCCCAGGTCGACGGGCACGTGCACCTTCCGCCGACCACTGGCGACAACATCGATGTACTGTGGAGACCTCACGCCCCACGTGTTGAGCAATTCGGCGGTACGTCCACACGGCCTCCCGCATGCCCACTATACGCCCTCGCTCAAAGTCCGTCAACTGCACATACGGTTCACGTCCATGCTGTCGCGGCATGCAACCAGTGTTAAAGACTGCGATGGAGCTCCGTATGCCACGGCAAACTGGCTGACACTGACGGCGGCGGTGCACAATTGCTGCGCAGCTAGCGCCATTCGACGGCCAACACCGCGGTTCCTGGTGTGTCCGCTGTGCCGTGCGTGTGATCATTGCTTGTACAGCTCTCTCGCAGTGTGCAGAGCAAGTATGGTGGGTCTGACACACCGGTGTCAATGTGTTCTTTTTTCCATTTGCAGGAGTGTATATCTTTCACATCACTTGCAGCGCCATCTGTTGTTGAAAAATGTAACTACTGTAATTTCGAAAGTTTGTCTGCCTGAAAATGTACTGTTGTCCCAAGCATATTGCAACAAACGGTGTATTTCTATCGCTGCTCGTTTAGTTTTTATTGCCGTTTCAAATATACCGGTCATTTTTGAAACACCCTGTAGGAAGCTATAAAGGCCACATGAATACCGAGAATCCTGATCGAAACACCTTAAACTATCTGCAAGTACTGTAATGACTGCATACCTACAAAACTGGAGGACACTGGCCTCAACAATACATTATGATTTGATGAGCTTTGTCTATTTAGGGGTGTACTAACCTGTTCCAGAGTGTTGTTGTGTTAGAGTAATTCTTCATCAAAGTTCATATTTTGGATTCCAACATGCTAATAGCTGCCCCAGAGGTAAGGAAGTTTAACGTGTGTAGGGGATGCCCACAGATACTTAACATGCGTGGCCAGCACATAAGTTTTCATTTCAATTGAGTCACACTACCCTGTTAGGGAGCTTCTTACAGATGCAAGCAGTTTGTTCAAGGTACATTGTTGGTTAGGGTTTGGATAGTTATTTTCTATGTGAATTATGTATTTTGTGTTGATTAGCACATGCTCAGTTAGCCCCCAAACTACACTCAATAGCTCTTGTTCACACTGCTACAGCAGACTGCAATGTGATTGAAATATAGCACTGTAGGCATCCAAATCGCTATCATTGGCATTCTCCTGTAAAAATGCATCAGTGGCAAATGGCATCAGTGTATCAGCCTCACTGATTTGTACCTGTACACACAGAACAAGTGAGACTGGTGTGTTTCATAGTGAATGACTAGACAGAAGCCACTTCATATTGTGGACAGTGTTAAGGTGATATGCAGAAAAGTATATCTAATTTCAAAGAAGATAGTGTGGGTGTCTTGAAGTGTACTATGTGACATTGGTAGCAATGATATATGGCATCATAAATCACAAATACTGTAACAGCCTAGCATATATTCATAATAACACTGCAGAGAGCAACAGTGACTGCATGAAGAACCAGCATAAAGGTGTGGGAGTTTAAACAATTGGAAAATTTTATATCCAGCAACTAAAGGAACTATATGCCGATTTGGATACACAGCTTAACCAACAAAACTATCATCAACAAGTGTGGTACTCAGTACTGATGACTTAACATCAGGCATTCCTTTCAGGGACTGCTGTTAAAACTTTTACAAGAAACTAATGTAACATTTACACAAAATCCAACTACAATGTAAATTTGGATTCCTTCACACGCATAAGGCAAGTCCTACATCACTTGGAGGGGAAAGGAAATTTCAAAACTGAAGTCTTTAAAGTACAGTTTGACAGAACTACAGGCAATGCATCATTATCCCATTTTGGTATATTCGAGCATTTAATTGGGAAGCTGTTAGAGCAGTTGCTGTGGACAATTTTGGAGCAACTTTGTATTTTGGCCATGCATATCTCTGTGGTCATGGCTAACAGGGATGGAAGCTGATATTATGACAGCAGCAACACAATGTGACTAATGTGAATACATCCAATAAAGAGGAAACTGCAAGTAAGAATTTTTTGTCGAGTAGTGACTTGAGCAGGAGCATAATTGGACTGGGGCAGCCCAACAAGTAGCGTCCCAATGGCAGTCAAAACAAAGGAAATACAAGAAATTAAAATGGAAACAAAAAGTGGCAAAGTAGGTAAAACATCTGACTAAACACGTCCACAAATGTCCATAGCTCATTGAGGGGCTACAGCAGTGGTCTGGAATTAGTCCTCTGAAAGTGAACTAAATGAATTTTGGTCCACTCAGCTTGTGTCAGTTGCTAACAGGATGCGGCTTAACTTCCAGCACTGCAGTACCTCATGAGAAACAAGTACTTTTATTCACTCTGTGAAGGCAGTACAGAATTCTCTGACCAGTCATTTGCACAGAAGTTGGTGGCGGTGACTGCACTGAAGTCATTCCATGTGGTACTGTGTTACAATCATTACTGTATGCCTCCTATTTGATTTAAACACATGATAATGAATTTAATAATGGTTACCGAGAGCCAAGGATGCTTGCACAAGGTAGACCAGAGTGGACAACTGCATCAAACCCCATTCGGACTGACAATAGCAATAACAACAACAACAACAACAACAACAACAACAACAACAAATGCAGTCCATAAACTGGGTGAGTATGAGCCTAATACCAAGTGGTGCTTACTTTACAAACTGATTTTCTGCTACATCAGTTCCATACTGACTTCCCTCCTACCACCCTCCCACCTGCCCTACCTCACTCCTATCGCACTGCAGTTCTGCAAGTATGAAGTGTCTGAGATGAGTGGCAGTATAGTTACTTCCCACTCACCAAATCTATCACTCTTACTGAAGGGTGCAGTGAGGTAAGACAGATTGTGATTTAGTAAGCAAATTGAGTGCACAGTCTTGCTATCGTTAGGTAGCACTGATTGGGACAAATGACCGACAGTCGAGATCAGATGGCCTCTAACAAAGCTGTGTTTAGTCAGGCTGTGGAGGATGCATGGGGAAATTACATGATGCAGTGTCCACAGTTGCATTTTTCCTCCATTACATGAAGGAAGAACAATCTCTGGACAAAGTTCATTGCTGTAGCCCAGGATTCAGACAAGAAATAAACACGTTTTGTCCAACAGAAATTAAATGTTATATTGTTTCTTATTCTACATACAGCATGAGGAAACACATGTACTCCATCAAAGAAATGCAGCATACAGACCAATTTCTATATATAAACACCATTTAGAAACTACAAATTATCCTACTGCCCTGTTTTCCTATTAGGTCATGAGAGACTTTCCAATTTGTAATTTGCCTATGCGTGTGCGTGTGCGTGCGTGCGTGTGAGAGGGGGGGGGGGGAGAGAGAGAGAGAGAGAGAGAGAGAGAGAGAGAGAGAGAGAGAGAGAGAGAGAGAGAGAGAGAGAGAGAAGATGTGTTTTGCACATTTTTGGCCGAGTCTGATGGGTGGCAATAGAGTGGGAGAGAGATGAATTAGACATAACAAAAAATAGCCCTAAAAAGGGGCACTCTTGATTTACTCATTTCATGTATGTAGGCAGAGAGCAAGTAAAGAGAATGTAATACTCAAAATATGAAATTAAAACAAATTTATTTCAGGTACAAGGATAATGCCAACTAGAACTAGATCAAATTTCCTTCTCTCATTTTTGATATTTTTCTGTCACCAAGAGATTTTGTGCTGGCTCTCACTGACAGAACACCGCACAGCAGAACAAGGAAAGCAAGTAAAATGTTCTCAGTCTGTAACATTTTATCCAGAATGCCCCATTATTTCTAACTTCAGTCATGCACCCTGGCACTGAATCTGTGACGCATTGGACCCATTTGTCAGAAGAGGCAACCCCGCTGAGGCTTCAAAAAAAGCAGTCCAAAAGAGCATCAGCTATAAACGGTGTGATTCCCCAAACGGGGGTGAGCCTACGCTCCCACTGGGCGGGGGGGGGGGGGGGGGGGGAGCCGACGCCCCCAACGGGGGGGGGGGGGGGAGCCGACGCCCCCAACGGGGGGGGGGGGGGAGCCGACGCCCCCAACGGGGGGGGGGAGCCGACGCCCCCAACGGGGGGGGGGAGCCGACGCCCCCAACGGGGGGGGGGAGCCGACGCCCCCAACGGGGGGGGGGAGCCGACGCCCCCAACGGGGGGGGGAGCCGACGCCCCCAACGGGGGGGGGAGCCGACGCCCCCAACGGGGGGGGGAGCCGACGCCCCCAACGGGGGGGGGGGAGCCGACGCCCCCAACGGGGGGGAGCCGACGCCCCCAACGGGGGGGGGGGAGCCGACGCCCCCAACGGGGGGGGGGGAGCCGACGCCCCCAACGGGGGGGGGAGCCGACGCCCCCAACGGGGGGGGGAGCCGACGCCCCCAACGGGGGGGGAGCCGACGCCCCCCACGGGGGGGGGGGAGCCGACGCCCCCAACGGGGGGGGAGCCGACGCCCCCAACGGGGGGGGAGCCGACGCCCCCAACGGGGGGGAGCCGACGCCCCCAACGGGGGGGGAGCCGACGCCCCCAACGGGGGGGGAGCCGACGCCCCCAACGGGGGGGAGCCGACGCCCCCAACGGGGGGGAGCCGACGCCCCCAACGGGGGGGAGCCGACGCCCCCAACGGGGGGGAGCCGACGCCCCCAACGGGGGGGAGCCGACGCCCCCAACGGGGGGGAGCCGACGCCCCCAACGGGGGGGAGCCGACGCCCCCAACGGGGGGGAGCCGACGCCCCCAACGGGGGGGGAGCCGACGCCCCCAACGGGGGGGGAGCCGACGCCCCCAACGGGGGGGAGCCGACGCCCCCAACGGGGGGGAGCCGACGCCCCCAACGGGGGGGAGCCGACGCCCCCAACGGGGGGGAGCCGACGCCCCCAACGGGGGGGAGCCGACGCCCCCAACGGGGGGGAGCCGACGCCCCCAACGGGGGGGGAGCCGACGCCCCCAACGGGGGGGGGAGCCGACGCCCCCAACGGGGGGGGGAGCCGACGCCCCCAACGGGGGGGGAGCCGACGCCCCCAACGGGGGGGAGCCGACGCCCCCAACGGGGGGGAGCCGACGCCCCCAACGGGGGGGGAGCCGACGCCCCCAACGGGGGGGGGGAGCCGACGCCCCCAACGGGGGGGGGAGCCGACGCCCCCAACGGGGGGGGAGCCGACGCCCCCAACGGGGGGGGAGCCGACGCCCCCAACGGGGGGGGGAGCCGACGCCCCCAACGGGGGGGAGCCGACGCCCCCAACGGGGGGGGAGCCGACGCCCCCAACGGGGGGGAGCCGACGCCCCCAACGGGGGGGAGCCGACGCCCCCAACGGGGGGGAGCCGACGATCGGCTAGTACTACTTGTTGTCACCACTTATTCCCCATAATGTCTGGACCCTCGCAGCTGCTAAACTACTGTTTTGTCTTGGTAAGGCAACTTAACTGTGAAAAGTACATTTTTCCACATTGCATTCAGATGGAGCTCTGTGGCTGCCAGCCAGTGTAACACATTTCCTCACTGAGTTCCTGTTTTGTAGTGGATCATTGTGCGTGCAGTACAGCTTTCCTTGGCCCTCAGTGAACTGCATCATTGGAACTGGGAAGTTGGTCACTCAATGCAACTACTTTGTATCTAGGGGAGGGATTAGTTGGCTCTTACAGGCAAGCTGTGTGTCATTCTGCTGTCTGCTCAGTATCTTGAGCCAGGCATTCTGCTGATTGTGATTCCTTCAACAAAATTCTTTAAAATTCTGTTTACAGTAGGGGTAGACTTCTGACATTCCAAAGATTCATCCATCACACAGGTTGATGTTTTATCCAAAGTTCCCAATACTCAGGCAACTTCCATTCCTATAGTCACCCTTGAGGTGAATTTGTTTAGCTTTAAAAATGCACTTTACTACCCCTTAATATTTGTCATGTCAACACAGGATACATAGAAATTCACGACTGCCAGATATGTGACATGCATGGATGGAAAGTCAAATCATCTGCATACTGCAGACGTTTGCTTAACATTGCACAGCTTACACTGAGGACAGGCCACATATTTGAACAAAATTTCCTTAAACATTTTTGCCATTTATCAGCATGACAAGAGAGAAATCAGCATTGGACTAATATGCCATTTCTGATGACTAACACCTCTGACAATACCTCAGTTACAGTCATCCACTCACAAGCAGCACCGCAGGAATATCACAGTCAAGCAAACATTAATGGTTTGAGTTGCAGCCAGGGCATGGGTAATGACAACCAAAGGTGTATTCATTTATTTCTTATGTCTGTTACTAGTAATTAGGGTCTCAGTGATGTTCTAAGGGCTTCAAGGACATCTTCCACTGATCTGTGCCCACAATTATTGTTGCTATGATGGTCTAACACAAGACTGCAACTCACCTCACCATCATCTTCCTTATCTTCCCCTATTATTTGTTCACACTTTGTCAAAGTACTCTGGGAAATTTATAACCACTGCTTTAAACTTTTAAGGATGGTAAGTATTAAGTGTGGTTGTAGTAGTTTGTAACTTTTCTTATCATGAACTGTTAAAGGTTTCATGTTTCATTCTGTCTTTTAAGAAGAGCTCTTCAAATGTTGCTTTTGTTGTTGGTTATTTTCTCTATCATAAAACATTAAAACTTTCATGACTTTAGCTACAGGTACTTTAATAAATTTATCTGAAGCAGAGTAAAGCCCATATGCAACAAGAGCAGCTATTTCATTACTCAGACACACAATTCCATTATTTGCATAAATGTCCAAAAAATCTGTCTCTCTTTCTAGTGAATTTGCAAAAACAATTAAAAAATGGAAATGTGTAGCTTTGGACTCTGCACCTTCAGGTTACAGTGCAATGCTTCTATCATTTCACCATGGAGAATGGATTTGGGAAGAGCAGGTAATTTTGAGGCCTTAACCTTCATTCCAAAACATGCAGAGATATATTTTCAAGCTGCAAAATGAAGAATATGAGTGGCAGTGGAATACAAAAAACTTGTTGGTAAAACTGGTCTTCCATTCTTAGTTGCTTGAATGGTAGACAGTGAGCACTTAGAACCTGAATGCCAATAAATATACTAAGGCTAAGAGTGTGCTTATGTCAGTGATTTGAACCTTCTGAGAGTCAGGTCCATAACCTATGCAGTTAAGTAAGCGATCACTAGCATATGGGGCATACATGAATACTGAGTTAGTATCAGACACCTCACATTTACCACACCAATGACACTCATCTCCCCAAGATCAATCCCTGCTCCGGTTTTTACGGCACTATTGCCAAATGGCCTGATCTTTCCTGGCTTTTGTCTAATAAGGCACAATTGTTTGTTTGCTGATGAGTGTACACTGACCCCTACCTCAGCACCTCAATGCCTTGAGCCATCACAATTCTTCAGAAATGAATTTAACAATACCATGAAAGGCACACAGGCACGACAAAAAAACTGTAAGAAAGTGAACAAGGCCTCTGTTATATATAGATAACACACACTCACATACTCACACAAATGCAACTCTCACACACGTGACCACACTCTCTGGCAGCTGAAACCAGGCTGCGAGCAGTTGCACATGAGGAGACAGTCAATCATGTGGGGGTAAGGAGGAGGCTGGGACAGGGTGTGGGAGGGTAACAGGGTAGGGGTGGGCAACAGTAGACTGCTGGAGATGACCTGCAGGAGACAGGACATCATAAGGTTAAAGGCAATAGCAAAGAGGGTCACACTCAAAACAGTACCCTGAGGCACACCAACTTCCTGGTAAAGGTGTCTGACAAGGCAGTACCAACATTCCTTGAAAAATCAATACTTTAAAAATACCTGAAGGACATGGGGCATGTGGCCTCAGAAGTGCCACATGTGGAGAGATCAAGAATACCCATCCTTCAGAAGGTGTTTTAGGCTTTCTGCAAATTTAAAAACACTGCCAGTGTCTGATATATCCACAGAAAACCATTCGCGACATACGTTGACAAAGTGATGAGATGGTCAGCTGCAGGACGGCCTGCTCAAAATCCGCACGGTGCAGTGGTCAGTGAATTGCCACACTAGTCACTATACCAGCAAGGCATGAATTACATGTTTCATCAGTTTGCAAACACAGCTTGTGAGAGAAATGGGGGCAGTAACTGGAAGGAAGGTATTTTTCCTTACTGGGCTTGGGTATGGGTAAGGGTAAGGGAATGACAGTGTCTTTATGCTGGCATCTTGGCAAACTGCGCCCTCTGCCCAGATGCAGTTGTACATAAGAAAGAGCAAGTGCTTGCCCACAAAAGAAAGGTTTAGCATCATCTGAATGCAAACATCGTCCAGCACTGTGTTGGAGGATCGATATGAAGTGAGAGCAAGTTCTCGCCCCCTCACACTAAAGGCAGCTTGTAGCACTCGCTAATCTGCCAAAATAAGGGTACTACCCAAGCCTCCTCCACTTGTTTCTGGTGGAGGACGGCAGAATGATAGTGGGTGGAGCTTGAAATCTCCACAGAATAGCAGCCCAATGGATCTTGGTCCTGCAGGGCCCATACAACAGATGAGGTGTTGGAACTGTTAGAAGAACTAGTTAAGGAAATCTAGCTAGATTTTTGCTATCCTGAAGGGTGCAACGGCACTGTGAATGCAACTGTTCATAATGAATGCAGTTTGCCATCATATAATGATGGTTAAAAACATGGAGACCACATCTTTGCATGTGAGTTGAGTCACAACACAGCTCAGTCAATCAAGGCACTGGGACATGGCACAGTAAAGATGAAGTGCGAGAATGGAATATTGTGTGGTGGTAATGATAGCATTTGTAAGATATTCTACCTGGCCATCACAACTGGAGAAATTATGTTACTCAAAGGGTGCCAGGAAACAGTAAATCTCCAGTCATCCCCAGAAAGTTGCCATTTGGGTGTGCATGTATGTGGGGTAGGAGTCAGAAAATGGATAGCATATGGTAAATGGTTGCTCGAGTATGTACTAGAGACAGTGATGAGATGATGGGCAAATTGGGCAGTGCAGGAGAGTTCCAGATATGGGTAGGAGTGCATGTAGTATAAAAGGAAGATGGGTACTCCCACGATAAGGCAAATGAGGTTAAGGTGACAGAAGTTCAGCCTAGAGGGCACCGCTCTGTCAGGTTCTGGGAGATTTCCAAAGGGAATGGTGTGCATTACAGTCAACGAGCAGCAGAAAGGGGTGAGGGAGTTGGCCAGTAAGCTGGAAGAAGAGTGTCCATGACACCGAATGACTGAGGGATGTAAACAGTTCATATGGAAAAGTTCAGGAGAGGAAGTAAAATGCGGACAGGAATAGCTTCAAGTTGAAGGGTTGACTTTGAACGTCCTTCCATATGAGCAGCATAACTCCTCTCTCTCCTCCTACGATATGGAATGCCATCTTTGGAGAGAGGGAGTCAAAGCATACTGGGAAGAAATACAAAAGCTCAAATCAGTCTTGAGGATGCAATTTTGTTTCCTGCAGGTAGAGAACTAGCAGAGGCTGTGATTCCAAGAGCAGCCGCAAGTCATCTTTTTGGATTGAAGGTCACCAATATTCCATTGGAATAATGTCATGATTAGGAAAGAGGAGGGGAAAGAAATGGACAGGTGGCACCTCAGCGGCCATTCCTGTGTTACATTCTTGACTGCATTTACATAAACTTATGGCTCCTCTTTTTTGGTTTCTTAAACATTTTATTTTATCTGACACATTCCATGACCTTTAAGATTTGTGCCACATATTGGTCCTAAACAACAAGATGTATGAAAATGAAACCACTTACTGGATAAAGGACTGTTTGCCATGGTCATGGGAGCTGGCAAGTAAGTCAATGCAAGATCTGAAAGATCACAAGAATGATCATTCGATTCTGTTTAATGTACCAGAGACCTATATTAATATTACTGAAAGCAAATCCCTAACGACAAAAGTAACTAAACAGTTACTTTGAAATCACACTGCACAATTTGTGATGCACGTGCTTAAGTACACTAAGGTAGTGTGGGAGTGACAAGTCGATAGTCGACAAGACACTGAGAGATTCTCTTTATGAGCGGGGTTCTTTGGAGCACACGAGGAGTGTTTGTTTTCCCGCGTTAATGGATGTATCAAGTGTAAGACGCCGTGCTCACACCCAAACACATCCCACGGCCTGCTTTAGGCGCAGCCGACCGTGACAACAAGCAACTGCGCCTAAACTCACAGACACATGGAAGGGGAACATCCCCATTTCAGCATGAGCCTACATTATGTGGATCTACTTCTCCCACAACTGTAAGGTACGCTGCTTCACAAAGACTTTTCGTTCCTGATCGCTCTACAGGATGGATGTTCTTGGTCGACACCGGCTCAGTTGTCAGCACTCTGCCTGTAAATTTCTTCCCTTCAGATAAACACACTGAAGAGACCACGTTGAAAGCAGTCAACGACTCAGTCATCCACACATATGGACAGAAAACACTGCCAGTGGACATTGGGCTACCAGAAGAATGCAACTGGACCTTCGTTATGGCCGATATCGACCAACCTACACTAGGTGCTGATTTCCTGGCAAAACATGCATTGTCCGTGGATTTACATAAGTCACAACTCGTCCATTCTGGCAATGGATTTGTTATTCCGGGAATACAAGGACGTCCGACTTCTCATGCATGCCAAAGGGTAGATAACCTCAGTGCACCCACCTGGGAGGACACCATAGCAACAAAGGAAGCTGACCGGCACATGGCTCAAACGACATCAAAACAGTTAACGACACAACAACAGGCTCCTGCTGCTTCAACCACAAAGGCGACACCCAAACCACAACAGGGAACAAGAAAGAGCAGGGCGAAGCATGAGACGGTGCACCACATCCGGACAACTCCAGGCCCACCAGTCTCCTCACGTGTTCGCAGGCTTGCACCTGATCGCTTGCGGGAAACCAAGGCCATTTTCAACGAGATGCTACAGGAAGGAACTATACAGCCATCAAACAGTCCGTGGTCCTCTCCTCTGCATCTTGCCCGTAAAAAGAATGGGTCATGGTGCCCGTGCGGTGATTATCGAGCTTTGAACGCCCGAACTGTTCCAGACAGATACCCTGTGCCACATATACAGGATTTCACCCATTCACTGGCCGGGGCATCCATATCCAGTGTTTTGGATTGCCGTAAGGCTTATAATCAGATCCCAATGGCAGAGCAGGACATACCAAAGACTGCAGTGACGACCCCGTTCGGGCTGTTTGAATTTTTGGTGATGCCATTTGGGCTGAAAAATGCGGCCCAGACATGGCAACGGTTCCTAGAGAGCATACTAAGAGGACTACCATATTGTTTCGCCTATTTAGACGATATTCTGGTGTTTTCGGAGAATGTTTCTGACCATCAGAAACACGTAAGGGAGGTGCAAAGCAGGCTTAGCGCTCATGGAATTACACTTAACAAGGACAAGTGCGTGTTTGGGGAACCCATTGTAATCTTCTTGGGTTATAAAGTGTCAGCTCAGGGCATTTTTCCCACTGCCAGAGAAGCTGGAGTTGTTGCGTACCCTACCACGGCCTCAAACCTACCACGATCTCCGACGGTTCCTAGGGATGATAAATTTCTATCGTCGCCACCTCCCCGGAACAGCAGCAATCCAGACGCCACTAAACAATGCCTTGGCCGGACACAACAAAATTGGCAAGCACCCACTCCCATGGATACCCGAGATGGACTCGGCTTTCAAGGCACTGCAAAACAGCCTTCACAACGCAGTGGGGCTTGCACACCCTGCACCAGGAGCTCAGCTAGCCATAGTAGTGGACGCAAGCCAAGTCGCAATCGGGGCAGCACTGCACCAGAGAGTGAAGGGTCATTGGCAGCCACTAAGTTTCTTCTCACAAAAACTACAGATGAGTCAAACTCGTTGGAGTGCATATGACAGGGAACTCCTCGCAATGTATGAAAGCGTCAGGCACTTCCGCCCCTTAGTTGAGGGCAGGCAATTCACCATATACACCGACCACAAACTTCTCGTGGCAGCTTTCTACAAAGTCAGCGATTCATGTTCCCCCCGCCAGGCCTGCCATATAGAGTTTATATGCCAGTTTTTGACAGACGTGCGTCACATCCATGGTGCTGAAAACATTGTGGCAGACTATTTCTCACGTATTAATGGGATAAGTCCTATGTTAGATTATTCCGAATTGGCAATGGCTCAGGCTTCAGATGTGCAGCTGCAATCCTTGTTGGCGGACCCATCCACTGGCCTACATTTACAACTTGTGGACGACCCTGGCAGCCCATGTAAGGTATGGTGCGACACCTCCACGGTTAGACCACGCCCATACATCACCCCCCAGTTCCGACGAAAGGTATTCGACAGCATTCACAGCCTGGCACATTCGGGAACCAATGCCTCAGTGAAATTAGTGACGGACCGTTTTGTGTGGCCTTCAATCAAGAAAGATACACGGGAGTGGGCCCGCAGCTGCTATCAGTGTCAACGTAGCAAAGTGGGACGCCATGTTCACGCTCCAGTAGGACAATTCCCAAACCCAACGGCACGTTTTGGGCATGTACACATTCCCTTGGTTGGACCCCTCCCCCCTTCAGAAGGTTACAGGTACTTGTTTACGGCAGTGGATCGTTGCATGCGGTGGGCAGAGGCTACACCAATCAGGGACATTTCTGCAGAGACTACTGCACGCGCATTCTTGGAAACTTGGATGGCTCGTTTTGGGTGCCCATTTTTCGTTACCACTGACCAAGGACGCCAGTTCGAGGCAACGCTGTTCCAACAACTGTCAAAACTCTGCGGCTTCCAACGAAACCGTACTACTAGCTACCACCCGGTCAGCAACGGTTTGGTGGAAAGGTGGCACCGGACCTTAAAGGCTGCCCTGATGTGCCACGAGGACTCATGGACTCGAGCGTTGCCATTGGTTTTGTTGGGGTTACGGACCGCATTAAAAACAGACATCAATTGTTCCTCGGCAGAGTTGGTATACGGAGAACCACTCCGAGTTCCAGCAGAATTCCTTGCACCAGTTCCTCTCCCAGATGACACACAACTACCCCACCTCTTGCAACAAATAAGGAAGCAGGCAGAGACACTACGTGCAGCCCCAACGTCTCAGCACGGCACGCATCCAGTGTTCATACACAAGTCCCTCGATACTTGTTCCCACATCATGCTCCGCACAAACCTGGTACGTCATTCGTTACAGCCACCGTACACTGGACCATACCAAGTGCTAGGACGGGACACACACACAATGGATATCCTCCTCCAGGGAAAGTCGACCAAAGCTTCCATTGAGTGAGTAAAACCCGCTTGGACAATGCCAGCACCGACGACAGTCTCACGGACGATTTCAGGCACAACTTGCAACGAACCCACACCTTCCGCAGAACCAGACAGCTGTGTCCCACATGAGACCCACACCAGGGGGCCTAATGCAGCAACAGAATCAGCAAGCAGCACCCACACCCACACTATCCGCACTCGGGCATGCCGAGAGGTGAAGTTTAAGTACCTCACCATACTGGGTGCTCCGCACTTCAGGGTGGGGGGGGGCTGTGTGGGAGTGACAAGTCAATAGTCGACAAGACACAGAGATTCTCTTTATGAGCGGGGTTCTTTGGAGCACACGAGGAGTGTTCGTTTTCCCGCGTTAATGGATGTATCAAGTGTTCTTTGTGCGGTACAATAAAGGTGATCGTTCACAGTATAAATTCTACACAAGTGTTTTCCTTTATGTGGTGAAATTACCCCTACAGTAGTTTTATTGAATTACTAATCAACACGTGTCAAACACAACAAACACTATGACAAGTATACCTCTCAAAGTAGTTCACTTGGTAGTTATTTCACAAGAAGGAAAGTATTTTCAGAATAGTTTAGGTAGTTTTGACAGGCCATGAATGTATGGAGGAGAATGAGTCTGATATCATTCTAGAAAGGTACTTTGAAACGTGTTTGCGATTGCGAGTACCTGTCATTTGTGTTTGTGACATTTGCTCAAAAATGGGGAAATCTCAGTTCCCAACTGCAATCAGTAAGCATTTTAGACAACAGTAAGTGGTAAGTGTCGATTTCAAGGAATATTTATTGTCACGTTTCATGAGTATCAACTATGGTGTAACACATCGCTTTGGTAAAGGTGTACATCTCACAATGTCTACAGTACCGATGAACAACGGTCACCACCACAAAGTGATTTTTTTAAAATTCAAATGGTTGCTTTAAACTCTTATACCCTTCTCTGTTGTGCATAATGTGGTTTCACCGCCAAACACCACACTCGCTAGGTGGTAGCCTTTAAATCGGCCGCGGTCCGGTAGTATACGTCGGACCCGCGTGTCGCCACTATCAGTGATTGCAGACCGAGCGCCACCACACGGCAGGTCTACAGAGACTTCCTAGCACTCACCACAGCTGTACAACCGTCTTTGTAGTGATGGTTCACTGACAAAATACGCTCTCATTTGCTGAGACGATAGTTTAGCATAGCCTTCAGCTACCTCATTTGCTACGACCTAGCAAGGCGTCCATATCAGTTACTATTGATATTGTGAATCATGTACCGTCAAGACAGATGTTCATCATTAATGGATTAAAGTTAAGTATTCCACCAGCTATGTCCGTTTTTCTAAATTCTAATTTCCTTGTCCTGTTCCAGACCTCACGCCAGCCTGCGCGAGTTAAAATGCATGCATTTTGGCCTCCTCTAGTAACACCTGCCAACCACAACACACAAAATCTAGTGGAAATTGATGCAGCATATCTGCAGGGTGGGATAACGATAAATAGTTTATCGTTCTTCACAGTTCATGATGATTTCAGTGTTTTATTCTATCATGATGATGATGATACCTGGTTAGGGGGCACTCAATGGCATGGTTATCAGCATCCACACGAATTCCCAAATTTTACATGGTCCAGCCACGCCACTTTCACAAATGATGAAGGCAACACAAACAACCAGTCCATGGGTTTATTCCTTGCTGTCTCATTCTTGTTCAGCAATGTGCCTTCCTCCCTAGAACTGTCAGCATCATGACAACTGCCATTACATCAGGAGAACGAAGATGAAGTTGAGCTGTCAGTAAGATTCTGTACACTAACCAATGACACATGACTTGACAATAATTAAAGAGAGTTACTTGTTTTAAATTAAGATCCAGTATATGAGTGGTCTTTGGGATATTTTTTGGGTCATTTAGCAGGTAATTTAGACTTGAGATAGCATTTCAGTTAACAGTGCTAATAAGTTGCAAAGTTTGTGATGTCAGGAAACAGACTGCCATGGGAGACGCAATGAGACTGAAATGGAGATGAATAGGATATTAATAAAGGAGTTTATTTGATTAAGCAAGTTGGTAGTGTGCAGAGTAGCTCAGAATAGGAGGAAGTATTTTAACGGTTCAAAGCCCTGAGCTGATGAAATATGTCCTCACCCTGGGAGGAGGACAGGAAGCAGTGTGGGGTTCATTACATGCCACATAACCAAACTTTATATGCTACTGGTGAAAATCACACTTGCTCTGCCAGTCTCATACGTGCATCCACTACTTTCACTCACCTGAGCGATGGGACGCGTGCGTTCCTCCTCAGCAGGGCCTGATTGACAAAAAAAGAATTTGCTTGTTAATATAAAAAATACTTTATCTGCACAAGTAAAACAAACTAGTGATAAACTAAGTGTGTTTCAACATGACCTGATAAAGAACAGAATCAATTGTTTCTATCTTTTAGAAAACCTGCAGATCAGTGTATAATTGAGCATCTAATCTACTCAATTATAAACAACCATCAATATTACCGAGTTCCAGAAAGTCAGAACTTTATTCCAGTTGCACGCTGGCTATCAGAAGACTGGCAGGGACAAATAAATGTTTATTGTCATCATTTCACATAATTATTGATCAAATTTTAAAATTTAAAATCCTGTAGTTATCTGCTTAATAAAACATACAATCTTATGTTACACAGTTAACACACTGTGTCACATTTAACATTTAGGAACTGTGTGTAAGCTTGTTTATGCACCTTCACTAATTGAATTCATGTACAGGCATTATATTCATCCAGTATTTGGCAATGAGAGCACTTAGTGTTTTGCAGAAAACTTCACCAATAATTTTAAATCATCATGAATTTCTCTCACAGATACCCCACAGAAAGTAATAGCAAAAATGTTTATCACTTACCACATTTTTGCTGTTTGTGCAGTAATAATGCCACATCAAACACATTTAATGTAACACTCCTTTCTTTACTTACAGATGGGTACAAGTAGTGAGGAGAATGAGTGGCAGGTGAGGCAGATTATTTCTCAGGTGGATTTTTTGTAGAGGTGAGACAGAAAGAAAATCTGATGCGTATGGGGACAGGATGGATTAGGAGACATAATAGGATTGAGGTGGAAGTGGGTGGTGTAGCATCTGGCTGGTGGTTTACAATCCTGCCTTATGCCACACAACAGAGGTATGTCAGTTGCTGGCATCTTAACAGGCTTGAAACTGAAACTCACCCTCAGTGCAGCGGATCTTGCCAATGACACCCACTGCATGGTTTCCACCCTGGAGCCATGCAACACTGGACAACTTAACAGTATTTCTCCACTACATAGCCTTTGTAGGGGAATGTACAGTGGCTCACCAGCCAACCCAAGTTCCAGACTCGACATCAACTATCTACTTTGGAATGCATGACTATATTAATAAGAATGCAGCCCACAATATTGGCATTGCCAGTGCAACCTACAGCAGTGTTTGTCAGTTGTTACAGACAGAGTGCTCAACTGGAAGCTTCAAGAATAGTTTTCATATTAGTGACAATCTTTTCATGCATCAGGGCATTCTCTACCTTGCCTTCATCAGAAAGTTGTTTCATTTGCTTCATGTTGGCATGTACCATCTGTGCCGCAATGAAACTCTCTTCCTCTTGTCCACTCAGGAACATCTCTCTTCTTGTGCTTTTATAATTCCTTTTTTGTCTCTGGAAGCTTTTTACCAGTGTCTTGTGATCCATTAGGTAGCCTTCATCTCTGTGTTCAAGTGCTTCTGCATAGTGTTTGAATGGTTTTGCTCAGTGTTCAAATGCCTTGTGCCACTTCTTTCTTTCATCCTGGTATCTTTCTGCCTGCACCATTCCACATCATCATCCCTCCTTACTGATGTCTTGGCCCAATTTCTGTATTTTTCTTCCAGGTGTGTGCCTCATGGATGGCACTGCCATCTCCTCCATGGGGATGACAGTTCATACTTTTGGCTGCTGTTACAGTGAAAACTTTTCCTCTGAGCACAGCAACATTGGAAGCTAGGACATCATCAGTGCAGCTTGCAGTGCTCAGCTTAGCTCATATTAGTGACAACCTTACAGCATATCAGGAGTATTTTTATGTTGCTTGCACTAGGAAGCTGTTTCACTTGCCCAACATTATCATGTGCCTTCTGTGTTGCAATGAAGTTCTAATGTTCATGGCTACCTGAGCACATCTCTCTCCTTGTGCATGGATCATCCACATTAGGTGGGACATATGACCACGAGTGTGGGTGGCAGGTGGGGCAAGGCAGCTCCCTGCTGGACTCCCTGTAGACAGGTGAGGCAGAAAGACGAACAGATTGGTCTGGGATCAAACTGTAGTGAAAGTCTTGATGGGAAATATTTTATGAACAGAGGTACTGGCACCAGTGACAAATGTAGTGAACAGGAAGTGATACTGTATTATCAGCCATTCTCTCCAAAAGTATTGACACATTCATCCCACGTGCTTCAGTTGTTTCCACTCTGCTATACACTCCCAGCACCTTCATTTCAGAGGTGATCAGCTTTCATATGTTATAAGGTAGATCATAGAAACCTTATTTCTGCTGACTGGATTCTTCATAACCACCCTACCCATAATTCAAAAGACAGCTCCATAAATAATTGTAAACAATTAATTCCAAGAAACTACTGAGACATTCAAGACAAAATAAGGAAAAGAAAACAAATGTCTCCAGTACACTATCTCATGAGAAATAAAAAAACAGTACATCAAAAGAACAGTATCTGTACATTTGTGGTGGTAGATTTCCAACTACAGTCACGATTTTGATATGATTTTCATTAATAAAGACATGCATTAATTTTAGTTACAAGACACAGACATCAGTTTTCTTCAAGAACGAGTTATCAGTGAAAATATATGTCAAATAGTATATACCTAGCAAATAATGTAACAAAGACAAATAATATCTACACTGTCTTTGCCATCCACAATTTAGCCAAAGATAGGAAGCTCCTTCTACAAAACATACTGTACTCATTTCTGTACCAACAAAGAAAAAACACATTCTAGCATCACCTGTCAGCTTCTGGGTTCTAATTGTACATAAACTGAACAACAGATCACAGTACACAATGAAATGGGACATTCCTATGGTTGTGCAGATTCTGAAACAAACATTTTGGCAGGACCTTTATGTCTGATTGACCACAGAAAGGTTAAGGGAGCCCCTGAAAATGTTAGTATCAAATAACTTATGGTAGTGCTGAACGCATCAGCTAGATTCAGACCCCAATATTTCCATTTAAGTTACTACCCTAATAGGTTGTACAAAAATGTTCACTTTTGAAATACAAATCATCCTCAGTTTCTTCTACTCACATCATTCATTCATTGGAGTCCCACTGTTTGATTAAGCCTCTTCCCTTGCTTCTCCTGGTATTCAGGTCTCAAGCTACAGGCATTGCAGCTTGTAGTCCATATAGCCTGATATCCACTCAATGCCGCTCACCAGACTGTCACCTCAATGTTCCCCCCACTCACCTCTTTAGGATAGGAGCATGTAATTGTCTTATTCTATCTGTCACTCACTCCATCACTACATGTATCACTCATCTCCACTACCTCCCCACTATGTCTCCAACTCCTGCCTGTTCCCTGTCCATTTTTCTGTTTCCTTTTCCCTCCCAGTAATTCTCAGGATACATATTTCCACAGCTATATAGGCAAACTTTGTATTTCTGTAAGTCAGTAAATACTCGCCCCAAATCAAAGTCCTCAATATTCAAAAACATAAATATAATAAAATATATTGTGATTTCTGGATTATAATTAAATTGTGTATGGTGAACTGACTAAGGGTTTGCAGAAATCACATAGATAAGAACTATAAACACACTATCCAATCAAAATACCTGGGCACCCTTATGTAACAGGCAACTGAGCCCTTTAATTCAATGAGAGGTGGAGCTACTATCATAGGAAGTGAAATGATAATTAAATGGACACCCTAGCTGCAAACAGGCGGTGATGTACTTCATTGGGGAAATGTTGAAAATGTGTGCCCCGACTGGGACTTGAACCCGGGATCTCCTGCTTACATGGCAGACGCTCCATCCATTTAATTATCATTTCATTTCTAGCAAAGCTGCATGGTCAACTAAGGTAATTGTTCTTTCGGGAACAGATACTGCAGTCATATATATTATAGGAAGTGGCAGGTAATACTGTTTTGTAAGCAGAATTCATCAGTCAGGGATCTGAGTACACTGAACATGGACTTTTCTTTGCATTACACCTGAATAATTAACACAGGGATGCATTTCAGCCCTTCCAAACTTGCCCAAGTCAGCTGTCAGTGATGTGACAGTTAAGTGAAAATGTGAAGGAACAACCAATGCTACATGAAGTCCAGGCACACACAGTATGCTGATGGACAAGTGCTTCTATCATCGTGGTAGGAAATAGTAAAAACCAGCATGCAGTTAGCTGCTGCAGTCACTCTTCAGTTTTGAACTGCAGCTAGGAGCCCGCTAAGGAAATGGCTGTGTACAGGGAGTTAGAAAAAACTGGTTACAATGGCTGAGCAGCTGCTGGAAACAACATATTTCTGTTCAACATAAAGTCATACTGACTGTAGCATAAAAACCTATGACTGCTGGTGAGTGGATGAGTGGAAACGAGATTTGGAGTGACAAACAGTGCTATACTCCGTGGGTATCTGACTGAAGAATTTGGATGTGGTGACTACTAAGTGAACATTATCCGCCATTACCTCTACTGCCAACAATGCAGTGCAGAGCAGGCAGTGTAACAATATGCAATTTCTCCTCTTTAACTTGTTCTCCCCTTATTGTACTTCAGGATATGATAAATGCAGAAGGGTAAGTACATATTTCACAGTATTGTGTACTATACACAACAGAGGAACAGTTCACAGTCAACGACCAATTTGATCAGCTCAACACTTGCACCTCTCATGGATCAGCATTGTTAGGCAAAGGCTTATAACCAGTGGCATTCCTGAAGGCGGCTTGCCTGCCGATGTTCCAACCTGAAAGCAATAGATCGTCTTAGGAATTAGTTATAAATGGCATTTTCACTTCATACCCTGTGTCCAATATTTCTACCTTGTCTGGTATCCGCTATGAAGGAAGAATGGGTTGGCATCCACCCACAGAGATTTTGAAATGTCAAAGTGTCCCGAGAAGTGTTCAAGTCCTCATAAAGGAGAACACAAAATCTTAATGTCCACTAATAGGTGTCCAGATACATTTGATTCTCTAGTGTACAGAGCAGGAATGTAAGCCTCCCACAGTGGGCTCTTACTTTTACTCACCAGGTGACTTCGCTGCACCTATGTCCTCAGTACTGGGTCCAGCCTCTGGTGACCGTAGCCGCTGTTGTTCTGCACTGCCTACTATTATACACACAGAGAGTAAAACGTCTTTTAAGTACTTTATGTACTGCTTTAGTTAAGGCTGCAATTACGTGTAAATTTACTCTTACTCACCAGGTGACTTCGCTGCACGTATGTCCCCAGCCCCAGTACTGGGTCCAGCCTCCGGTGTCCGCAGCCGCTGTGGTTCTGCACTGGATACTATTGTACACAAAGAGAGGAAAACATCTTTCAAGTACTTTATGTTCACTTTAGTGACATGCTCTTAAATTATGGCTGCAATTGAGGATAAATTTGCGTATTTTATCATGGACAATAATGTACTGAGGCTATAACCAATCTCAAAATTCATAGTTACGGAAAGAAATCCACATTCATGGCATATGGGAAAAAAAATTTAAAAAACTTTGGACTGTGTTCACTGAGCACCATGTTCACAGACTGTGCTTGTACGTACCACTCCAGAGGAGAGATGCACATAACAATGACTTCTTATCAGTGAATGCCATATTGAAAGAAGTGTTGTGTACACATTATGAAAAGAGCAATAGAAAACAACATGTCAAACATAAACATACAGATATTGTTCATTAGTGTTATTTCTATTTTGTGTGTGGTGACTTACATCAGGGGACAATATGCACCTTCAGCACTGTACAGCTATCACAGCAGCTTTGGGTGACAAACTACATGTGTGAAAATAAGTATTCTGTGGGGTCACCACACTGTCCTGTAAAGCCATAGGCTGCCAAAGGAGTTATTTCAACTGACGTATGTTGTGAGACACAGAAGAGGAACCTTCAAAATTATTGTGTCTCTTTTATACTGAATGAAGGTGTTCTTTTAGTGTAGTTCACGAGTGTGATGATGAAGGGAATAAATAATTTGTTAAGTCAAAAGTGACATAGTAAGTTATTTATAAAAATGTGATGCATCAAAGGCATCAATTTTGAATTTTAAAGTAATTATAACAGAGTTTGAGAAGAAGTATAGAAGATAAGGTACAGAATATAATACATCATTGTATTAAATAGTTACACCACATGACACCTGACTGCAGTGTTAGGAGACAAATGACATGAAAGGGAAGCTGTGTTGACAGAGGAGTGAGACAAGTGTCAGAGTCCTGCACAACTGAGTAAGCGAGCACAAAATGTGAGATCAGGAGACCACAGCCTAACTTGATAGGCTGCCCACACCACCTGTCATAGCCATGCACAGAAGTTGTGACTGAGCCTTATACAATGTACAGATATAGTTTAAGTCATTTTGGTCACACATATAAACTTGCCAGTCAGTACTATAGGCAAAATGTCAAAGGTGGTGGTGTATGCATTTATCTAAATCCCAAGCTTAAATTTAAGTTAAGATATGAGGCTAAACCATTAATCATAGAAAAGAAAGTAATTGTTGCAGCAATTTACAGATCACCATCTGGAGATACTGAAGTCCCTCTTAAGAATTTGGAAGAAATGCTCAACATTTTTCTCAAATGAGAACTCTACCATAATTCTTTGTGGTGACTTTAATATTAATCTATTGGTCCAGAGTTCAGTAAAATACAAGTTTTTAGACATACTAAAAGCTTCAACTTGTTTCCCCATGTATCAGCTCCCACTAGAACAACAGATTCCAGTGAGAGCCTAATAAATAACATCTTCTCAAATGTGGTCACCCATGAAGTTGCAGTTACAAATGTGAATATAGGATTATCAAATCATAATGCACTAACCTTTAATCTCACTGCAACTCTCAGGGAGGGGAAAATAAAAAGGAGTACAAACGATTTTTCTCTACTGAAAATTGTAATCAGTTCAAAAATAATGTTAAAAATGCAGTTTGGCCAGAGGTCTTGGCACAAAAACACAAATGATGCTTACAATACATTTGCTTCCACTTTTATGGCATACTTTGAAATGTGCTTCCCAAAAAAGCTTTTGAGTTACAGATCATCTGGATCCAAAGGGACCTGGACTACACCCGGAATTAAAACATCAAGTGAAACCATGAAATTACTAAGTTTAAAGTTAAAAACATGTCATGATCAGCAGTTTGGTGAGTATGTGAGAACATACAGACTTACCAAAAAGTAATATCAAAAGCAAAATTATTAAGTAATGATAGATTAATAAGGCAGGCTAGTAACAAGTCCAGAATGATGTGGTAAAAAAAAAAAAGAAAAAAATATTGGGTCAAACTAAAGAACAGGAAATCCATCTTAAAAATAATGAAAATATCCCCATAGAAAAAATGCCAAGGCGAACAATGTAAACAATTATTTTGTTAATATTCCCCTTACTTTAAGCAGTAAATTTAAGCAACAACCAACAGTGATATCTCCAATGGTAGATACCAGCAAGATGGCAATCCCATCAGACGAGCATGAAGTTCTAAAAAGTCATTAAATGCTTGAAATCCAAATTGTCCTCTGGTTTGGATGATGTACCTGTATCAATAATTAAGAAAATTGCTCCATGTGTTGTCAAACCTATAGTGCACATAGCAAACTTGTCCCTTAGTGAAGAGATATTTCCGGATAAACTTAAAATCTCTAGAGTGATACCTCTATACAAAAATGGTGACAGACATAAAATAGAAAATTACCAACCTATATCTCTCCTCCCATCCTTCTCCAAAATACTTGAGGAATTAATGAAAATCAGGGTTACAAAATATCTAGAAAAACATAAACTAATAAATAACAGTCAACATGGTTTTCGAGTAGGGCACAGTACAGAAACAGCCATATTGCACAGAAATAGTAAGAAATTTTGAGTCAAATAAACAGGTTGTTGGAATTAATCTAGATTTAGCCAAAGCCTTCAATACTGTGAACAATGTAATATTACTAGGGAAACTTGAAGCAATATGCATCAGTGGTACCGTTAAAAATTGGTTTGAATCCTATCTGTAAAACAGGTCACAAGTTGTTGAGCTGAGGTCTTCCAACAATATTCACAATTATAAACCCATATCTGAACCAAATCAAATTTAAATAGGTGTTCCTCAGGGCAGCATTCTGGGCCTGTTGTTTCTAATTTATATCAATGATATACAGGCTCCAGACAGCTCAGCCAAAATTCTACTATTTGCAGATGACACGAGTATCATAATTAGTGATAAAAAAGAATCACTGTGTACTACAGATGAAAAAATGCTCTCATACATACAGTCATGGTTTTATTCAAAAAGGGCCACCATACTCCAATGTATTTACATCAGAGACGAAAATGGTAAAATAGGTCTAAGCAATAACCACACATGTAAATTACTAAGAAAGTAACAGAGGGAAACATTCCACGTGGAAAAAATATATCTAAAAAGAAAGATGATGAGACTTACCAAACAAAAGCGCTGGCAGGTCGATAGACACACAAACAAACACAAATATACACACAAAATTCAAGCTTTCGCAACAAACTGTTGCCTCATCAGGAAAGAGGGAAGGAGAGGGAAAGACGAAAGGATGTGGGTTTTAAGGGAGAGGGTAAGGAGTCATTCCAATCCCGGGAGCGGAAAGACTTACCTTAGGGGGAAAAAAGGACAGGTATACACTCGCACACACACACATATCCATACACACACACATATCCATCCACACATACACTAAGGGACATTACACTAAACTAGCTAACCTTATTCGTGAAACACCCACACACTGAAGCATAAGTAAAGTTTTGGTGTGAAACACCTAAGGCACTCAAAACAACAAGTGAAATGCAGGGTGACAACATGTTTCCATATTTGTGTTTGTTTGTGTGTCTATCGACCTGCCAGCGCTTTTGTTTGGTAAGTCTCATCATCTTTCTTTTTACTAAGAAAGTACTTTGATCAACTCTTGAACTGTAGAGAACTGAATTGTTAGCTAGAATTTCCAGATATTTGATGAAAACGTGGAAGCAGATCTACCACCTACAGCAAACAAACAAACAAGAAAAACCCTGAAAAACAAGAAAGCCAGTGGAGAAGAAATAAAATCATCTCAACCATAACTGGTGTCAAGCAGAAATGACAACTAACCTTCAGATTATGTCTGAAGAAATATGGGAAACTGAAAAGATTCCAGAAGACTGGAAAGTGGCTCCTATGCATCCTGTGCACAAAAAAGTCATAGGCATTATCTAAATAATTGCACAGGTATATATCTGTTGCCAGTGGGCTGTATTATATTTTTAACAATATTACTAAACAAGAGAGAAGTAACACTGGACAGCCATTTGGGAGAATATCAGAGTGGATTTAGAAAGATCAAATCTGGCTCAGAACAGAATTTCAACTTTAAGTCCATACGAATTCTAAAGACATAGTTTTAACATTTACAGGTTTTAGAAAAGCATTTGATTGACAGGTAAACAGTGTGTAAAGTGACTCGAGAACTTGGCATTACACTAAACTAGCTAACCTTATTCGTGAAACACCCACACACTGAAGCATAAGTAAAGTTTTGGTGTGAAACACCTAAGGCACTCAAAACAACAAGTGAAATGCAGGGTGACAACATGTTTCCACACCTTCTCAACTGCATCTTAGAGGAAATAGTAAGATAATTGAAACAAAAGGCAAAGAACATAAGCTGTCACAATGAGACTGGAGACTTCAGGAAAAAGAGATACTGAAATTCAGTGTCTAGTATTTGCAAATGATTATGCCATTCTTTATAAAAATATAACAAATGCAGAAATACAAATCAACCTCTTAGAAGGAATAGCTAACAAAGCAGCTTTAAAAGTTTCTGTAGAAAAATTTTTTTAGGACAAACATAAAAAAATGACCCAGAAATCCTAGTAACAGATAATGAACAGATAAAGAGGGTTTATAAATTTAAATATTTGGGAGGAAAGATTCAAGGCAATGGCTTCAAAAATATTTGCTGTAGACAAAAGAGTATGTAAAATGGAGAAAGCATATGATATAAACATGAACATTTACAACAAGATGTGTGTGTCTAAAAATTTGAAAATACAGCACCACAGCACAGTAGTAAAACCAGAATGTCTTTATGCAAGTGAATGTTTAATGTTGAATTATGAATTATACAAACTTCAAGTCCTAGAATTAAGAATCATTTGAAAAATACTCAGGCTGCTAGGAAATCCGTAAGTATGAATATTAAGAAGTAATGATAAGCATCTTTGGGACAAGATGTCAACAACAGGACAGATTCAAGTAGTTAGGAAAGATTTGGAAAGAAATACAAGAAAAAGACCCAGCAGAATGACAGGCTTTCAAGAAGAAAGTGTTGCAAATGGAAGCATTCCAAGGCAGGAAGAAGAAGAGGAAGACAGGGTCAGAATGGTCTGAGGATGAAAAAAGGATAGATAGTGAAGACGAAGGAAACCTGGAAGAAGAACAAAGGAGGAAGCATTGAAATTGGTATGTGGTCATTAGATACCCCAAACAGAAAAACAAAAAGAAGGATGTCTGTGATGTCATTAATATAGAACATCAATATCAAGGGCCCCACACACTTCCTTGGAGCACATCTACAGTTACATCTACAATGTTCCATATAGTTCTATGCAGTGACCTATGTACCGATATATCTTCAGCCTTGTCACAAAGTTCATTTCATTTGTACATTTTTTTTTAAACAACCCATCATCAATGCATTATGATGTTGGTACATCATTAGAACATTAAATGTTGGGAGCAAAAAAAGAGAGACGTCTTAAGTGAACACTGTGCACTGTGTTATTGTTACTTATGCAGCCGGTACCAATAATGTAACAGTGAGCACACAATGTATGCTTTAAGTCAGCCTTTCCCATCATTGTGTTTTGTGTTGTTGGGGGCATTACATGTGATCCAAGACAAGTTCATATGCCTAGGGATCAAAGGATACAGTGGTCTTTTCCACCATTTCTCCGAAGTACATTACCTTGTTCTCACTTAATGTGGACACATTCTTTTAGGTAAATTGTCATTCTATGAATATTATGTTGACACAAAGCACTGCTACATTTTAATTTAAAATGGCTAAATGGGCAAAATGAGAACAGTGGTGTTTATGAATAAGTGGTTTCAATGGTAACGATTTCACCATGTATGGGGATAATGCCATGGGACAGAGCATGGCAAGGAAAGATTTTCTAATTTAAAGGATGATTGTTTTGACATTACTGACCCTCCATTTTCAGAAAGACCTTCAGCATTTGATGAAGATTATCTGAATGCATTAATCCACGATGATGCACATCATTGCGCTCAAGAACCAGAAAATGTGATGAAGTATGACCATTCCGTCACTGTGCAGCATTTGAATACAAAGGAGAAGGTTCAACAATAAAGAATATGGGTACCACATGCCAAACCATATAAATCAGTGGTTGGCTGTATGTACATTACCCTCTTGCTTGTTCTTGATTAGTGGGTGAATACCACTGACCATTTCTAACCTGTATTGTTACTGATGACTAGAAATTTTGTTTTTATGCTAATGTAAGAGAAAGAACGGAAAGGAATGCTTTACTCCAAACAAATCAGCAGTGCCACATAGACTTTTGAGCATCCACACAAGATAATTTTATGGATATTGTGGAGAGTTCTGGTGTTAGAATATTGCTGCAGGGTGTGGAAGCCTTACCAGGTGAAATTGACGGAGGACATCGAAAGGGTGCAAAAAAGGGCAGCTCGTTTTGTATTATCACGTAATAGGGGAGAGAGTGTAGCAGATATGATATGCAAGTTGGGATGGAAGTCATTAAAACAAAGACGTTTTTCATTGCGGCGAAATCTATTTACGAAATTTCAATCACCAACTTTCTCTTCTGAATGCGAAAATATTTTGTTGAGCCCAACCTACATAGGTAGGAATGATCATCAAAATAAAGTAAGAGAAATCAGAGCTCCAACAGAAAGGTTTAGGTGTTCGTTTTTCCCATGCGCTGTTCGGGAGTGGAATGGTAGAGAGATAGTATGATTGTAGTTGGATGAACCCTCTGCCAAGCACATAAATGTCAATTGCAGAGTAATCATGTAGATGTAGATGTAGGTGACCATGTGGTGTACTACGAGTTGCTTGCATGAGGTGTAACTTTCCTGTTGGTATTTATTGCCAACAACAGATATCTTGCAGATGTAGTCCCAGAAAAACAACCAGGAAGACTGTGTGAAGTGGTGCTATTCCACAGTAACAGTCACCAGCATTCTGCTAGACTGGCAACAAACACTATAGAACAACTGGGTTGAGAAGTCATTTTGCACCCACCTTTTTCACCTGATCTTGCACCCTCAGATTTCATCTTCTCTGCTCTCTGTTCAATGATCTTGACATACTTCCTTTGGGGTGAAAATACACTTTGAACATGGCTCTTTGCTACAAAATCACATGATTTCTACAGTTGTGGATTCAGAAAGTTATCCCAACAGACTGAAGTGAACAGCGAAACAAATTATATTATTTATGATGATTTAAGTGTCCAGTATGTATAGTCTGAGGTTTTTTTTTAACTTGTAGGAAACACTACAGTGTTATGCATCAGCCTAAGATGTTCAATTGGCCATGAAAGGGTTAATCTGGAAATAAGCAGTAAAAGGCTAAGCCTGGAATAACATTTGTCACGTTCTGTCCCTCTGCCAATCAGATAAATAGTCATAAACCTGCAGGACAACTGCGTGAGGAGTTGTGGTGGACAGATATAATGCAAATGTCATAGAGGGGATGGGGTGGCATAGGAGGTAACATAGGTGGTACAGGTACAGAGCTAGGCATGGGAAAGGGCAGTGTAGGGGTAGCTAGTACTGAGGGAAGGATTGTGAAACATAAGTTAAGGGGAACTCCAAAATTTTCAAATTAGGGAAGCTGGTATGGGAGTAGAGGGGGTGACACGAGTATGAGATGGGTCTCAAGAATGCAGTACACAAGTTGTGAAACCACTAACAAGTCAGCCACCTTGTACTCAGTAGCATGTTGTCACTGGGTAGTCAATAACACTCTTGGCAGGTGAGGGATTGAGAGTAACTGTGGCACCCAGATGGGTCAGGCTATTTCACACATCAGTCAGGTGGCAAAATTCATTACTACTTATCGTAGTGTGCCTATTTGTAATGTTTGCTTAACATTACAATGACAAATTTCTAAATGTCAATTTGGTACTTAAAAATTTGTCTTTTCTCTTTGACCACATTTCCCTCACAATCTACCACAGTACACATTTTCAATGCAACTGCACATTTGTAACCAGTCTTTCATAGTTACAATAACACCGCCAATTTTCAGTATGAATTATGTATGACATAATTAACATCCAGTGTTAAGTTATAGTATAGAATTTTGAAAAACTGTTTCACAAAAATTATTTAGCACACCACCAATGGAATATTAATGTCAAAGAAAAAGAGGAAAAATAAAGTACCACATAATAAAATATTATAGTCGTAACTTAAATGTGCAATTAAGCTACTGAAGAAAGCAAATATCTCACCTGCCAACAGCTCCTCCATCCTCAACTTCTGTGGCATCTGCAAAAATATTAAGAAGCTGAATAACTTTACATCAACAGAATTTGAGTGAAAATCAAACATCTTGAAATGTGGCAGTGGTTGTCTTCTCACTGCACATGCTCATTTTAATGTCAAGAAGATGCTAAACTAAAATAGTGATGGAGATTAGGAATCAGGTGCTGTGGCAAGTACATACATGTGAAATTTTATAAAAGTGAGATTGATGAAAACTGCATAATGATCCAAGCGGAGAACTACAAAATATTTTAATTTTAATTGTCTGAATTCATTACAGCTGCCATATACAGCCACTGTCACAGAGAAGGACAAAGGTGCCCACAAAATGCAAGTCAACGTTTGTGTTTGGAGGCTGGTGCAAGGACACTGCCAGTGACTGAAATAAAGGTACAGCATAGTTTGCTGGAATGAACACCCCTCATGAAAGGGGAAATGAATAACAGACCATTATAAAATTACAGACTGTCACAGTTAGGAGATAGAGAAATTATGTCATGTACAATTCTGATAGTGTCTCCATTCGATTTCAAGTTACTGAGAACCAGCAGATCCCAAAGTGTTGAGCCACAGCAGTTCACGTGGCACACATCGCAAATGACATGCCATGTAGTGTAGCAGAGTTGTGGCAGCTTACAACTATGTGACTCACTTTCTTTTGTATTAGTAGTGTGATGTTGATACAGGGTGTTTCAAAAATGACCGGTATATTTGAAACGGCAATAAAAACTAAACGAGCAGCAATAGAAATACACCGTTTGTTGCAATATGCTTAGGACAACAGTACATTTTCAGGCAGACAAACTTTCGAAATTACAGCAGTTACAATTTTCAACAACAGATGGCGCTGCAGTCTGGGAAACTCTATAGTACGATATTTTCTACATATCCACCATGCGTAGCAATAATATGGCGTAGTCTCTGAATGAAATTACCCGAAACCTTTGACAACGTGTCTGGCGGAATGGCTTCACATGCACATGAGATGTACTGCTTCAGCTGTTCAATTGTTTCTGGATTCTGGCAGTACACCTGGTCTTTCAAGTGTCCCCACAGAAAGAAGTCACAGGGGTTCGTGTCTGGCGAATAGGGAGGCCAATCCACGCCGCCTCCTGTATGTTTCGGATAGCCCAAAGCAATCACACGATCATCGAAATATTCATTCAGGAAATTAAAGACGTCGGCCATGCGATGTGGCCGGGCACCATCTTGCATAAACCACGAGGTGTTCGCAGTGTCGTCTAAGGCAGTTTGTACCGCCACAAATTCACGAAGAATCTCCAGATAGCGTGATGCAGTAATCATTTCGGATCTGAAAGATGGGCCAATGATTCCTTTGGAAGAAATGGCGGCCCAGACCAGTACTTTTTGAGGATGCAGGGACGATGGGACTGCAACATGGGGCTTTTCGGTTCCCCATATGCGCCAGTTCTGTTTATTGACGAAGCCGTCCAGGTAAAAATAAGCTTCGTCAGTAAACCAAATGCTGCCCACAAGCATATCGCCGTCATCAATCCTGTGCACTATATCGTTAGCGAATGTCTCTCGTGCAGCAATGGTAGTGGCGCTGAGGGGTTGAATTTTGTATGGATAGAGGTGTAAACTCTGGCGCATCAGACGATACGTGGACGTTGGCGTCATTTGGACCGCAGCTGCAACACGGCGAACGGAAACCCGAGGCCGCTGTTGGATCGCCTGCTGCACTAGCTGCGCGTTGCCCTTTGTGGTTGCCGTACGCGGTCGCCCTACCTTTCCAGTACGTTCATCCGTCACGTTCCCAGTCCGTTGAAATTTTTCAAACAGATCCTTTATTGTATCGCTTTTCGGTCCTTTGGTTACATTAAACCTAAGTTGAAAACCTCGACTTGTTGCAACAACACTGTGATGTAGGTGGTGGAATTCCAACACCAGAAAAATCCTCTGTTCTAAGGAATAAACCATGTTGTCTACAGCACACTTGCACGTTGTGAACAGCACACGCTTACAGCAGAAAGACGACGTACAGAATGGCGCACCCACAGACTGCGTTGTCTTCTATATCTTTCACATCACTTGCAGCGCCATCTGTTGTTGAAAATTGTAACTACTGTAATTTCGAAAGTTTGTCTGCCTGAAAATGTACTGTTGTCCCAAGCATATTGCAACAAACGGTGTATTTCTGTCGCTGCTCGTTTAGTTTTTATTGCCGTTTCAAATATACCGGTCATTTTTGAAACACCCTGTAGGAAGCTATAAAGGCCACATGAATACCGAGAATCCTGATCGAAACACCTTAAACTATCTGCAAGTACTGTAATGACTGCATACCTACAAAACTGGAGGACACTGGCCTCAACAATACATTATGATTTTATGAGCTTTGTCTATTTAGGGGTGTACTAACCTGTTCCAGAGTGTTGTTGTGTTAGAGTAATTCTTCATCAAAGTTCATATTTTGGATTCCAACATGCTAATAGCTGCCCCAGAGGTAAGGAAGTTTAACGTGTTTAGGGGATGCCCACAGATACTTAACATGTGTGGCCAGCACATAAGTTTTCATTTCAATTGAGTCACACTACCCTGTTAGGGAGCTTCTTACAGATGCAAGCAGTTTGTTCAAGGTACATTGTTGGTTAGGGTTTGGATAGTTATTTTCTATGTGAATTATGTATTTTGTGTTGATTAGCACATGCTCAGTTAGCCCCCAAACTACACTCAATAGCTCTTGTTCACACTGCTACAGCAGACTGCAATGTGATTGAAATATAGCACTGTAGGCATCCAAATCGCTATCATTGGCATTCTCCTGTAAAAATGCATCAGTGGCAAATGGCATCAGTGTATCAGCCTCACTGATTTGTACCTGTACACACAGAACAAGTGAGACTGGTGTGTTTCATAGTGAATGACTAGACAGAAGCCACTTCATATTGTGGACAGTGTTAAGGTGATATGCAGAAAAGTATATCTAATTTCAAAGAAGATAGTGTGGGTGTCTTGAAGTGTACTATGTGACATTGGTAGCAATGATATATGGCATCATAAATCACAAATACTGTAACAGCCTAGCATATATTCATAATAACACTGCAGAGAGCAACAGTGACTGCATGAAGAACCAGCATAAAGGTGTGGGAGTTTAAACAATTGGAAAATTTTATATCCAGCAACTAAAGGAACTATATGCCGATTTGGATACACAGCTTAACCAACAAAACTATCATCAACAAGTGTGGTACTCAGTACTGATGACTTAACATCAGGCATTCCTTTCAGGGACTGCTGTTAAAACTTTTACAAGAAACTAATGTAACATTTACACAAAATCCAACTACAATGTAAATTTGGATTCCTTCACACGCATAAGGCAAGTCCTACATCACTTGGAGGGGAAAGGAAATTTCAAAACTGAAGTCTTTAAAGTACAGTTTGACAGAACTACAGGCAATGCATCATTATCCCATTTTGGTATATTCGAGCATTTAATTGGGAAGCTGTTAGAGCAGTTGCTGTGGACAATTTTGGAGCAACTTTGTATTTTGGCCATGCATATCTCTGTGGTCATGGCTAACAGGGATGGAAGCTGATATTATGACAGCAGCAACACAATGTGACTAATGTGAATACATCCAATAAAGAGGAAACTGCAAGTAAGAATTTTTTGTCGAGTAGTGACTTGAGCAGGAGCATAATTGGACTGGGGCAGCCCAACAAGTAGCGTCCCAATGGCAGTCAAAACAAAGGAAATACAAGAAATTAAAATGGAAACAAAAAGTGGCAAAGTAGGTAAAACATCTGACTAAACACGTCCACAAATGTCCATAGCTCATTGAGGGGCTACAGCAGTGGTCTGGAATTAGTCCTCTGAAAGTGAACTAAATGAATTTTGGTCCACTCAGCTTGTGTCAGTTGCTAACAGGATGCGGCTTAACTTCCAGCACTGCAGTACCTCATGAGAAACAAGTACTTTTATTCACTCTGTGAAGGCAGTACAGAATTCTCTGACCAGTCATTTGCACAGAAGTTGGTGGCGGTGACTGCACTGAAGTCATTCCATGTGGTACTGTGTTACAATCATTACTGTATGCCTCCTATCTGATTTAAATACATGATAATGAATTTAATAATGGTTACCGAGAGCCAAGGATGCTTGCACAAGGTAGACCAGAGTGGAGAACTGCATCAAACCCCATTCGGACTGACAATAGCAATAACAACAACAACAACAACAACAACAACAACAACAACAAATGCAGTCCATAAACTGGGTGAGTATGAGCCTAATACCAAGTGGTGCTTACTTTACAAACTGATTTTCTGCTACATCAGTTCCATACTGACTTCCCTCCTACCTCCCTCCCACCTGCCCTACCTCCCTCCTATCGCACTGCAGTTCTGCAAGTATGAAGTGTCCGAGATGAGTGGCAGTATAGTTACTTCCCACTCACCAAATCTATCACTCTTACTGAAGGGTGCAGTGATGTAAGACAGATTGTGATTTAGTAAGCAAATTGAGTGCACAGTCTTGCTATCGTTAGGTAGCACTGATTGGGACAAATGACCGACAGTCAAGATCAGATGGCCTCTAACAAAGCTGTGTTTAGTCAGGCTGTGGAGGATGCATGGGGAAATTACATGATGCAGTGTCCACAGTTGCATTTTTCCTCCATTACATGAAGGAAGAACAATCTCTGGACAAAGATCATTGCTGTAGCCCAGGATTCAGACAAGAAATAAACACGTTTTGTCCAACAGAAATTAAATGTCATATTGTTTCTTATTCTACATACAGCATGAGGAAACACATGTACTCCATCAAATAAATGCAGCATACAGACCAATTTCTATATATAAACACCATTTAGAAACTACAAATTATCCTACTGCCCTGTTTTCTTATTTGGTCACGAGAGACTTTCCAATTTGTAATTTGTCTATGCGTGTGTGTGTGTGTGTGTGTGTGTGTGTGTGTGTGAGAGAGAGAGAGAGAGAGAGAGAGAGAGAGAGAGAGAGAGAAACAGAAGATATATTTTGCACATTTTTCGTCGAGTCTGATGGGTGGCAATAGAGTGGGAGAGAGATGAATTTGACATAACAAAAAATAGCCCTAAAAAGGGGCACTCTTGATTTATTCATTTCATGTATGTAGGCAGATAGCAAGTAAAGAGAATGTAATACTCAAAATATTAAATTAAAATAAATTTATTTCAGGTACAAGGATAATGCCAACTAGAACTAGCTCAAATTTCCTTCTCTCATCTTCGATTTTTTCCGTCACCAAGAGATTTTGTGCTGGCTCTCACTGACAGAACACTGCACAGCAGAACAAGGAAAAAAAGTAAAATGTTTTCAGTCCGTAACATTTTATTCAGAATGCCCCATTATTTCTGACTTCATTCATGCACCCTGGCACTGAACCTGTGAGGCATTGGACCCATTTGACAGAAGAAGCAACCTCACCGAGGCTTCAAAAAAAGCAGTCCAAAAGTGCATCAGCTATAAATGGTGTGTTTCATAGCCAGTTCTCAGTGTGTTCATGCTACTTACAAATAATTTCCATTGTGCTCATGTGAGCAGTCTCTCACAGGCAGTCCATTACATTAATGTCTATGTTGGACAGCTGCAGTTGAATGAGCGGACCTATACACAAGTGAAAATTATTCCTGTAGCATTAATTCCCCTCCACAATATAGCATTCACACTAAATGCAGCACCACTTTCTTCAAAATATGGGCATACGGCCTGCTACTGAGGAAGCATTCCTGCTCCTCTCACAGAAATCTGAAGCCCCCAACGGGGAAACCAACGCCCCCAACGGGGAAACCAACGCCCCCAACGGGGAAACCAACGCCCCCAACGGGGAAACCAACGCCCCCAACGGGGAAACCAACGCCCCCAACGGGGAAACCAACGCCCCCAACGGGGAAACCAACGCCCCCAACGGGGAAACCAACGCCCCCAGGAAACTGACAATCGGCTAGTACTACTTGTTGTCACCACTTATTCCCCATTATGTCTGGACCCTCGCGGCTGTTGAACTACTGTTTGGTCTTGGGAAGACACCTTATCTGTGAAAAATACATTTTTCCACACTGCATTCAGATGGAGCTTTGTGGCTGCCAGCCAGTGTAACATTTCCTCACTGATTTCCTGTTTTATAGTCGATCATTGTGAGTGCAGTACAGCTTTCCTTGGCCCTCAGTGAACTGCATCATTGGAACTGGGAATTTGGTCACTCACTACAACTGCTTCATATCTAGGGGAGGGATTAGTTGGCTCTTACATGCAAGCTATGTGTCATCCTGCTGTGTGTTCAGTATCTTGAGCCAGGCATTCTGCTGATAGTGCCTCCTTCAACAAAATTCTTTAAAATTCTGTTTACAGTAGGGGTAGACTTCTGACATTCCAAAGATTCATCAATCACACAGATTGATATTTTATCCAAAGTTCCCAATACTCAGGCAACTTACATTCCCATAGTCACCCTTGAGGTGAATTTGTATAGCTTTAAAAATGCACGTTACTACCCCTTAATATTTGTCATGTCAACACAGGATACATAGAAATTCATGACTCTGCCAGATATGTGACATGCATGGATGGAAAGTCAAATTATCCGCATACTGCGGACGTTTGCTTAACCTTGCACAGCTTACACTGTGGACAGGCCACATATTTGAACAAAATTTCCTTAAACATTTTTGACATTTAGAGAGAAATCAGCATTGGACTAATATGCCATTTCTGATGACTAACACCTCTGACAATACCTCAGTTACAGTCATCCACTCACAAGCAGCACCGCAGGAATATCACAGTCAAGCAAACATTAATGGTTTGAGTTGCAGCCAGGGCATGGGTAATGACAACCAAAGGTGTATTCATTTATTTCTTATGTCTATTACTAGTAATTAGGGTCTCAGTTATGTTCTAAGGCCTTCCATGACATCTTCCACTGATCTGTGCCCGCAACTATTGTTGCTATGATGGTCTAACACAAGACTGCAACTCACCTCGCCATCATCTTCCTTATCTTCCCCTTCTCCCTGTTCCCTTTTTCGAGCACGATACGCAGTACACTAGGACTCCCATACAAGACAAACATCGTGTGATGAAAACCTGAATAGTATTGTAAACCCCGTGAAGAAATTTGATCTCTTTTTTGCTGTACAAATGTTTGTGGAAGTGCACTTCACAATGTTGATATTGTGCTGGACTATACACAAGCACTGTAATGGAAAGTGAAGTTATAGTTTGGCACATGTGACAGATGAGATCTGATGGAATGTGATGAAAAGTTTTGTTGCAACACGTGGCTTACCTAGGCCTGCAACTGGATGATACTGTGAATCATTAGTTTTACTGTTTCTATTCTTTGCCATGAGGTCTGGTTTGTGTTCAGATAGCTATATCAAACTTGGCACCCATTCTACATCTACATCAGTAAAGGCACATAAGTGAGTACTTAAGATGCCAGCATCCGAGTTCAAATGCATCTGGAAGCTTTTAATTGTTGGCATTCTTTTTTCTGGTAGTTCATAATAGATCTAATAGATTATAGTTAATATTCTCTGACAAGTAGCTGACCCAGTAATGTTGCTTAACTAATTTGATAATGCTGCCTGCCCATTCATTAGAGCTTTAATGGCTGTTCAGAAATGAATTTAACAATACCAAGGAAGGCACACAGGCGCAACAAAAAAACTGTAAGAAAGTGAGCTCTCAGTGAACAAGGCCTCTGTTATATATAGATAACATACACTCACATACTCACGCAAATGCAACTCTCACACATGTGAACACACTGTCTGGCAGCTGAAGCCAGGCTGCGAGCAGTTGCACATGATGAGACAGGCAATCATGTGGGGGTAAGGAGGAGGCTGGGACAGGGTGTGGGACGGTAACAGTGTAGGGGTGGACAACAGTAGACTGCTGGAGATGACCTGCAGGAGACAGGACATCATAAGGTTAAAGGCAATAGCAAAGAGGGTCACACTCAAAACAGTACCCTGAGGCACACCAACTTCCTGGTAAAGGTTTCTGACAAGGCAGTACCAACATTCCTTGAAAAATCAATACTTTAAAAATACCTGAAGGACATGTGGCATGTGGCCTCAGAAGTGCCACATGTAGAGAGATCAAGAATACCCATCCTTCAGAAGGTGTTTTAGGCTTTCTGCAAATTTAAAAACACTGCCAATGTCTGATATATCCACAGAAAACCATACGCGACAAAAGTTGACAAAGTGATGAGATGGTCAGCTGCAGGACGGCCTGCTCAAAATCCGCACGGTGCAATGGTCAGTGAATTGCCACACTCTAGTCACTATACCAGCCAGGCATGAATTACATGTTTCATCAGTTTGCAAACACAGCTTGTGGGAGAAATGGGGCAGTAACTAGAAGGAAGGTATTTTTCCTTACTGGGCTTGGGTATGGGTAAGGGTAAGGGAATGACAGTGTCTTTATGCTGGCATCTTGGCAAACTGCGCCCTCTGCCCAGATGCAGTTGTACATAAGAAAGAGCAAGTGCTTGCCCACAAAAGAAAGGTTTAGCAACATCTGAATGCAGACATCGTCCAGCACTGTGTTGGAGGATCGATATAAAGTGAGAGCAAGTTCTCGCCCCCTCATACTAAATGCAGCTTGTAGCACTCGCTAATCTGCCAAAATAAGGGTACTACCCAAGCCTCCTCCACTTGTTTCTGGTGGAGGACGGCAGAATGATAGTGGGTGGAGCTTGAAATCTCCACAGAATAGCAGCCCAATGGATCTTGGTCCTGCAGGGCCCATGCAACAGATGAGGTACTGGAACTGTTAGAAGAACTAGTTAAGGAAATCTAGCTAGATTTTTGCTATCCTGAAGGGTGCAACGACACTGTGCATGCAACTGTTCATAATGAATGCAGTTTGCCATCATAGAATGATGGTTAAAAACATGGAGAACACATCTCTGCATGTGAGTTGAGTCACAACACAGCTCAGTCAATCAAGGCACTGGGACATGGCACAGTAAAGATGAAGTGCGAGAATGGAATATTGTGTGGTGGTAATGATAGCATTTGTAAGATATTCTACCTGGCATCACAACTGGAGAAATTATGTTACTCAAAGGGTGCCAGGGAACAGTAAATCTCTAGTCATCCCTAGAAAGTTGCCATTTGGGTGTGCATATATGTGGGGTAGGAGTCAGAAAATGGATAGCAAATGGTAAATGGTTGCTCGAGTACATACTAGAGACAGTGATGAGATGATGGGCAAATTGGGCAGTGCAGGAGATTTCCAGATATTGGTAGCAGTGCATGTAGTATAAAAGGAAGATGGGTACTCCCACAATAAGGCAAATGAGGTTAAGGTGACTTGAGAAGTTCAGCCTAGAGGGCACCTCTCTGTCAGGTTCTGGGAGATTTCCAAAGGGAATGGTGTGCATTACAGTCAACGAGCAGCAGAAAGGGGTGAGGGAGTTGGCCAGTAAGCTGGAAGAAGAGTGTCCATGACACCAAATGACTGAGGGATGTAAACAGTACATATGGAAAAGTTCAGGAGAGGAAGTAAAATGCGGACAGGAATAGCTTCAAGCTGGGTAGTCAGGGAGAAGGGTTGACTTTGAACGTCCTTCCATATGAGCAGCATGACTCCCCTCTCTCCTCCTACGATATGGAATGCCATCTTTGGAGAGAGGGAGTCAAAGCAGACTGGGAAGAAATACAAAAGCTCAAATCAGTCTTGAGGATGCAATTTTGTTTCCTGCAGGCAGAGAACTAGCAGAGGCTGTGATTCCAAGAGCAGCCGCAAGTCATCTTTTTGGATTGAAGGCCACCAATATTCCATTGGAATAATGTCATGATTAGGAAAGAGGAGGAGGGAAGAAATGGAGAGGTGGCACCTCAGCGGCCATTCCTGTGTTACATTCTTGACTGCATTTACATAAACTTATGGCTCCTCTTTTTTGGTTTCTTAAACATTTTATTTTATCTGACACATTCCATGACCTTTAAGATTTGTGCCACATATTGGTCCTAAACAACAAGATGTATGAAAAAGAAACCACTTACTGGATAAAGGACTGTTTGCCATGGTCATGGGAGCTGGCAAGTAAGTCAATGCAAGATCGGAAAGATCACAAGAATGATCATTCGATTCTGTTTAATATACCAGAGACCTATATTAATATTACTGAAAGCAAATCCCTAACGACAAAAGTAACTAAACACTTACTTTGAAATCACACTGCACAATTTGTGATGCACGTGCCTAAGTACACTAAGGTAGTTTTATTGAATTACTAATCAACACATGTCAAACATAACAAACACTATGACAAGTATACCTCTCAAAGTAGTTCACTTGGTAGTTATTTCACAAGCAGGAAAGTATTTTCAGAAGAGTTTAGGAAGTTTGACAGGCCATGAATGTATGGAGGAGAATGAGTCTGATATCATTCTAGAAAGGTACTTTGAAACGTGTTTGCGATTGCGAGTACCTGTCATTTGTGTTTGTGATATTTGCTCAAAAATGGGGAAATCTCAGTTCCCAACTGCAATCAGTAAGCATTTTAGACAACAGTAAGTGGTAAGTGTCGATTTTAAGGAATATTTATTGTCATGTTTAATGAGTATCAACTATGGTGTAACACATCGCTTTGGTAAAGGTGTACATCTCACAATGTCTATAGTACCGATGAACAATGGTCACCACAACAAAGTGATTTTTTTTTAAATTCAAATGGTGGCTTTAAACTTTTATACCCTTCTCTGTTGTGCATAATGTGGTTTCACCGCCAGACACCACACTTGCTAGGTGGTAGCCTTTAAATCATCCGCGGTCCGGTAGTATACGTCGGACCAGCGTGTCGCCACTATCAGTGATTGCAGACCGAGCGCCACCACACGGCAGGTCTACAGAGACTTCCTAGCACTCGCCCCAGTTGTACAACCATCTTTGTAGTGATGGTTCACTGACAAAATACGCTCTCATTTGCCGAGACGATAGTTTAGCATAGCCTTCAGCTACCTCATCTGCTACGACCTAGCAAGGCGCCCATATCAGTTACTATTGATATTGTGAATCATGTACCGTCAAGACAGACGTTCATCATTAATGGGTTAAAGTTAAGTATTCCACCAGCTATGTCCGTATTTATAAATTCTAATTTCCTTGTCCTGTTCCAGACCTCACGCCAGCCTGCGTGAGTTAAAATGCATGCATTTTGTCCTCCTCTAGTAACACCTGGCAACCACAACACACAAAATCTAGTGGAGATTGATGCAGCATTTCTGCAGTGTGATATAACGATAATTAGTTTATCGTTCTTCACAGTTCATGATGATTTCAGTGTTTTATTCTATCATGATGATGATGATGATGATACCTGGTTAGGGGGCACTCAATGGCGTGGTTATCAGCATCCACACGAATTCCCAAATTTTACATGGTCCAGCCATGCCACTTTCACAAATGATGATGGCAACACAAACAACCAGTCCATGGGTTTACTCCTTGCTGTCTCTTTCTTGTTCAGCAATGTGCCTTCCCCCTAGAACTGTCAGCATCATGACAACTGCCATTACATCAGGAGAACGAAGATGAAGTTGAGCTGTCAGTAAGATTCTGTACACTAACCAATGACACATGACTTGACAATAATTAAAGAGAGTTACTTGTTTTAAATTAAGAGCCAGTGTATGAGTGGTCTTTGAGATATTTTTTGCGTCATTTAGCAGGTAATTTAGACTTGAGATAGCATTTCAGTTAACAGTGCAAAAGAAGTTGCAAAGTTTGTGATGTCAGGAAACAGACTGCCATGGGAGACGCAGTGAGACTGAAATGGAGATGAATAGGATATTAATAAAGGAGTTTATTTGATTAAGCAAGTGGGTAGTGTGCAGAGTAGCTCAGAAGCGGAGGAAGTATTTTAACGGTTCAAAGCCCTGAGCTGATGAAATATGTCCTCACCCTGGGAGGAAGCCAGGAAGCAGTGTGGGGTTCATTACATGCCACACAACCAAACTTTATATGCTACTGGTGAAAATCACACTTGCACTGCCAGTCTCATACATGCTGCCGCTACTTTCACTCACCTGAGCGATGGGACCCGTGCCTTCCTCCTCAACAGGGCCTGATTGACAAAAAAAGAATTTGCTTGTTAATATAAAAAATACTTTATCTGCACAAGTAAAACAAACTAGTGAAAAAACTAAGTTTGTTTCAACATGACCTGATAAAGAACAGAATCAACTGTTTCTATCTTTTAGGAAACCTACGGATCAGTGTATAATTGAGCATCTAATCTACTCAATTATAAACAACCATCAATATTCCAGAAAGCCAGAACTTTATTCCAGTTGCACGCTGGCTATCTGAAGACTGGCAGGGACAAATAAATGTTTATTGTCATCATTTCACATAATCATTGATCAAATTTTAAAATTTAAAATCCTGTAGTTATCTGCTTAATAAAACATACAATCTTATGTTACACAGTTAACACACTGTGTCACGTTTAACATTTAGGAACTGTGTGTAAGCTTGTTTATGCACCTTCACTAATTGCATTCATGTACCGACATTATATTCATCCAGTATTTGGCAATGAGAGCACTTAGTGTTTTGCAGAAAACTTCACCAATAATTTTAAATTAACATGAATTTCTCTCACAGATACCCCACAGAAAGTAATAGCAAAAATGTTTATCACTTACCACATTTTTGCTGTTTGTGCAGTAATAATGCTACATCAAACACATTCAATGTAACACTCCTTTCTTTACTTACAGATGGGTACAAGTAGTGAGAAGAATGAGTGGCAGGTGAGGCAGATTATTTCTCAGGTGGATTTTTTGTAGAGGTGAGACAGAAAGAAAATCTGATGCGTATGGGAACAGGATGGATTAGGAGACATAATAGGAATGAGGTGGAAGTGGGTGGTGTAGCATCTGGCTGGTGGTTTACAATCCTGCCTTATGCCACACAACAGAGGTATGTCAGTTGCTGGCATCTTAACAGGCTTGAAACTGAAACTCACCCTCAGTGCAGCAGATCTTGCCAATGACAGCCACTGCATGGTTTCCACCCTGGAGCCATGCGACACTGGACAACTTAACAGTATTTCTCCACTACACAGCCTTTGTAGGGGAATGTACAGTGGCTCACCAGCCAACCCAAGTTCCAGACTCGACATCAACTATCTACTTTGGAATGCATGACTATATTAATAAGAATGCAGCCCACAATATTGGCATTGCCAGTGCAACCTACAGCAGTGTTTGTCAGTTGTTACAGACAGAGTGCTCAACTGGAAGCTTCAAGAATAGTTTTCATATTAGTGGCAATCTTTTCATGTATCAGGGCATTCTCTACCTTGCCTTCGTCAGAAAGTTGTTTCATTTGCTTCATGTTGACATGTACCATCTGTGCCGCAATGAAACTCTCTTCCTCTTGTCCACTCAGGAACATCTTTCTTCTTGTGCTTTTATAATTTCTTTTTTGTCTCTGGAAGCTTTTTACCAGTGTCTTGTGATCCATTAGGTAGCCATCATCTCTGTGTTCAAGTGCTTCTGCATAGTGTTTGAATGGTTTTGGTCCGTGTTCAAATGCCTTGTGCCACTTCTTTCTTTCATCCTGGTATCTTTCTGCCTGCACCATTCCACATCATCATCCCTCCTTACTGATGTCTTGGCCCAATTTCTGTATTTTTCTTCCAGGTGTGTGCCTCATGGATGGCACTGCCATCTCCTCCATGGGGATGACAGTTCATACTTTTGGCTGCTGTTACAGTGAAAACTTCTCCTCTGAGCACAGCAACATTGGAATCTAGGACATCATCAGTGCAGCTTGCAGTGCTCAGCTTAGCTCATATTAGTGACAACCTTACAGCATTTCAGGAGTATTTTTATGTTGCTTGCACTAGGAAGCTGTTTCACTTGCCCAACATTATCATGTGCTTTCTGTGTTGCAATGAAGTTCTAATGTTCATGGCTACCTGAGCACATCTCTCTCCTTGTGCATGGATCATCCACATTAGGTGGGACATATGACCACGAGTGTGGGCGGCAGATGAGGCAAGGCAGCTCCCTGCTGGACTCCCTGCAGAGAGGTGAGGCAGAAAGACTAACAGATTGGTCTGGGATCAAACTGTAGTGAAAGTCTTGATGGGAAATATTTTATGAACAAAGGTACTGGCACCAGAGACAAATCTAGTGAACAGGAAGTGATACTGTATTATCAGCCATTCTCTCCAAAAGTATTGACACATTCATCCCACGTGCTTCAGTTGTTTCCACTCTACTATACACTCCCAGCACCTTCATTTCAGAGGTGATCAGCTTTCATATGTTATAAAGTAGATCATAGAAACCTTATTTCTGCTGACTGGATTCTTCATAACCACCCTACCCATAATTCAAAAGACAGCTCCATAAATAATTGTAAACAATTAATTCCAAGAAACTACTGAGACATTCGAGACAAAATAAGGAAAAGAAAACAAATGTCTCCAGTACACTATCTCATGAGAAAGAAGAAAAACAGTACATCAAAAGAACAGTATCTGTACATTTGTGGTGGTAGATTTCCAACTACAGTCACGATTTTGATATGATTTTCATTAATAAAGACATGCATTAATTTTAGTTACAAGACACAGACATCAGTTTTCTTCACGAATGAGTTATCAGTGAAAATATATGTCAAATAGTATATACCTAGCAAATAATGTAACAAAGATAAATAATATCTACACTGTCGTTGCCATCCACAACTAAGCCAAAGATAGGAAGCTCCTTCCACAAAACATACTGTACTCACTTCGTTACCAACAAAGAAAAAAACACATTCTAGCATCACCTGTCAGCTTCTGGGTGCTAATTGTACATAAACTGAATAACAGATCACAGTACACAATGAAATGGGACATTCCTATGGTTGTGCAGATTCTGAAACAAACATTTTGGCAGCACCTTTATGTCTGATTGAACACAGAAAGATTAAGGGAGCCCCTGAAAATGTTAGTATCAAATAACTTATGGTAGTGCTGAACGCATCAGCTATGACCATTTATAAACTAGATTCACACCCCAATATTTCCATTTAAGTTACTACCCTAATAGGTTGTACAAAAATGTTCAGTTTTGAAATACAAATCATCCTCAGTTTCTTCTACTCACATCATTCATTCATTGGAGTCCCACTGTTTGATTAAGCCTCTTCCCTGGCTTCTCCTGGTATTCTGGTCTCAAGCTACAGGCATTGCAGCTTTTAGTCCATGTAGCCTGATATCCACTCAATGCCTCTCACCAGACTGTCACCTCAATGTTCCCCCCACTCACCTCTCTAGGATAGGAGCATGTAATTGTCTTATCCTATCTGTCACTCACTCCATGACTACATGTATCACTCATCTCCACTACCTCCCCACTACGTCTCCACCTCCTGCCTGTTCCCTGTCTGTTTTTCTGTTTCCTTTTCCCTCCCAGTAATTCTCAGCACACATATTTCCACAGCTATATAGGCAAACTTTGTATTTCTGTAAGTCAGTAAATACTCGCCCCAAATCAAAGTCCTCAATATTCAAAAACATAAATATAATAAAATATATTGTGATTTCTGGATTCTAATTCAATTGTGTATGGTGGACTGACTAATGGGTTGCAGAAATCACATAGATAAGAACTATAAACACAATATCCAATCAAAATACCTGGGCACCCTTATGTAACGGGCAACTGAGCACTTTAATTCAATGAGAGGTGGAGCTACTATTATAGGAAGTGAAATGATAATTAAATGGGCACCCTAGCTGGAAACAGGCGGTGATGTACTTCATTGGGGTAATGTTGAAAATGTGTGCCCCGACCGGGACTCTAACCCGGGATCTCCTGCTTACATGGCAGACGCTCCATCCATTTAATTATCATTTCATTTCTAGCAAAGCTGCATGGTTATCCACGGTAATTGTTCTTTCGGGAACAGATACTACCGTCATATATATTATAGGAAGTGGCAGGTAATAGTGTTTTGTAAGCAGAATTCATCAGTCAGGGATCTGAGTACACTGAACATGGACTTTTCTTTGCATTACACCTGAATAATTAACACAGGAATGCATTTCAGCCCTTCCAAACTTGCCCAAGTCAGCTGTCAATGATGTGACAGTTAAGTGAAAATGTGAAGGAACAACCAATGCTACATGAAGTCCAGGCACACACAGTATGCTGATGGACAAGTGCTTCTATCATTGTGGTAGGAAATAGTAAAAACCAGCTTGCAGTTAGCTGCTGCAGTCACTCTTCAGTTTTGAAGTGCTGCTAGGAGCCCGCTAAGGAAATGGCTGTGTACAGGGAGTTAGAAAAACTGGTTACAATGGCCGAGCAGCTTCTGGAAACAACATATTTCTGTTCAACATAAAGTCACACTGACTGTAGCATAAAAACCTATGACTGCTGGTGAGTGGATGTGTGGAAACGAGATTTGGAGTGACAAACAGTGCTATACTCCGTGGGTATCTGACTGAAGAATTTGGATGTGGTGACTACTAAGTGAACATTATCCGCCATTACCTCTACTGCCAACAATGCAGTGCAGAGCAGGCAGTGTAACAATATGCAATTTCTCCTCTTTAACTTGTTCTCCCCTTATTGTACTTCAGGATATGATAAATGCAGAAGGGTAAGTACATATTTGACAGTATTGTGTACTATAAACAGCAGAGGAACAGTTCACAGACAACGACCGATTTGATCAGCTCAACACTTGTACTTCTGATGGATCAGCATTGTTAGGCAAAGGCTTATAACCAGTGGCATTCCTGAAGGCGGCTTGCCTGCCGATGTTCCAACCTGAAAGCAATGGATCGTCTTAGGGATTAGTTATAAATGGCATTTTCACTCCATACCCTGTGTCCAACACTTCTACCTTGTCGGCTATCAGCTATCAAGGAAGAATGGGGTGGCATCCACCCACAGAGATTTCGAAATGTCAAAGTGTCCCCAGAAGAGTTCAAGTCCTCATAAAGGAGAACACAAAATCTTAATGTCCACTAATAGGTGTCCAGATACATTTGATTCTCTAGTGTACAGAGCAGGAATGTAAGCCTCCCACAGTGGGCTCTTACTTTTACTCACCAGGTGACTTCGCTGCACCTATGTCCCCAGTACTGGGTCCAGCCTCTGGTGACCGTAGCCGCTGTTGTTCTGCACTGCCTACTATTGTACACACAAAGAGTAAAACGTCTTTTAAGTACTTTATGTACTGCTTTAGTTAAGGCTACAATTACGTGTAAATTTACTCTTACTCACCAGGTGACTTCGCTGCACGTATGTCCCCAGCCCCAGTACTGGGTCCAGCCTCCGGTGTCCGCAGCTGCTGCGGTTCTGCACTGGATACTATTGCATACACAGAGAGGAAAACATCTTTCAAGTACTTTATGTTCACTTTAGTGACATGCTCTTTAATTATGGCTGCAATTGAGGGTAAATTTGCGACTTTTATCATGAACAATGATGTACTGAGGCTATAACCAATCTCAGAAGCCATAGTTACGAAAAGAAATCCACATTCATGGCATATGGGAAAAAAAATTTAAAAAACTTTGGACTGTGTTCACTGGGCACCATGTTCACAGACTGTGCTTGTACGTACCACTCCAGAGGAGAGATGCACATATCAATGACTTCTTATCAGTGAATGCCATTTTGAAAGAAGTGTTGTGTACACATCATGAAAAGAGCAATAGAAAACAACATGTCAAACATAAACGTACAGATATTGTTCATTAGTGTTATTTCTATTTTGTGTGTGGTGACTTACATCAGGGGACAATATGCACCTTCAGCACTGTACAGCTATCACAGCAGCTTTGGGTGACAAACTACATGTGTGAAAATAAGTATTCTGTGGGGTCACCACACTGTCCTGTAAAGCCATAGGCTGCCAAAGGAGTTATTTCAACAACTGATGTATGTTGTGAGACACAGAAGAGGAACCTTCAAAATTATTGTGAGTGTCTCTTTTATACTGAATGAAGGTGATCTTTTAGTGTAGTTCAAGAGTGTGATGATGAAGGGAATAAATAATTTGTTAAGTCAAAAGTGACATAGTAAGTTATTTATAAAAATGTGATGCATCAAAGGCATCAATTTTGAATTTTAAAGTAATTATAACAGAGTTTGAGAAGAAGTATAGAAGATAAGGTACAGAATATAATACATCATTGCATTAAATAGTTACACCACATGACACCTGACTGCAGTGTTAGGAGACAAACGACGTGAAAGGGAAGCTGTGCTGACAGAGGAGTGAGACAAGTGTCAGAGTTCTGCACAACTGAGTAAGCGAGCACAAAATGTGAGATCAGGAGGCCACAGCCTAACTTGATAGGCTGCCCACACCACCTGTCATAGCCATGCACAGAAGTTGTGACTGAGCCTTATACAATGTACAGATATAGTTTAAGTCCTTTTAGTCACACATATTATAAACTTGCCAGTCAGTACTATAGGCAAAATGTCAAAGGTGGTGGTGTATGCATTTATCTAAATCCCAAGCTTAAATTTAAGTTAAGATATGAGGCTAAACCATTAATCATAGAAAAGAAAGTAATTGTTGCAGCAATTTACAGATCACCATCTGGAAATACTGAAGTCTCTCTTAACAATTTGGAAGAAATGCTCGACATTTTTCTCAAATGAGAACTCTACCATAATTTTTGTGGTGACTTTAATATTAATCTATTGGTCCAGAGTTCAGTAAAATACAAGTTTTTAGACATACTAAAAGCTTCAACTTGTTTCCCCACATATCAGCTCCCACTAGAACAACAGATTCCAGTGAAAGCCTAATAAATTACATCTTCTCAAATGTGGTCACACATGAAGTTGCAGTTACAAATGTGAATATAGTATTATCAGATCATAATGCACTAACCTTTAATCTCACTGCAACTCTCAAGGAGGGGAAAATAAAAAGGAGTACAAACGATTTTTCTCTACTGAAAATTGTAATCAGTTCAAAAATAATGTTAAAAATGCAGTTTGGCCAGAGGTCTTGGCACAAACAAACACAAATGATGCTTACAATACATTTGATTCCACTTTTATGGCATACTTTGAAATGTGCTTCCAAAAAAAGCTTTTGAGTTACAGATCATCTGGATCCAAAGGGACCTGGAGTACACCCGGAATTAAAACATCAAGTGAAACCATGAAATTACTAAGTTTAAAGTTAAAAACATGTCATGATCAGTAGTTTGTTGAGTATGTGAGAACATACAGACTTACCGCAAAGTAATATCAAAAGCAAAATTATTAAGTAATTATAGATTAATAAGGCAGGCTAGTAACAAGTCCAGAATGATGTGGTAAAAGAAAAAAAAAATTGGGTCAAACTAAAGAACAGGAAATCCATCTTAAAAATAATGAAAATATCCCCATAGGAAAAATGCCATGGCAATCAATGTAAACAATTATTTTGTTAATATTCCCCTTACTTTAAGCAGTAAATTTAAGCAACATCTAACAGTGATGTCTCCAATGGTAAATACCAGCATGATGGCAATCCCAACAGACGAGCATGAAGTTCTAAAAGTCATTAAATGCTTGAAATCCAAATTGTCCTCTGGTTTGAATGATGTACCTGTATCAATAATTAAGAAAATTGCTCCATGTGTTGTCAAACCTATAGTGCACATAGCAAACTTGTCCCTTAATGAAGAGATATTTCCGGATAAACTTAAAATCTCTAAAGTGATACCTCTATACAAAAATGGTGACAGACATAATATAGAAAATTACCAACCTATATATCTCCTTCCATCCTTCTCCAAAATACTTGAGGAATGAATGAAAATCAGGGTTTCAAAATATCTAGAAAAACAAACTAATAAATAACAGTCAACATGGTTTTCGAGCAGGGCACATTACAGAAACAGCCATATTGCACAGAAATAGTAAGAAATTTTTAGTCAAATAAACAGGTTGTTGGAATTAATCTAGATTTAGCCAAAGCCTTCAATACTGTGAAAATTTAATATTACTAGGGAAACTTTAAGCAATATGCATCAGGGGTACCGTTAAAAATTGGTTTGAATCCTATCTGTAAAACAGGTCACAAGTTGTTGAGCTGAGGTCATCCAACAATCTTCACAATTTTAAACCCATATCTGAACCAAAACAAATTTAAATAAGTTTTCCTCAGGGCAGCACTCTGGGCCCATTGTTATTTCTAATTTATATCAATGACATACAGGCTCCAGACAGCTCAGCCAAAATTCTACTATTTGCAGATGACACGAGTATCATAATTAGTGATAAAAAAGAATCACTGTGTACTACAGCAGAAAAAATGCTCTCATACATACAGTCATGGTTTTATTCAAAAAGGGCTGCCATGCTTCAATGTATTTACATCACAGATGAAAATGGTAAAATAGGTCCAAGCAATAACCACACCTGTAAATTACTAAGAAAGTACTTTGATCAACTCTTGAACTGTAGAGAACTGAATTGTTAGCTAGAATTTCCAGATATTTGATGAAAACATGGAAGGGGTGCTTCAACACTAAAAGCAGTCGCAAATCCTCATTGTGGGACCGAAGCTGGTGAATGTTTCATTGGAGAACAGTCATGATGAACAGACGTTTGGGTGTCACCTCGGCAGATGCTGAGTGACAGCCTAGGAAGAGGTGCTACTACAGAGTGCAGACACAGGAGGATCCTGCTCCATGGAGTCAGACAGAAACATCAGATCGCTTGTGCAGGCAGTCTGTGGAGTCCAGTGCCGAAAAACAGTTTTTAGTGAACATCGGCATCATGGAGGCTGGCCAGGCTAAGGTATTACGTGCCGACACCATCAAAGAGGATCTTCAGGGTGGCAAAAGCAGGACTGTTTGCCTTTGGAGGACTTCTTCGAGCCCTCCCAGTTGATGATTCAAGTGTTGTTTGGCTGGAGGTACGGAGTAAGTCTTCATGGGAGTACTCCTTCTGGCCTTTCCGGCCTACCAGTTGTGTAGCTGGTTGCTTGGGCCCTTGAGGCAAGAGTTTGACAGTTTCTTGCAAAGCAGGACGGAGGGATGGCGATGCTACCTTGACACTGGGCAATTTCATGTCCTCAGAGTTGAATTGGAGGTTGTATGTCTGCCTGGCCACGTCTTTCATGGAGTAAGGGGTAACAAAAACAGAAATAGATGCCAGACAGGAGAACACAGGGTTTGTGACTACCCAGTAACTGGATAAGGCACCTTTTCCTTTAACTGGATCTCTTGAACAACATGCACACCAAGATACACTGGTCACTCCTAAGATGAATTCGCATGGCCGCATTTGCAGTTGATACAGCAGGGAGATGGAGGTGGACAATCGCCCTCGTGCGCATCCCTACCACAGGTGACATGTGGCTGGGTGTTGACAAGATGTTCTAGAGTGGTTAAAATGATGACATTGGTAGCAGCACATCGGGTTTGGAATGTATGGCAATTTGGAATGTTTACTGCTCAAGCACACACCCCACCCTGAGACTGGCCTACAGCAGGAGGAATGAGAGAATCCGACCTGTCAACACGGGGCTGGAAATTATGAGTCACCCAGTTACCTGTTATGCACAGATGCATGGGCCAGCCTTTAGGATCACACAGGGTGCAAGAAGAGAAAAAAAAGGACCCTCGAACGCAGAATCGGAGGAAAGAGAGAAGGGAAACAGAGAAAGGAAAATGGAGCGGAAAACAAAGGTGAGATTGTTTGTACATCAGTGACAGAATGCCGGACATTCCCAAGAATACCACAGACATGTTCCCCAAGGGGAAAAAGAACAGTAAGATGATTGACATACAACACAAAAGGGAAAATGTGCTGCAAAGCCTGGGTCCCCATGGTAGCTAAGAATGAACCCACCAAGGAATGGCGAGCCCCCAGAGGGGGGGGGGGGGTTTACCAAGCTACCAAGTGGTGGCATGAGAAAAAAACGCATGCACGCACGCACGTTTAACTTATACAAACATTTGGAGCCACTCCACTTACATTACAATGCTAATAAAATTGGTTTGCTATATTTTTAGGTGGGGCTCATGTGTCTTGCCCCATGGCCACCCCTCACTCTCCGCAGTCCTGGTTGCAATGGCTGAGCAGTTTCTCAAAACCGCACACTCCTGTTCTCAACACTAAACAATACTGAAGGTCACGTAATAAGCAATGTCCACTGGACAGTGGACAACTGGAAACAAGGGACTAGGAGTTAAGTGACAAATCATTCTATATTCCATGGCAATGTGACTGAAGGATTTGGGTTAGCTGAATGCTGGCTGAACTTTACCTGCCATCATCTTTAGTGCCAACAATCATGTGAAGAGGAGGCAGTGTTACAGTATGCAATTCCTCATTGTTAACTTGTTGTCCTCTTATTGCACTTTAGAAAATGCTAAATTCAGAAGGATAATTATGTATTTGATGGTAGTGTACTGTCTACAGCAGAGGAAGTGTTCAGACACAAAGACTGACAATCAGCTCAACAATACCTCCTGTCACTGAGCAGCATTGTGAGGCGAAGGTTTATGGACAATGACATTCCTGAAGTGAACTTGCGTACCAATGTTCCAACCTGAAAGCAATGGATCATCTTAGGGATGAGTCATAATGGTGACATCATTCCAAACCTGATGTCCAACATCTCTACCTTCTTTGGGCTTAGCTCTTGAGGAATAATGGGCTGCCATTCCTTCACAGAGGTTCAGACGTCTGAATGAAAGTACAAACAGAAGAGTTCAAGCCACCATAAAGGAGAAGGGTGGACACACTCCATCTTAATGTCCAGTAATAGTTGTCCTGATACATTTGATTCACAAGCCTCCCACTGTGGGCTCTCACTACTACTCACCCACTGAGTGCCTGGCACCTCCAGCTCTCGCTTCTGTACTGGGTACGGCATCTTCCTCGAGTTGCCACCGTCTTCCAGCAGCTGCAACTGTACACACAGAGAGGAAAGCATCTCTTAATAACTTTATTTACTGCTTTTGTGATGTGCTCCTTCTACTATTCCCACATTATGGCTGCAATGAATAGCACATATGTTAATTTTAACACACACCGTTGCCATACTGAACCTCTAATCAATCTCAGAAGACATTACGAAGAAACTGAAAGCCACATTCATGGTCTGTGTAAAAAGGAAACTTTTAGACAGTGTCAATTAGCATACAACTTTCATTGAATATGCTTGTACATACCACTTCAAAGGAGTGATGCCTTCTTAACGAATGACATTTTAAAAAATGTCATTAATACAGTATGAAAATAATAACCTAAAACAACTTGTCATATTGTTCATTAGATTAATTTCCATTTTGTGTATGGTGAATTTTCGTCATGGAACAATATGCACCTTCAGCACTGGAGAGTTTTAACAGCAGCTTTCAGTGAGAAACTATGAGCTTGGCTGTGTAAATAGGTACTCCGTGGGTCACCACACTGTCCTGCTGATGCATAGGCTTCCAAAGGGCAGTTATTTCAATAAATTATACACGCAGTGAGACACAGAAGAGGAATTTGGAATTATAACAATTGTTTCTTTTATACTGAATGAATGAAAGTGGTCTTTTAGGGTGTGTGTGTGTGTGTGTGTTTTCTATGACTGTTACAAAACAACAACTACAACTACAACTACAACTACTACTACTACTACTACTACTACTACCACAACTACCACAACTACTAGTACTACTACTACTACAATACCAATAATGTCTGCAGGAAGGATGAGTTGGAGAATCTTTGTTATCCTTCCAAACCCTGTGTCAGACATTTAAAAATCATATAAAGGGCTGCCATGCTCCAAAATGGTAAAATCGGTCCAAGCAATAACCACACCTGTAAATTACTAAGAAAGTACTTTGATCAACTCTTGTACTGTAGAGAACTGAATTGTTAGCTAGATTTTCCAGATATTTGCTGAAAACATGGAAGCAGATCTACCACCTACAGCAAACAAACAAACAAACAAACAAACAAACCTGAAAAACAACAAAGCCAGTGAAGAAGAAATAAAATCATCTCAACCATAACTGGTGTCAAGCAGAAATGACAACTAACCTTCAGATTATGTTTGAAGAAATATGGGAAACTGAAAAGATTCCAGAAGACTGGAAAGTGGCTCCTATCCATCCTGTGCACAAAAAAGTCATAGGCATTATCTAAATAATTGCACAGGTATATATCTGTTGCCAGTGGGCTGTATTATATTTTTAACAATATTACTAAACAAGAGAGAAGTAACACTGGACAGCCATTTGGGAGAATATCAGAGTGGATTTAGAAAGATCAAATCTGGCTCAGAACAGAATTTCAACTTTAAGTCCATACGAATTCTAAAGACATAGTTTTAACATTTACAGGTTTTAGAAAAGCATTTGATTGACAGGTAAACAGTGGGTAAAGTGACTCGAGAACTTGGCATTACACTAAACTAGCAAACCTTATTCGTGAAACACCCACACACTGAAGCATAAGTAAAGTTTTGGTGTGAAACACCTAAGGCACTCAAAATAACAGGTGAAATGCAGGGTGACAACATGTTTCCACACCTTCTCAACTGCATCATAGAGGAAATAGTAAGATAATTGAAACAAAAGGCAAAGAACATAAGCTGTCACAATGAGACTGGAGACTTCAGGAGAAAGATACTGAAATTCAGTGTCTAGTATTTGCAAATGATTATGCCATTCTTTATAAAAAATATAACAAATTCAGAAATACAAATCAACCTCTTAGAAGGAATAGCCAACAAAACAGCTTTAAAAGTTTCTGTAGAAGAAATTTTTTAGGACAAACATAAAAAAATGTCCCAGAAATCCTAGTAACAGATAATGAACAGATAAAGAGGGTTTATAAATTTAAATATTTGGGAGGAAAGATTCAAGGCAATGGCTTCAAAAATATTTGCTGTAGACAAAAGAGTATGTAAAATGGAGAAAGCATATGATATAAACATGAACATTTACAACAAGATGTGTGTGTCTAAAAATTTGAAAATACAGCACTACAGCACAGTAGTAAAACCAGAATGTCTCCATGCAAGTGAATGTTTAATGTTGAATTATGAATTATACAAACTTCAAGTCCTAGAATTAAGAATCATTTGAAAAATACTCAGGCTGCTAGGAAATCCATAAGTATGAATATTAAGAAGTAATGAAGTATATTGCAGCATAGGAAAAACAATTGAAATGATGCAGAAGAGCTGACTATTATTTTTTGGACATTTATACAGAGTGAACAGCAACAGGTTAACCAAACAGATTGTTAAGCATCTTTGGGACAAGATGTCAACAACAGGACAGATTCAAGTAGTTAGGAAAGATTTGGAAAGAAATACAAGAAAAAGACCCAGCAGAATGAAAGGATTTCAAGACAAAAGGGTTGCAAATGGAAGCATTCCAAGGCAGGAAGAAGAAGAGGAAGACAGGGTCAGAATGGTCTGAGGAAGAAAAAAGGATAGATAGTGAATACGAAGGAAACCTGGAAGAAGAACAAAGGAGGAAGCATTGAAATTAGTATGTAGTCATTAGATACCCCAAAAAGAAAAACAAAAAGAAGAAGAATGTCTGTGATAAAACATCAATATCAAGGGCCCCACACACTTCCTTGGAGCACATCTACAGTTACATCTACAATGTTCCATATAGTTCTATGCAGTGTCCTATGTACCGATATATCTTCAGCCGTGTCACGTAGTTCATTTCATTTGTACATATTTTTTTTTTTAAACAACCCATCATCAATGCATTATGATGTTGGTACATCATTAGAACATTAAATGTTGGGAGCAAAAAAAGAGAGACGTTTTAAGTGAACACTGTGCACTGTGTTATTGTTACTTATGCAGTCGATACCAATAATGTAACAGTGAGTACACAATGTATGCTTTAAGTCAGCCTTTCCCATCATTGTGTTTTGTGTTGTTGGGGGCATTACATGTGATCTAAGACAAGTTCATATGCCTAGGGATCAAAGGATACAGTGGTCTTTTCCACCATTTTTACAAAGTACATTACCTTGTTCTCACTTAATGTGGACACATTCATTTAGGTAAATTGTCATTCTATGAATATTATGTTGACACAAAGCACTGCTACATTTTAATTTATAATGGCTAAATGGGCAAAATGAGAACAGTGGTGTTTATGAATAAGTGGTTTCAATGGTAAAGTTTTCACCATCTATGGGGATAATGCCATGGGACAGAGCATGGCTAGGAAAGTTTTTCTAATTTAAAGGAAGATTGTTTTAACATTATTGACCCTCCATTTTCAGAAAGTTGGGATGGAAGTCATTAAAACGAAGATGTTCTTCATTGCGGCGAGATCTATTTACGAAATTTAAATCATCAACTTTCTCTTCTGAATGCGAAAATATTTTGTTGAGACCAACCTACATAGGTAGGAATGATCATCAAAATAAAATAAGAGAAATCAGAGCTCCAACAGAAAGGTTTAGGTGTTCGTTTTTCACATGCGCTCTTCGGGAGTGGAATGGTAGAGAGATAGTACGATTGTGGTTGGATGAACCCTCTGCCAAGCACTTAAATGTGAATTGCAGAGTAATCATGTAGATGTAGATGTAGGTGACCATGTGGTGTACTATGAGTTGCTTGCATGAGGTGTAACTTTCCTGTTGGTATTTATTGTCAACAACAGACATCTTGCAGATATAGTCCCAGAAAAACTACCAGGAAGACTGTGTGAAGTGGTGCTATTCCACAGTAACAGTCACCAGCATTCTGCTGGACTGGCAACAAACACTATAGAACAACTGGGTTGAGAAGTCTTTTTGCACCCACCTTTTTCACTTGATCTTGCACCCTCAGATTTCATCTTCTCTGCTCTCTGTTCAATGATCTTGACATACTTCCTTTGGGGTGAAAATACACTTTGAACATGGCTCTTTGCTACAAAATCACATGATTTCTACAGTTGTGGATTCAGAAAGTTATCCCAACAGACTGAAGTGAACAGCGAAACAAATTATATTATTTATGATGATTTAAGTCTCCAGTATGTATAGTCTGAGTTTTTTTAACTTGTAGGAAACACTACAGTGTTATGCATCAGCCTAAGACGTTCGATTGGCCATGAAAGGGTTAATGTGGAAATAAGCAGTAAAAGGCTAAGCCTGGAATAACATTTGTTGCGTTCTGTCCCTCTGCCAATCAGATAAATTGTCATAAACCTGCAGGCCAACTGCGTGAGGAGTTGTGGTGGACAGATTTAATGCAAATGTCATAGAGGGGATGGGGTGGCAGACGGTGTAACATAGAAGGTACAGGTACAGGTACAGGTACAGGTACAGGTACAGGTACAGAGCTAGGCATGGGAAAGGGCAGTGTAGGGGTAGCTAGTACTGAGGGAAGGATTGTGAAACTTAAGTTAAGGGGAACTCCAAAATTTTCAAATTAGGGAAGCTGGTATGGGAGTAGAGGGGGTGAGAGGAGTATGAGTTGGGTCTTGAGAATGCAGTACACAAGTTGTGAAGCCACCAACAAGTCAGCCACCTTGTACTCAGTAGCATGTTGTCACCGGGTAGTCAATAACACTCTTGGCAGGTGGGGGATTGAGAGTAACTGTGGCACCCAGATGGGTCAGGCTATTTCACACGTCAGTCAGGTGGCAAAATTCATTACTACTTATCGTAGTGTGCCTATTTGTAATGTTTGCTTAACATTACAATGACAAATTTCTAAATGTCAATTTGGTACTTAAAAATTTGTCTTCTTTCTCTTTGACCACATTTCCCTCACAATCTACCACAGTACACATTTTCAATGCAACTGCACATTTGTAACGTTTTCAATGCAACTGCACATTTTAACCAATCTTTCGTAGTTACAATAACACCGCCAATTTTCAGTATGAATTACGTAGGACACAATTAACATCCAGTGTTAAGTTATAGTATAGAATTTTGAAAAACTGTTTCACAAAAATTATTTAGCACACCACCAATGGAATATTAATGTCAAAGAAAAAGAATAAAAAATAAAGTACCACTAAATAAAATATTAAAGTCGTAACTTTAATGTGTAATTAAGCTACTGAAGAAAGCAAATATCTCACCTGCCAACAGCTCCTCCATATTCAACTTCTGCGGCATCTGCAAAAATATTAAGAAGCTGAATAACTTTACATCAACATAATTTGAGTGTAAATCAAACATCTTGAAATGTGGCAGTGGTTGTCATCTCACTGCACATGCTCATTTTAATGTCAAGAAGTTGCTAAACTAAAATAGTGATGGAGATTAGGAATCAGGTGCTGTGGCAAGTACATACATGTGAAATTTTATAAAAGTGAGATTGATGAAAACTGCATAATGATCCAAGTGAAGAACCACAAAATATTTTAATTTTAATTGTCTGAATTCATTACAGCTGCCATATACAGCCACTGTCACAGAGAAGGACAAAGGTGCCCACAAAAAGCAAGTCAACATTGGTGTTTGGAGGCTGGTGTAAGGACACTGCCAGTGACTGAAATAAAGGTACAGCATAGTTTGCTGGAATGAACACCCCTCATGAAAGGGGAAAGGAATAACAGACCATTATAAAATTACAGACTGTCACAGTTAGGAGATAGAGAAATTATGTCATGTACAATTCTGATAGTGTCTCCATTGGATTTCAAGTTACTGAGAACCAGCAGATCCCAAAGTGTTGAGCCACAGCAGTTCACATGGCACACGTCGCAAATGACATGCCATGTAGTGTAGCAGAGTTGTGGCAGCTTACAACTATGTGACTCACTTTCTTTTGTATTAGTAGTGTGGTGTTGATAGGAAGCCATAAAGGCCTCATGAATACCGAGAATCCTGTTCGAAACACTTTAAACTATCTGCAAGTACTGTAATGACTGCATACCTACAAAACTGGAGGACACTGGCCTCAACAGTACATTATGATTTTATGAGCTTTGTCTAGTTAGGGGTGTACTAAGCTGTTCCAGAGTTTTGTTGTGTTAGAGTAATTCTTCATCAAAGTTCATATTTTGAATTCCAACATGCTAATAGCTGCCCCAGAGGTAAGTAAGTTTAATGTGTTGAGGGTATGCCCACAGATACTTAACATGCGTGGCCAGCACATAAGTTTTCATTTCAATTGAGTCACACTACCTGTTTGGGAGCTTCTTACAGATGCAAGCAGTTTGTTCAAGGTACATTGTTGGTTCGGGTTTGGATAGTTATTTTCTATGTGAATTATGTATTTTGTGTTGATTAGCACATGCTCAGCTAGCCCCCAAACTACACTCAATAGCTCTTGTTGTTCACACTGCTACAGCAGACTGCAATGTGATTGAAATATAGCACTGTAGGCATCCAAATCGCTATTGATGGCATTCTCCTGTAAAAGTGCATCAGTGGCAACTGGCATCAGTGTATCAGTGGCAACTGGCATCAGTGTATCAGCCTCACTGATTTGTACCTGTACACACAGAACAAGGGAGACTGGTGTGTTTCATAGTGAATGACTAGGCGGAAGCCACTTCATACTGTGGACAGTGTTAAGGTGATATGCAGAAAAGTATATCTAATTTACAAAGAAGATAGTGTAGGTGTCTTGAAGTGTACTATGTGACATTGGTAGCAATGATATATGGCATCATAAATCACAAATACTTTAACAGCCTAGCACATATTCATAGTAACACTGCAGAGAGCAACAATGACTGCATGAAGAACCAGCATAAAGGTGTGGGAGTTTAAACAATTGGAAAATTTTATATCCAGCAACTAAAGGAACTATATGCCGATTTGGATACACAGCTTAACCAACAAAACTATCATCAACAAGTGTGGTACTCAGTACTAATGACTTAACATCAGGCATTCCTTTCAGGGACTGCTGTTACAACTTTTACAAGAAACTAATGTAACATTTACACAAAATCCAACTGCAATGTAAATTTGGATTCCTTGACAAGCATAAGGCAAGTCCTACATCACTTGGAGGGGAAAGGAAATTTCAAAACTGAAGTCTTTAAAGTAATCTGTAAGAGCACAGTTTGACAGAACTACAGGCAACGCATCATTATCCCATTTTGGTATATTCGAGCATTTAATTGGGAAGCTGTTAGAGCAGTTGCTGTGGACAATTTTGAAGCAACTTTGTATTTTGGCCATGCATATCTCTGTGGTCATGGCTAACAGGGATGGATGCTGACATTATGACAGCAGCAACACAATGTGAACACATCCAATAAAGAGAAAACTGTAAATAAGAATTTTTTGTCGACTAGTGAATTGAGCAGGAGCATAATTGGACAGGGGCAGCCCAACAACTAGGGTCCCAATGGCAGTCAAAACAAAGAAAATACAAGAAATTAAAATGGAAACAAAAACTGGAAAAATAGGTAAAAACATCTGACTAAACACGTCCACAAATGTCCATAGCTCATTGAGGGGCTACAGCAGTGGTCTGGAATTAGTCCTCTGAAAGTGAACTAAATGGATTTTGGTCCACTCAGCTTGTGTCAGCTGCTAACAGGATGCGGCTTAACTTCCAGCACTGCAGTACCTCATGAGAAACAAGTACTTTTATTCACTCTGTGATGGCAGTACAGAATTCTCTGACCAGTCATTTGCACCGAAGTTGGTGGCGGTGACTGCACTGAAGTCATTCCATGTGGTACTGTGTTACAATCATTACTGTATGCCTCCTACCAGATTTAAACACATGATAATGAATTTAATAATGGTTAATGAGAGCCAAGGCTGCTTGCACAAGGTAGACCAGAGTGGAGAACTGCATCAAACCCCCTTCGGACTGACAACAACAACAACAACTGCAGTCCATAAAGTGGGTGAGTATGAGCCAATACCAAGTGGTGCTTACTTTACAAACCGATTTTCTGCTACATCACTTCCATACTGACTTCCCTCCCACCTGCCCTACCTCCCTCCTTTCGCACTTCAGTTCTGCAAGTATGAAGTGTCTGAGATGAGTGGCAGTATAGTTACTTCCCACTCACCAAATCTATCACTCTTACTGAAGGGTGCAGTGATGTAAGACAGATTGTGATTTAGTAAGGAAATAGAGTGCACAGTCTTGTTATTGTTAGGTAGCACTGATTGGGACAAATGACCGCCAGTCGAGATCAGATGGCCTCTAACAAAGCTGTGTTTAGTCAGGCTGTGGAGGATGAATGGGGAAATTACATGATGCAGTGTCCACAGTCGTATTTTTCCTCCATTACATGAAGGAAGAACAATCTCTGGTCAAAGTTCATTGCTGTAGCCCAGGATTCAGACAAGAAATAAACACGTTTTGTCCAACAGAAATTAAATGTCATATTGTTTCTTATTCTACATACAGCATGAGGAAACACATGTACTCCATCAAATAAATGCAGCATACAGACCAATTTCTATAAATAAACACCATTTAGAAACTACAAATTATCCTACTGCACTGTTTTCTTATTTGGTCACGAGAGACTTTCCAATTTGTAATTTGTCTATGTGTGTGTGTGTGTGTGTGTGTGTGTGTGTGTGTGTGAGAGAGAGAGAGAGAGAGAGAGAGAGAGAGAGAGAGAAACAGAAGATATATTTTGCACATTTTTCGTCGAGTCTGATGGGTGGCAATAGAGTGGGAGAGAGATGAATTTGACATAACAAAAAATAGCCCTAAAAAGGGGCACTCTTGATTTATTCATTTCATGTATGTGGGCAGATAGCAAGTAAAGAGAATGTAATACTCAAAATATTAAATTAAAATAAATTTATTTCAGGTACAAGGATAATGCCAACTAGAACTAGCTCAAATTTCCTTCTCTCATCTTTGATTTTTTCCGTCACCAAGAGATTTTGTGCTGGCTCTCACTGACAGAACACTGCACAGCAGAACAAGGAAAGAAAGTAAAATGTTCTCAGTCCGTAACATTTTATTCAGAATGCCCCATTATTTCTGACTTCATTCATGCACCCTGGCACTGAACCTGTGAGGCATTGGACCCATTTGTCAGAAGAAGCAACCCCACCGAGGCTTCAAAGAAAGCAGTCCAAAAGTGCATCAGCTATAAATGGTGTGTTTCATAGCCAGTTCTCAGTGTGTTCATGCTACTTACACATAATTTCCATTGTGCTCATGTGAGCAGTCTCTCACAGGCAGTCCATTACATTAATGTCTATGTTGGACAGCTGCAGTTGAATGAGCGGACCTATACACAAGTGAAAATTATTCCTGAAGCATTAATTACCCTCCACAATATAGCATTCACACTAAATGCAGCACCACTTTCTTCAAAATATGGGCATACGGCCTGCTACTGAGGAAGCATTCCTGCTCCTCTCACAGAAATCTGACGCCCCCAACGGGGAAACCAACGCCCCCAACGGGGAAACCAACGCCCCCAACGGGGAAACCAACGCCCCCAACGGGGAAACCAACGCCCCCAACGGGGAAACCAACGCCCCCAACGGGGAAACCAACGCCCCCAACGGGGAAACCAACGCCCCCAACGGGGAAACCAACGCCCCCAACGGGGAAACCAACGCCCCCAACGGGGAAACCAACGCCCCCAACGGGGAAACCAACGCCCCCAGGAAACTGACAATCGGCTAGTACTACTTGTTGTCACCACTTATTCCCCATTATGTCTGGACCCTCGCGGCTGTTGAACTACTGTTTGGTCTTGGGAAGACACCTTATCTGTGAAAAATACATTTTTCCACACTGCATTCAGTTGGAGCTTTGTGGCTGCCAGCCAGTGTAACATTTCCTCACTGATTTCCTGTTTTATAGTCGATCATTGTGAGTGCAGTACAGCTTTCCTTGGCCCTCAGTGAACTGCATCATTGGAACTGGGAATTTGGTCACTCACTACAACTGCTTCATATCTAGGGGAGGGATTAGTTGGCTCTTACATGCAAGCTATGTGTCATCCTGCTGTGTGTTCAGTATCTTGAGCCAGGCATTCTGCTGATAGTGCCTCCTTCAACAAAATTCTTTAAAATTCTGTTTACAGTAGGGGTAGACTTCTGACATTCCAAAGATTCATCAATCACACAGATTGATATTTTATCCAAAGTTCCCAATACTCAGGCAACTTACATTCCCATAGTCACCCTTGAGGTGAATTTGTATAGCTTTAAAAATGCACGTTACTACCCCTTAATATTTGTCATGTCAACACAGGATACATAGAAATTCATGACTCTGCCAGATATGTGACATGCATGGATGGAAAGTCAAATTATCCGCATACTGCGGACGTTTGCTTAACCTTGCACAGCTTACACTGTGGACAGGCCACATATTTGAACAAAATTTCCTTAAACATTTTTGACATTTAGAGAGAAATCAGCATTGGACTAATATGCCATTTCTGATGACTAACACCTCTGACAATACCTCAGTTACAGTCATCCACTCACAAGCAGCACCGCAGGAATATCACAGTCAAGCAAACATTAATGGTTTGAGTTGCAGCCAGGGCATGGGTAATGACAACCAAAGGTGTATTCATTTATTTCTTATGTCTATTACTAGTAATTAGGGTCTCAGTTATGTTCTAAGGCCTTCCATGACATCTTCCACTGATCTGTGCCCGCAACTATTGTTGCTATGATGGTCTAACACAAGACTGCAACTCACCTCGCCATCATCTTCCTTATCTTCCCCTTCTCCCTGTTCCCTTTTTCGAGCACGATACGCAGTACACTAGGACTCCCATACAAGACAAACATCGTGTGATGAAAACCTGAATAGTATTGTAAACCCCGTGAAGAAATTTGATCTCTTTTTTGCTGTACAAATGTTTGTGGAAGTGCACTTCACAATGTTGATATTGTGCTGGACTATACACAAGCACTGTAATGGAAAGTGAAGTTATAGTTTGGCACATGTGACAGATGAGATCTGATGGAATGTGATGAAAAGTTTTGTTGCAACACGTGGCTTACCTAGGCCTGCAACTGGATGATACTGTGAATCATTAGTTTTACTGTTTCTATTCTTTGCCATGAGGTCTGGTTTGTGTTCAGATAGCTATATCAAACTTGGCACCCATTCTACATCTACATCAGTAAAGGCACATAAGTGAGTACTTAAGATGCCAGCATCCGAGTTCAAATGCATCTGGAAGCTTTTAATTGTTGGCATTCTTTTTTCTGGTAGTTCATAATAGATCTAATAGATTATAGTTAATATTCTCTGACAAGTAGCTGACCCAGTAATGTTGCTTAACTAATTTGATAATGCTGCCTGCCCATTCATTAGAGCTTTAATGGCTGTTCAGAAATGAATTTAACAATACCAAGGAAGGCACACAGGCGCAACAAAAAAACTGTAAGAAAGTGAGCTCTCAGTGAACAAGGCCTCTGTTATATATAGATAACATACACTCACATACTCACGCAAATGCAACTCTCACACATGTGAACACACTGTCTGGCAGCTGAAGCCAGGCTGCGAGCAGTTGCACATGATGAGACAGGCAATCATGTGGGGGTAAGGAGGAGGCTGGGACAGGGTGTGGGACGGTAACAGTGTAGGGGTGGACAACAGTAGACTGCTGGAGATGACCTGCAGGAGACAGGACATCATAAGGTTAAAGGCAATAGCAAAGAGGGTCACACTCAAAACAGTACCCTGAGGCACACCAACTTCCTGGTAAAGGTTTCTGACAAGGCAGTACCAACATTCCTTGAAAAATCAATACTTTAAAAATACCTGAAGGACATGTGGCATGTGGCCTCAGAAGTGCCACATGTAGAGAGATCAAGAATACCCATCCTTCAGAAGGTGTTTTAGGCTTTCTGCAAATTTAAAAACACTGCCAATGTCTGATATATCCACAGAAAACCATACGCGACAAAAGTTGACAAAGTGATGAGATGGTCAGCTGCAGGACGGCCTGCTCAAAATCCGCACGGTGCAATGGTCAGTGAATTGCCACACTCTAGTCACTATACCAGCCAGGCATGAATTACATGTTTCATCAGTTTGCAAACACAGCTTGTGGGAGAAATGGGGCAGTAACTAGAAGGAAGGTATTTTTCCTTACTGGGCTTGGGTATGGGTAAGGGTAAGGGAATGACAGTGTCTTTATGCTGGCATCTTGGCAAACTGCGCCCTCTGCCCAGATGCAGTTGTACATAAGAAAGAGCAAGTGCTTGCCCACAAAAGAAAGGTTTAGCAACATCTGAATGCAGACATCGTCCAGCACTGTGTTGGAGGATCGATATAAAGTGAGAGCAAGTTCTCGCCCCCTCATACTAAATGCAGCTTGTAGCACTCGCTAATCTGCCAAAATAAGGGTACTACCCAAGCCTCCTCCACTTGTTTCTGGTGGAGGACGGCAGAATGATAGTGGGTGGAGCTTGAAATCTCCACAGAATAGCAGCCCAATGGATCTTGGTCCTGCAGGGCCCATGCAACAGATGAGGTACTGGAACTGTTAGAAGAACTAGTTAAGGAAATCTAGCTAGATTTTTGCTATCCTGAAGGGTGCAACGACACTGTGCATGCAACTGTTCATAATGAATGCAGTTTGCCATCATAGAATGATGGTTAAAAACATGGAGAACACATCTCTGCATGTGAGTTGAGTCACAACACAGCTCAGTCAATCAAGGCACTGGGACATGGCACAGTAAAGATGAAGTGCGAGAATGGAATATTGTGTGGTGGTAATGATAGCATTTGTAAGATATTCTACCTGGCATCACAACTGGAGAAATTATGTTACTCAAAGGGTGCCAGGGAACAGTAAATCTCTAGTCATCCCTAGAAAGTTGCCATTTGGGTGTGCATATATGTGGGGTAGGAGTCAGAAAATGGATAGCAAATGGTAAATGGTTGCTCGAGTACATACTAGAGACAGTGATGAGATGATGGGCAAATTGGGCAGTGCAGGAGATTTCCAGATATTGGTAGCAGTGCATGTAGTATAAAAGGAAGATGGGTACTCCCACAATAAGGCAAATGAGGTTAAGGTGACTTGAGAAGTTCAGCCTAGAGGGCACCTCTCTGTCAGGTTCTGGGAGATTTCCAAAGGGAATGGTGTGCATTACAGTCAACGAGCAGCAGAAAGGGGTGAGGGAGTTGGCCAGTAAGCTGGAAGAAGAGTGTCCATGACACCAAATGACTGAGGGATGTAAACAGTACATATGGAAAAGTTCAGGAGAGGAAGTAAAATGCGGACAGGAATAGCTTCAAGCTGGGTAGTCAGGGAGAAGGGTTGACTTTGAACGTCCTTCCATATGAGCAGCATGACTCCCCTCTCTCCTCCTACGATATGGAATGCCATCTTTGGAGAGAGGGAGTCAAAGCAGACTGGGAAGAAATACAAAAGCTCAAATCAGTCTTGAGGATGCAATTTTGTTTCCTGCAGGCAGAGAACTAGCAGAGGCTGTGATTCCAAGAGCAGCCGCAAGTCATCTTTTTGGATTGAAGGCCACCAATATTCCATTGGAATAATGTCATGATTAGGAAAGAGGAGGAGGGAAGAAATGGAGAGGTGGCACCTCAGCGGCCATTCCTGTGTTACATTCTTGACTGCATTTACATAAACTTATGGCTCCTCTTTTTTGGTTTCTTAAACATTTTATTTTATCTGACACATTCCATGACCTTTAAGATTTGTGCCACATATTGGTCCTAAACAACAAGATGTATGAAAAAGAAACCACTTACTGGATAAAGGACTGTTTGCCATGGTCATGGGAGCTGGCAAGTAAGTCAATGCAAGATCGGAAAGATCACAAGAATGATCATTCGATTCTGTTTAATATACCAGAGACCTATATTAATATTACTGAAAGCAAATCCCTAACGACAAAAGTAACTAAACACTTACTTTGAAATCACACTGCACAATTTGTGATGCACGTGCCTAAGTACACTAAGGTAGTTTTATTGAATTACTAATCAACACATGTCAAACATAACAAACACTATGACAAGTATACCTCTCAAAGTAGTTCACTTGGTAGTTATTTCACAAGCAGGAAAGTATTTTCAGAAGAGTTTAGGAAGTTTGACAGGCCATGAATGTATGGAGGAGAATGAGTCTGATATCATTCTAGAAAGGTACTTTGAAACGTGTTTGCGATTGCGAGTACCTGTCATTTGTGTTTGTGATATTTGCTCAAAAATGGGGAAATCTCAGTTCCCAACTGCAATCAGTAAGCATTTTAGACAACAGTAAGTGGTAAGTGTCGATTTTAAGGAATATTTATTGTCATGTTTAATGAGTATCAACTATGGTGTAACACATCGCTTTGGTAAAGGTGTACATCTCACAATGTCTATAGTACCGATGAACAATGGTCACCACAACAAAGTGATTTTTTTTTAAATTCAAATGGTGGCTTTAAACTTTTATACCCTTCTCTGTTGTGCATAATGTGGTTTCACCGCCAGACACCACACTTGCTAGGTGGTAGCCTTTAAATCATCCGCGGTCCGGTAGTATACGTCGGACCAGCGTGTCGCCACTATCAGTGATTGCAGACCGAGCGCCACCACACGGCAGGTCTACAGAGACTTCCTAGCACTCGCCCCAGTTGTACAACCATCTTTGTAGTGATGGTTCACTGACAAAATACGCTCTCATTTGCCGAGACGATAGTTTAGCATAGCCTTCAGCTACCTCATCTGCTACGACCTAGCAAGGCGCCCATATCAGTTACTATTGATATTGTGAATCATGTACCGTCAAGACAGACGTTCATCATTAATGGATTAAAGTTAAGTATTCCACCAGCTATGTCCGTATTTATAAATTCTAATTTCCTTGTCCTGTTCCAGACCTCACGCCAGCCTGCGTGAGTTAAAATGCATGCATTTTGGCCTCCTCTAGTAACACCTGCCAACCACAACACACAAAATCTAGTGGAGATTGATGCAGCATTTCTGCAGGGTGATATAACGATAATTAGTTTATCGTTCTTCACAGTTCATGATGATTTCAGTGTTTTATTCTATCATGATGATGATGATGATGATACCTGGTTAGGGGGCACTCAATGGCGTGGTTATCAGCATCCACACGAATTCCCAAATTTTACATGGTCCAGCCATGCCACTTTCACAAATGATGATGGCAACACAAACAACCAGTCCATGGGTTTACTCCTTGCTGTCTCTTTCTTGTTCAGCAATGTGCCTTCCCCCTAGAACTGTCAGCATCATGACAACTGCCATTACATCAGGAGAACGAAGATGAAGTTGAGCTGTCAGTAAGATTCTGTACACTAACCAATGACACATGACTTGACAATAATTAAAGAGAGTTACTTGTTTTAAATTAAGAGCCAGTGTATGAGTGGTCTTTGAGATATTTTTTGCGTCATTTAGCAGGTAATTTAGACTTGAGATAGCATTTCAGTTAACAGTGCAAAAGAAGTTGCAAAGTTTGTGATGTCAGGAAACAGACTGCCATGGGAGACGCAGTGAGACTGAAATGGAGATGAATAGGATATTAATAAAGGAGTTTATTTGATTAAGCAAGTGGGTAGTGTGCAGAGTAGCTCAGAAGCGGAGGAAGTATTTTAACGGTTCAAAGCCCTGAGCTGATGAAATATGTCCTCACCCTGGGAGGAAGCCAGGAAGCAGTGTGGGGTTCATTACATGCCACACAACCAAACTTTATATGCTACTGGTGAAAATCACACTTGCACTGCCAGTCTCATACATGCTGCCGCTACTTTCACTCACCTGAGCGATGGGACGCGTGCCTTCCTCCTCAACAGGGCCTGATTGACAAAAAAAGAATTTGCTTGTTAATATAAAAAATACTTTATCTGCACAAGTAAAACAAACTAGTGAAAAAACTAAGTTTGTTTCAACATGACCTGATAAAGAACAGAATCAACTGTTTCTATCTTTTAGGAAACCTACGGATCAGTGTATAATTGAGCATCTAATCTACTCAATTATAAACAACCATCAATATTCCAGAAAGCCAGAACTTTATTCCAGTTGCACGCTGGCTATCTGAAGACTGGCAGGGACAAATAAATGTTTATTGTCATCATTTCACATAATTATTGATCAAATTTTAAAATTTAAAATCCTGTAGTTATCTGCTTAATAAAACATACAATCTTATGTTACACAGTTAACACACTGTGTCACATTTAACATTTAGGAACTGTGTGTAAGCTTGTTTATGCACCTTCACTAATTGCATTCATGTACAGACATTATATTCATCCAGTATTTGGCAATGAGAGCACTTAGTGTTTTGCAGAAAACTTCACCAATAATTTTAAATTAACATGAATTTCTCTCACAGATACCCCACAGAAAATAATAGCAAAAATGTTTATCACTTACCACATTTTTGCTGTTTGTGCAGTAATAATGCCACATCAAACACATTCAATGTAACACTCCTTTCTTTACTTACAGATGGGTACAAGTAGTGAGAAGAATGAGTGGCAGGTGAGGCAGATTATTTCTCAGGTGGATTTTTTGTAGAGGTGAGACAGAAAGAAAATCTGATGCATATGGGAACAGGATGGATTAGGAGACATAATAGGAATGAGGTGGAAGTGGGTGGTGTAGCATCTGGCTGGTGGTTTACAATCCTGCCTTATGCCACACAACAGAGGTATGTCAGTTGCTGGCATCTTAACAGGCTTGAAACTGAAACTCACCCTCAGTGCAGCAGAACTTGCCAATGACAGCCACTGCATGGTTTCCACCCTGGAGCCATGCAACACTGGACAACTTAACAGTATTTCTCCACTACATAGCCTTTGTAGGGGAATGTACAGTGGCTCACCAGCCAACCCAAGTTCCAGACTCGACATCAACTATCTACTTTGGAATGCATGACTATATTAATAAGAATGCAGCCCACAATATTGGCATTGCCAGTGCAACCTACAGCAGTGTTTGTCAGTTGTTACAGACAGAGTGCTCAACTGGAAGCTTCAAGAATAGTTTTCATATTAGTGGCAATCTTTTCATGCATCAGGGCATTCTCTACCTTGCCTTCGTCAGAAAGTTGTTTCATTTGCTTCATGTTGGCATGTACCATCTGTGTCGCAATGAAACTCTCTTCCTCTTGTCCACTCAGGAACATCTTTCTTCTTGTGCTTTTATAATTTCTTTTTTGTCTCCGGAAGCTTTTTACCAGTGTCTTGTGATCCATTAGGTAGCCATCATCTCTGTGTTCAAGTGCTTCTGCATAGTGTTTGAATGGTTTTGGTCCGTGTTCAAATGCCTTGTGCCACTTCTTTCTTTCATCCTGGTATCTTTCTGCCTGCACCATTCCACATCATCATCCCTCCTTACTGATGTCTTGGCCCAATTTCTGTATTTTTCTTCCAGGTGTGTGCCTCATGGATGGCACTGCCATCTCCTCCATGGGGATGACAGTTCATACTTTTGGCTGCTGTTACAGTGAAAACTTTTCCTCTGAGCACAGCAACATTGGAATCTAGGACATCATCAGTGCAGCTTGCAGTGCTCAGCTTAGCTCATATTAGTGACAACCTTACAGCATTTCAGGAGTATTTTTATGTTGCTTGCACTAGGAAGCTGTTTCACTTGCCCAACATTATCATGTGCTTTCTGTGTTGCAATGAAGTTCTAATGTTCATGGCTATCTGAGCACATCTCTCTCCTTGTGCATGGATCATCCACATTAGGTGGGACATATGACCACGAGTGTGGGCGGCAGATGAGGCAAGGCAGCTCCCTGCTGGACTCCCTGCAGAGAGGTGAGGCAGAAAGACTAACAGATTGGTCTGGGATCAAACTGTAGTGAAAGTCTTGATGGGAAATATTTTATGAACAAAGGTACTGGCACCAGAGACAAATCTAGTGAACAGGAAGTGATACTGTATTATCAGCCATTCTCTCCAAAAGTATTGACACATTCATCCCACGTGCTTCAGTTGTTTCCACTCTACTATACACTCCCAGCACCTTCATTTCAGAGGTGATCAGCTTTCATATGTTATAAAGTAGATCATAGAAACCTTATTTCTGCTGACTGGATTCTTCATAACCACCCTACCCATAATTCAAAAGACAGCTCCATAAATAATTGTAAACAATTAATTCCAAGAAACTACTGAGACATTCGAGACAAAATAAGGAAAAGAAAACAAATGTCTCCAAGTACACTATCTCATGAGAAAGAAGAAAAACAGTACATCAAAAGAACAGTATCTGTACATTTGTGGTGGTAGATTTCCAACTACAGTCACGATTTTGATATGATTTTCATTAATAAAGACATGCATTAATTTTAGTTACAAGACACAGACATCAGTTTTCTTCACGAATGAGTTATCAGTGAAAATATATGTCAAATAGTATATACCTAGCAAATAATGTAACAAAGATAAATAATATCTACACTGTCGTTGCCATCCACAACTAAGCCAAAGATAGGAAGCTCCTTCCACAAAACATACTGTACTCACTTCGTTACCAACAAAGAAAAAAACACATTCTAGCATCACCTGTCAGCTTCTGGGTGCTAATTGTACATAAACTGAATAACAGATCACAGTACACAATGAAATGGGACATTCCTATGGTTGTGCAGATTCTGAAACAAACATTTTGGCAGCACCTTTATGTCTGATTGAACACAGAAAGATTAAGGGAGCCCCTGAAAATGTTAGTATCAAATAACTTATGGTAGTGCTGAACGCATCAGCTATGACCATTTATAAACTAGATTCACACCCCAATATTTCCATTTAAGTTACTACCCTAATAGGTTGTACAAAAATGTTCAGTTTTGAAATACAAATCATCCTCAGTTTCTTCTACTCACATCATTCATTCATTGGAGTCCCACTGTTTGATTAAGCCTCTTCCCTGGCTTCTCCTGGTATTCTGGTCTCAAGCTACAGGCATTGCAGCTTTTAGTCCATGTAGCCTGATATCCACTCAATGCCTCTCACCAGACTGTCACCTCAATGTTCCCCCCACTCACCTCTCTAGGATAGGAGCATGTAATTGTCTTATCCTATCTGTCACTCACTCCATGACTACATGTATCACTCATCTCCACTACCTCCCCACTACGTCTCCACCTCCTGCCTGTTCCCTGTCTGTTTTTCTGTTTCCTTTTCCCTCCCAGTAATTCTCAGCACACATATTTCCACAGCTATATAGGCAAACTTTGTATTTCTGTAAGTCAGTAAATACTCGCCCCAAATCAAAGTCCTCAATATTCAAAAACATAAATATAATAAAATATATTGTGATTTCTGGATTCTAATTCAATTGTGTATGGTGGACTGACTAATGGGTTGCAGAAATCACATAGATAAGAACTATAAACACAATATCCAATCAAAATACCTGGGCACCCTTATGTAACGGGCAACTGAGCACTTTAATTCAATGAGAGGTGGAGCTACTATTATAGGAAGTGAAATGATAATTAAATGGGCACCCTAGCTGGAAACAGGCGGTGATGTACTTCATTGGGGTAATGTTGAAAATGTGTGCCCCGACCGGGACTCTAACCCGGGATCTCCTGCTTACATGGCAGACGCTCCATCCATTTAATTATCATTTCATTTCTAGCAAAGCTGCATGGTTATCCACGGTAATTGTTCTTTCGGGAACAGATACTACCGTCATATATATTATAGGAAGTGGCAGGTAATAGTGTTTTGTAAGCAGAATTCATCAGTCAGGGATCTGAGTACACTGAACATGGACTTTTCTTTGCATTACACCTGAATAATTAACACAGGAATGCATTTCAGCCCTTCCAAACTTGCCCAAGTCAGCTGTCAATGATGTGACAGTTAAGTGAAAATGTGAAGGAACAACCAATGCTACATGAAGTCCAGGCACACACAGTATGCTGATGGACAAGTGCTTCTATCATTGTGGTAGGAAATAGTAAAAACCAGCTTGCAGTTAGCTGCTGCAGTCACTCTTCAGTTTTGAAGTGCTGCTAGGAGCCCGCTAAGGAAATGGCTGTGTACAGGGAGTTAGAAAAACTGGTTACAATGGCCGAGCAGCTTCTGGAAACAACATATTTCTGTTCAACATAAAGTCACACTGACTGTAGCATAAAAACCTATGACTGCTGGTGAGTGGATGTGTGGAAACGAGATTTGGAGTGACAAACAGTGCTATACTCCGTGGGTATCTGACTGAAGAATTTGGATGTGGTGACTACTAAGTGAACATTATCCGCCATTACCTCTACTGCCAACAATGCAGTGCAGAGCAGGCAGTGTAACAATATGCAATTTCTCCTCTTTAACTTGTTCTCCCCTTATTGTACTTCAGGATATGATAAATGCAGAAGGGTAAGTACATATTTGACAGTATTGTGTACTATAAACAGCAGAGGAACAGTTCACAGACAACGACCGATTTGATCAGCTCAACACTTGTACTTCTGATGGATCAGCATTGTTAGGCAAAGGCTTATAACCAGTGGCATTCCTGAAGGCGGCTTGCCTGCCGATGTTCCAACCTGAAAGCAATGGATCGTCTTAGGGATTAGTTATAAATGGCATTTTCACTCCATACCCTGTGTCCAACACTTCTACCTTGTCGGCTATCAGCTATCAAGGAAGAATGGGGTGGCATCCACCCACAGAGATTTCGAAATGTCAAAGTGTCCCCAGAAGAGTTCAAGTCCTCATAAAGGAGAACACAAAATCTTAATGTCCACTAATAGGTGTCCAGATACATTTGATTCTCTAGTGTACAGAGCAGGAATGTAAGCCTCCCACAGTGGGCTCTTACTTTTACTCACCAGGTGACTTCGCTGCACCTATGTCCCCAGTACTGGGTCCAGCCTCTGGTGACCGTAGCCGCTGTTGTTCTGCACTGCCTACTATTGTACACACAAAGAGTAAAACGTCTTTTAAGTACTTTATGTACTGCTTTAGTTAAGGCTACAATTACGTGTAAATTTACTCTTACTCACCAGGTGACTTCGCTGCACGTATGTCCCCAGCCCCAGTACTGGGTCCAGCCTCCGGTGTCCGCAGCTGCTGCGGTTCTGCACTGGATACTATTGCATACACAGAGAGGAAAACATCTTTCAAGTACTTTATGTTCACTTTAGTGACATGCTCTTTAATTATGGCTGCAATTGAGGGTAAATTTGCGACTTTTATCATGAACAATGATGTACTGAGGCTATAACCAATCTCAGAAGCCATAGTTACGAAAAGAAATCCACATTCATGGCATATGGGAAAAAAAATTTAAAAAACTTTGGACTGTGTTCACTGGGCACCATGTTCACAGACTGTGCTTGTACGTACCACTCCAGAGGAGAGATGCACATATCAATGACTTCTTATCAGTGAATGCCATTTTGAAAGAAGTGTTGTGTACACATCATGAAAAGAGCAATAGAAAACAACATGTCAAACATAAACGTACAGATATTGTTCATTAGTGTTATTTCTATTTTGTGTGTGGTGACTTACATCAGGGGACAATATGCACCTTCAGCACTGTACAGCTATCACAGCAGCTTTGGGTGACAAACTACATGTGTGAAAATAAGTATTCTGTGGGGTCACCACACTGTCCTGTAAAGCCATAGGCTGCCAAAGGAGTTATTTCAACAACTGATGTATGTTGTGAGACACAGAAGAGGAACCTTCAAAATTATTGTGAGTGTCTCTTTTATACTGAATGAAGGTGATCTTTTAGTGTAGTTCAAGAGTGTGATGATGAAGGGAATAAATAATTTGTTAAGTCAAAAGTGACATAGTAAGTTATTTATAAAAATGTGATGCATCAAAGGCATCAATTTTGAATTTTAAAGTAATTATAACAGAGTTTGAGAAGAAGTATAGAAGATAAGGTACAGAATATAATACATCATTGCATTAAATAGTTACACCACATGACACCTGACTGCAGTGTTAGGAGACAAACGACGTGAAAGGGAAGCTGTGCTGACAGAGGAGTGAGACAAGTGTCAGAGTTCTGCACAACTGAGTAAGCGAGCACAAAATGTGAGATCAGGAGGCCACAGCCTAACTTGATAGGCTGCCCACACCACCTGTCATAGCCATGCACAGAAGTTGTGACTGAGCCTTATACAATGTACAGATATAGTTTAAGTCCTTTTAGTCACACATATTATAAACTTGCCAGTCAGTACTATAGGCAAAATGTCAAAGGTGGTGGTGTATGCATTTATCTAAATCCCAAGCTTAAATTTAAGTTAAGATATGAGGCTAAACCATTAATCATAGAAAAGAAAGTAATTGTTGCAGCAATTTACAGATCACCATCTGGAAATACTGAAGTCTCTCTTAACAATTTGGAAGAAATGCTCGACATTTTTCTCAAATGAGAACTCTACCATAATTTTTGTGGTGACTTTAATATTAATCTATTGGTCCAGAGTTCAGTAAAATACAAGTTTTTAGACATACTAAAAGCTTCAACTTGTTTCCCCACATATCAGCTCCCACTAGAACAACAGATTCCAGTGAAAGCCTAATAAATTACATCTTCTCAAATGTGGTCACACATGAAGTTGCAGTTACAAATGTGAATATAGTATTATCAGATCATAATGCACTAACCTTTAATCTCACTGCAACTCTCAAGGAGGGGAAAATAAAAAGGAGTACAAACGATTTTTCTCTACTGAAAATTGTAATCAGTTCAAAAATAATGTTAAAAATGCAGTTTGGCCAGAGGTCTTGGCACAAACAAACACAAATGATGCTTACAATACATTTGATTCCACTTTTATGGCATACTTTGAAATGTGCTTCCAAAAAAAGCTTTTGAGTTACAGATCATCTGGATCCAAAGGGACCTGGAGTACACCCGGAATTAAAACATCAAGTGAAACCATGAAATTACTAAGTTTAAAGTTAAAAACATGTCATGATCAGTAGTTTGTTGAGTATGTGAGAACATACAGACTTACCGCAAAGTAATATCAAAAGCAAAATTATTAAGTAATTATAGATTAATAAGGCAGGCTAGTAACAAGTCCAGAATGATGTGGTAAAAGAAAAAAAAAATTGGGTCAAACTAAAGAACAGGAAATCCATCTTAAAAATAATGAAAATATCCCCATAGGAAAAATGCCATGGCAATCAATGTAAACAATTATTTTGTTAATATTCCCCTTACTTTAAGCAGTAAATTTAAGCAACATCTAACAGTGATGTCTCCAATGGTAAATACCAGCATGATGGCAATCCCAACAGACGAGCATGAAGTTCTAAAAGTCATTAAATGCTTGAAATCCAAATTGTCCTCTGGTTTGAATGATGTACCTGTATCAATAATTAAGAAAATTGCTCCATGTGTTGTCAAACCTATAGTGCACATAGCAAACTTGTCCCTTAATGAAGAGATATTTCCGGATAAACTTAAAATCTCTAAAGTGATACCTCTATACAAAAATGGTGACAGACATAATATAGAAAATTACCAACCTATATATCTCCTTCCATCCTTCTCCAAAATACTTGAGGAATGAATGAAAATCAGGGTTTCAAAATATCTAGAAAAACAAACTAATAAATAACAGTCAACATGGTTTTCGAGCAGGGCACATTACAGAAACAGCCATATTGCACAGAAATAGTAAGAAATTTTTAGTCAAATAAACAGGTTGTTGGAATTAATCTAGATTTAGCCAAAGCCTTCAATACTGTGAAAATTTAATATTACTAGGGAAACTTTAAGCAATATGCATCAGGGGTACCGTTAAAAATTGGTTTGAATCCTATCTGTAAAACAGGTCACAAGTTGTTGAGCTGAGGTCATCCAACAATCTTCACAATTTTAAACCCATATCTGAACCAAAACAAATTTAAATAAGTTTTCCTCAGGGCAGCACTCTGGGCCCATTGTTATTTCTAATTTATATCAATGACATACAGGCTCCAGACAGCTCAGCCAAAATTCTACTATTTGCAGATGACACGAGTATCATAATTAGTGATAAAAAAGAATCACTGTGTACTACAGCAGAAAAAATGCTCTCATACATACAGTCATGGTTTTATTCAAAAAGGGCTGCCATGCTTCAATGTATTTACATCACAGATGAAAATGGTAAAATAGGTCCAAGCAATAACCACACCTGTAAATTACTAAGAAAGTACTTTGATCAACTCTTGAACTGTAGAGAACTGAATTGTTAGCTAGAATTTCCAGATATTTGATGAAAACATGGAAGGGGTGCTTCAACACTAAAAGCAGTCGCAAATCCTCATTGTGGGACCGAAGCTGGTGAATGTTTCATTGGAGAACAGTCATGATGAACAGACGTTTGGGTGTCACCTCGGCAGATGCTGAGTGACAGCCTAGGAAGAGGTGCTACTACAGAGTGCAGACACAGGAGGATCCTGCTCCATGGAGTCAGACAGAAACATCAGATCGCTTGTGCAGGCAGTCTGTGGAGTCCAGTGCCGAAAAACAGTTTTTAGTGAACATCGGCATCATGGAGGCTGGCCAGGCTAAGGTATTACGTGCCGACACCATCAAAGAGGATCTTCAGGGTGGCAAAAGCAGGACTGTTTGCCTTTGGAGGACTTCTTCGAGCCCTCCCAGTTGATGATTCAAGTGTTGTTTGGCTGGAGGGACGGAGTAAGTCTTCATGGGAGTACTCCTTCTGGCCTTTCCGGCCTACCAGTTGTGTAGCTGGTTGCTTGGGCCCTTGAGGCAAGAGTTTGACAGTTTCTTGCAAAGCAGGACGGAGGGATGGCGATGCTACCTTGACACTGGGCAATTTCATGTCCTCAGAGTTGAATTGGAGGTTGTATGTCTGCCTGGCCACGTCTTTCATGGAGTAAGGGGTAACAAAAACAGAAATAGATGCCAGACAGGAGAACACAGGGTTTGTGACTACCCAGTAACTGGATAAGGCACCTTTTCCTTTAACTGGATCTCTTGAACAACATGCACACCAAGATACACTGGTCACTCCTAAGATGAATTCGCATGGCCGCATTTGCAGTTGATACAGCAGGGAGATGGAGGTGGACAATCGCCCTCGTGCGCATCCCTACCACAGGTGACATGTGGCTGGGTGTTGACAAGATGTTCTAGAGTGGTTAAAATGATGACATTGGTAGCAGCACATCGGGTTTGGAATGTATGGCAATTTGGAATGTTTACTGCTCAAGCACACACCCCACCCTGAGACTGGCCTACAGCAGGAGGAATGAGAGAATCCGACCTGTCAACACGGGGCTGGAAATTATGAGTCACCCAGTTACCTGTTATGCACAGATGCATGGGCCAGCCTTTAGGATCACACAGGGTGCAAGAAGAGAAAAAAAAGGACCCTCGAACGCAGAATCGGAGGAAAGAGAGAAGGGAAACAGAGAAAGGAAAATGGAGCGGAAAACAAAGGTGAGATTGTTTGTACATCAGTGACAGAATGCCGGACATTCCCAAGAATACCACAGACATGTTCCCCAAGGGGAAAAAGAACAGTAAGATGATTGACATACAACACAAAAGGGAAAATGTGCTGCAAAGCCTGGGTCCCCATGGTAGCTAAGAATGAACCCACCAAGGAATGGCGAGCCCCCAGAGGGGGGGGGGGGGTTTACCAAGCTACCAAGTGGTGGCATGAGAAAAAAACGCATGCACGCACGCACGTTTAACTTATACAAACATTTGGAGCCACTCCACTTACATTACAATGCTAATAAAATTGGTTTGCTATATTTTTAGGTGGGGCTCATGTGTCTTGCCCCATGGCCACCCCTCACTCTCCGCAGTCCTGGTTGCAATGGCTGAGCAGTTTCTCAAAACCGCACACTCCTGTTCTCAACACTAAACAATACTGAAGGTCACGTAATAAGCAATGTCCACTGGACAGTGGACAACTGGAAACAAGGGACTAGGAGTTAAGTGACAAATCATTCTATATTCCATGGCAATGTGACTGAAGGATTTGGGTTAGCTGAATGCTGGCTGAACTTTACCTGCCATCATCTTTAGTGCCAACAATCATGTGAAGAGGAGGCAGTGTTACAGTATGCAATTCCTCATTGTTAACTTGTTGTCCTCTTATTGCACTTTAGAAAATGCTAAATTCAGAAGGATAATTATGTATTTGATGGTAGTGTACTGTCTACAGCAGAGGAAGTGTTCAGACACAAAGACTGACAATCAGCTCAACAATACCTCCTGTCACTGAGCAGCATTGTGAGGCGAAGGTTTATGGACAATGACATTCCTGAAGTGAACTTGCGTACCAATGTTCCAACCTGAAAGCAATGGATCATCTTAGGGATGAGTCATAATGGTGACATCATTCCAAACCTGATGTCCAACATCTCTACCTTCTTTGGGCTTAGCTCTTGAGGAATAATGGGCTGCCATTCCTTCACAGAGGTTCAGACGTCTGAATGAAAGTACAAACAGAAGAGTTCAAGCCACCATAAAGGAGAAGGGTGGACACACTCCATCTTAATGTCCAGTAATAGTTGTCCTGATACATTTGATTCACAAGCCTCCCACTGTGGGCTCTCACTACTACTCACCCACTGAGTGCCTGGCACCTCCAGCTCTCGCTTCTGTACTGGGTACGGCATCTTCCTCGAGTTGCCACCGTCTTCCAGCAGCTGCAACTGTACACACAGAGAGGAAAGCATCTCTTAATAACTTTATTTACTGCTTTTGTGATGTGCTCCTTCTACTATTCCCACATTATGGCTGCAATGAATAGCACATATGTTAATTTTAACACACACCGTTGCCATACTGAACCTCTAATCAATCTCAGAAGACATTACGAAGAAACTGAAAGCCACATTCATGGTCTGTGTAAAAAGGAAACTTTTAGACAGTGTCAATTAGCATACAACTTTCATTGAATATGCTTGTACATACCACTTCAAAGGAGTGATGCCTTCTTAACGAATGACATTTTAAAAAATGTCATTAATACAGTATGAAAATAATAACCTAAAACAACTTGTCATATTGTTCATTAGATTAATTTCCATTTTGTGTATGGTGAATTTTCGTCATGGAACAATATGCACCTTCAGCACTGGAGAGTTTTAACAGCAGCTTTCAGTGAGAAACTATGAGCTTGGCTGTGTAAATAGGTACTCCGTGGGTCACCACACTGTCCTGCTGATGCATAGGCTTCCAAAGGGCAGTTATTTCAATAAATTATACACGCAGTGAGACACAGAAGAGGAATTTGGAATTATAACAATTGTTTCTTTTATACTGAATGAATGAAAGTGGTCTTTTAGGGTGTGTGTGTGTGTGTGTGTTTTCTATGACTGTTACAAAACAACAACTACAACTACAACTACAACTACTACTACTACTACTACTACTACTACCACAACTACCACAACTACTAGTACTACTACTACTACAATACCAATAATGTCTGCAGGAAGGATGAGTTGGAGAATCTTTGTTATCCTTCCAAACCCTGTGTCAGACATTTAAAAATCATATAAAGGGCTGCCATGCTCCAAAATGGTAAAATCGGTCCAAGCAATAACCACACCTGTAAATTACTAAGAAAGTACTTTGATCAACTCTTGTACTGTAGAGAACTGAATTGTTAGCTAGATTTTCCAGATATTTGCTGAAAACATGGAAGCAGATCTACCACCTACAGCAAACAAACAAACAAACAAACAAACAAACCTGAAAAACAACAAAGCCAGTGAAGAAGAAATAAAATCATCTCAACCATAACTGGTGTCAAGCAGAAATGACAACTAACCTTCAGATTATGTTTGAAGAAATATGGGAAACTGAAAAGATTCCAGAAGACTGGAAAGTGGCTCCTATCCATCCTGTGCACAAAAAAGTCATAGGCATTATCTAAATAATTGCACAGGTATATATCTGTTGCCAGTGGGCTGTATTATATTTTTAACAATATTACTAAACAAGAGAGAAGTAACACTGGACAGCCATTTGGGAGAATATCAGAGTGGATTTAGAAAGATCAAATCTGGCTCAGAACAGAATTTCAACTTTAAGTCCATACGAATTCTAAAGACATAGTTTTAACATTTACAGGTTTTAGAAAAGCATTTGATTGACAGGTAAACAGTGGGTAAAGTGACTCGAGAACTTGGCATTACACTAAACTAGCAAACCTTATTCGTGAAACACCCACACACTGAAGCATAAGTAAAGTTTTGGTGTGAAACACCTAAGGCACTCAAAATAACAGGTGAAATGCAGGGTGACAACATGTTTCCACACCTTCTCAACTGCATCATAGAGGAAATAGTAAGATAATTGAAACAAAAGGCAAAGAACATAAGCTGTCACAATGAGACTGGAGACTTCAGGAGAAAGATACTGAAATTCAGTGTCTAGTATTTGCAAATGATTATGCCATTCTTTATAAAAAATATAACAAATTCAGAAATACAAATCAACCTCTTAGAAGGAATAGCCAACAAAACAGCTTTAAAAGTTTCTGTAGAAGAAATTTTTTAGGACAAACATAAAAAAATGTCCCAGAAATCCTAGTAACAGATAATGAACAGATAAAGAGGGTTTATAAATTTAAATATTTGGGAGGAAAGATTCAAGGCAATGGCTTCAAAAATATTTGCTGTAGACAAAAGAGTATGTAAAATGGAGAAAGCATATGATATAAACATGAACATTTACAACAAGATGTGTGTGTCTAAAAATTTGAAAATACAGCACTACAGCACAGTAGTAAAACCAGAATGTCTCCATGCAAGTGAATGTTTAATGTTGAATTATGAATTATACAAACTTCAAGTCCTAGAATTAAGAATCATTTGAAAAATACTCAGGCTGCTAGGAAATCCATAAGTATGAATATTAAGAAGTAATGAAGTATATTGCAGCATAGGAAAAACAATTGAAATGATGCAGAAGAGCTGACTATTATTTTTTGGACATTTATACAGAGTGAACAGCAACAGGTTAACCAAACAGATTGTTAAGCATCTTTGGGACAAGATGTCAACAACAGGACAGATTCAAGTAGTTAGGAAAGATTTGGAAAGAAATACAAGAAAAAGACCCAGCAGAATGAAAGGATTTCAAGACAAAAGGGTTGCAAATGGAAGCATTCCAAGGCAGGAAGAAGAAGAGGAAGACAGGGTCAGAATGGTCTGAGGAAGAAAAAAGGATAGATAGTGAATACGAAGGAAACCTGGAAGAAGAACAAAGGAGGAAGCATTGAAATTAGTATGTAGTCATTAGATACCCCAAAAAGAAAAACAAAAAGAAGAAGAATGTCTGTGATAAAACATCAATATCAAGGGCCCCACACACTTCCTTGGAGCACATCTACAGTTACATCTACAATGTTCCATATAGTTCTATGCAGTGTCCTATGTACCGATATATCTTCAGCCGTGTCACGTAGTTCATTTCATTTGTACATATTTTTTTTTTTAAACAACCCATCATCAATGCATTATGATGTTGGTACATCATTAGAACATTAAATGTTGGGAGCAAAAAAAGAGAGACGTTTTAAGTGAACACTGTGCACTGTGTTATTGTTACTTATGCAGTCGATACCAATAATGTAACAGTGAGTACACAATGTATGCTTTAAGTCAGCCTTTCCCATCATTGTGTTTTGTGTTGTTGGGGGCATTACATGTGATCTAAGACAAGTTCATATGCCTAGGGATCAAAGGATACAGTGGTCTTTTCCACCATTTTTACAAAGTACATTACCTTGTTCTCACTTAATGTGGACACATTCATTTAGGTAAATTGTCATTCTATGAATATTATGTTGACACAAAGCACTGCTACATTTTAATTTATAATGGCTAAATGGGCAAAATGAGAACAGTGGTGTTTATGAATAAGTGGTTTCAATGGTAAAGTTTTCACCATCTATGGGGATAATGCCATGGGACAGAGCATGGCTAGGAAAGTTTTTCTAATTTAAAGGAAGATTGTTTTAACATTATTGACCCTCCATTTTCAGAAAGTTGGGATGGAAGTCATTAAAACGAAGATGTTCTTCATTGCGGCGAGATCTATTTACGAAATTTAAATCATCAACTTTCTCTTCTGAATGCGAAAATATTTTGTTGAGACCAACCTACATAGGTAGGAATGATCATCAAAATAAAATAAGAGAAATCAGAGCTCCAACAGAAAGGTTTAGGTGTTCGTTTTTCACATGCGCTCTTCGGGAGTGGAATGGTAGAGAGATAGTACGATTGTGGTTGGATGAACCCTCTGCCAAGCACTTAAATGTGAATTGCAGAGTAATCATGTAGATGTAGATGTAGGTGACCATGTGGTGTACTATGAGTTGCTTGCATGAGGTGTAACTTTCCTGTTGGTATTTATTGTCAACAACAGACATCTTGCAGATATAGTCCCAGAAAAACTACCAGGAAGACTGTGTGAAGTGGTGCTATTCCACAGTAACAGTCACCAGCATTCTGCTGGACTGGCAACAAACACTATAGAACAACTGGGTTGAGAAGTCTTTTTGCACCCACCTTTTTCACTTGATCTTGCACCCTCAGATTTCATCTTCTCTGCTCTCTGTTCAATGATCTTGACATACTTCCTTTGGGGTGAAAATACACTTTGAACATGGCTCTTTGCTACAAAATCACATGATTTCTACAGTTGTGGATTCAGAAAGTTATCCCAACAGACTGAAGTGAACAGCGAAACAAATTATATTATTTATGATGATTTAAGTCTCCAGTATGTATAGTCTGAGTTTTTTTAACTTGTAGGAAACACTACAGTGTTATGCATCAGCCTAAGACGTTCGATTGGCCATGAAAGGGTTAATGTGGAAATAAGCAGTAAAAGGCTAAGCCTGGAATAACATTTGTTGCGTTCTGTCCCTCTGCCAATCAGATAAATTGTCATAAACCTGCAGGCCAACTGCGTGAGGAGTTGTGGTGGACAGATTTAATGCAAATGTCATAGAGGGGATGGGGTGGCAGACGGTGTAACATAGAAGGTACAGGTACAGGTACAGGTACAGGTACAGGTACAGGTACAGAGCTAGGCATGGGAAAGGGCAGTGTAGGGGTAGCTAGTACTGAGGGAAGGATTGTGAAACTTAAGTTAAGGGGAACTCCAAAATTTTCAAATTAGGGAAGCTGGTATGGGAGTAGAGGGGGTGAGAGGAGTATGAGTTGGGTCTTGAGAATGCAGTACACAAGTTGTGAAGCCACCAACAAGTCAGCCACCTTGTACTCAGTAGCATGTTGTCACCGGGTAGTCAATAACACTCTTGGCAGGTGGGGGATTGAGAGTAACTGTGGCACCCAGATGGGTCAGGCTATTTCACACGTCAGTCAGGTGGCAAAATTCATTACTACTTATCGTAGTGTGCCTATTTGTAATGTTTGCTTAACATTACAATGACAAATTTCTAAATGTCAATTTGGTACTTAAAAATTTGTCTTCTTTCTCTTTGACCACATTTCCCTCACAATCTACCACAGTACACATTTTCAATGCAACTGCACATTTGTAACGTTTTCAATGCAACTGCACATTTTAACCAATCTTTCGTAGTTACAATAACACCGCCAATTTTCAGTATGAATTACGTAGGACACAATTAACATCCAGTGTTAAGTTATAGTATAGAATTTTGAAAAACTGTTTCACAAAAATTATTTAGCACACCACCAATGGAATATTAATGTCAAAGAAAAAGAATAAAAAATAAAGTACCACTAAATAAAATATTAAAGTCGTAACTTTAATGTGTAATTAAGCTACTGAAGAAAGCAAATATCTCACCTGCCAACAGCTCCTCCATATTCAACTTCTGCGGCATCTGCAAAAATATTAAGAAGCTGAATAACTTTACATCAACATAATTTGAGTGTAAATCAAACATCTTGAAATGTGGCAGTGGTTGTCATCTCACTGCACATGCTCATTTTAATGTCAAGAAGTTGCTAAACTAAAATAGTGATGGAGATTAGGAATCAGGTGCTGTGGCAAGTACATACATGTGAAATTTTATAAAAGTGAGATTGATGAAAACTGCATAATGATCCAAGTGAAGAACCACAAAATATTTTAATTTTAATTGTCTGAATTCATTACAGCTGCCATATACAGCCACTGTCACAGAGAAGGACAAAGGTGCCCACAAAAAGCAAGTCAACATTGGTGTTTGGAGGCTGGTGTAAGGACACTGCCAGTGACTGAAATAAAGGTACAGCATAGTTTGCTGGAATGAACACCCCTCATGAAAGGGGAAAGGAATAACAGACCATTATAAAATTACAGACTGTCACAGTTAGGAGATAGAGAAATTATGTCATGTACAATTCTGATAGTGTCTCCATTGGATTTCAAGTTACTGAGAACCAGCAGATCCCAAAGTGTTGAGCCACAGCAGTTCACATGGCACACGTCGCAAATGACATGCCATGTAGTGTAGCAGAGTTGTGGCAGCTTACAACTATGTGACTCACTTTCTTTTGTATTAGTAGTGTGGTGTTGATAGGAAGCCATAAAGGCCTCATGAATACCGAGAATCCTGTTCGAAACACTTTAAACTATCTGCAAGTACTGTAATGACTGCATACCTACAAAACTGGAGGACACTGGCCTCAACAGTACATTATGATTTTATGAGCTTTGTCTAGTTAGGGGTGTACTAAGCTGTTCCAGAGTTTTGTTGTGTTAGAGTAATTCTTCATCAAAGTTCATATTTTGAATTCCAACATGCTAATAGCTGCCCCAGAGGTAAGTAAGTTTAATGTGTTGAGGGTATGCCCACAGATACTTAACATGCGTGGCCAGCACATAAGTTTTCATTTCAATTGAGTCACACTACCTGTTTGGGAGCTTCTTACAGATGCAAGCAGTTTGTTCAAGGTACATTGTTGGTTCGGGTTTGGATAGTTATTTTCTATGTGAATTATGTATTTTGTGTTGATTAGCACATGCTCAGCTAGCCCCCAAACTACACTCAATAGCTCTTGTTGTTCACACTGCTACAGCAGACTGCAATGTGATTGAAATATAGCACTGTAGGCATCCAAATCGCTATTGATGGCATTCTCCTGTAAAAGTGCATCAGTGGCAACTGGCATCAGTGTATCAGTGGCAACTGGCATCAGTGTATCAGCCTCACTGATTTGTACCTGTACACACAGAACAAGGGAGACTGGTGTGTTTCATAGTGAATGACTAGGCGGAAGCCACTTCATACTGTGGACAGTGTTAAGGTGATATGCAGAAAAGTATATCTAATTTACAAAGAAGATAGTGTAGGTGTCTTGAAGTGTACTATGTGACATTGGTAGCAATGATATATGGCATCATAAATCACAAATACTTTAACAGCCTAGCACATATTCATAGTAACACTGCAGAGAGCAACAATGACTGCATGAAGAACCAGCATAAAGGTGTGGGAGTTTAAACAATTGGAAAATTTTATATCCAGCAACTAAAGGAACTATATGCCGATTTGGATACACAGCTTAACCAACAAAACTATCATCAACAAGTGTGGTACTCAGTACTAATGACTTAACATCAGGCATTCCTTTCAGGGACTGCTGTTACAACTTTTACAAGAAACTAATGTAACATTTACACAAAATCCAACTGCAATGTAAATTTGGATTCCTTGACAAGCATAAGGCAAGTCCTACATCACTTGGAGGGGAAAGGAAATTTCAAAACTGAAGTCTTTAAAGTAATCTGTAAGAGCACAGTTTGACAGAACTACAGGCAACGCATCATTATCCCATTTTGGTATATTCGAGCATTTAATTGGGAAGCTGTTAGAGCAGTTGCTGTGGACAATTTTGAAGCAACTTTGTATTTTGGCCATGCATATCTCTGTGGTCATGGCTAACAGGGATGGATGCTGACATTATGACAGCAGCAACACAATGTGAACACATCCAATAAAGAGAAAACTGTAAATAAGAATTTTTTGTCGACTAGTGAATTGAGCAGGAGCATAATTGGACAGGGGCAGCCCAACAACTAGGGTCCCAATGGCAGTCAAAACAAAGAAAATACAAGAAATTAAAATGGAAACAAAAACTGGAAAAATAGGTAAAAACATCTGACTAAACACGTCCACAAATGTCCATAGCTCATTGAGGGGCTACAGCAGTGGTCTGGAATTAGTCCTCTGAAAGTGAACTAAATGGATTTTGGTCCACTCAGCTTGTGTCAGCTGCTAACAGGATGCGGCTTAACTTCCAGCACTGCAGTACCTCATGAGAAACAAGTACTTTTATTCACTCTGTGATGGCAGTACAGAATTCTCTGACCAGTCATTTGCACCGAAGTTGGTGGCGGTGACTGCACTGAAGTCATTCCATGTGGTACTGTGTTACAATCATTACTGTATGCCTCCTACCAGATTTAAACACATGATAATGAATTTAATAATGGTTAATGAGAGCCAAGGCTGCTTGCACAAGGTAGACCAGAGTGGAGAACTGCATCAAACCCCCTTCGGACTGACAACAACAACAACAACTGCAGTCCATAAAGTGGGTGAGTATGAGCCAATACCAAGTGGTGCTTACTTTACAAACCGATTTTCTGCTACATCACTTCCATACTGACTTCCCTCCCACCTGCCCTACCTCCCTCCTTTCGCACTTCAGTTCTGCAAGTATGAAGTGTCTGAGATGAGTGGCAGTATAGTTACTTCCCACTCACCAAATCTATCACTCTTACTGAAGGGTGCAGTGATGTAAGACAGATTGTGATTTAGTAAGGAAATAGAGTGCACAGTCTTGTTATTGTTAGGTAGCACTGATTGGGACAAATGACCGCCAGTCGAGATCAGATGGCCTCTAACAAAGCTGTGTTTAGTCAGGCTGTGGAGGATGAATGGGGAAATTACATGATGCAGTGTCCACAGTCGTATTTTTCCTCCATTACATGAAGGAAGAACAATCTCTGGTCAAAGTTCATTGCTGTAGCCCAGGATTCAGACAAGAAATAAACACGTTTTGTCCAACAGAAATTAAATGTCATATTGTTTCTTATTCTACATACAGCATGAGGAAACACATGTACTCCATCAAATAAATGCAGCATACAGACCAATTTCTATAAATAAACACCATTTAGAAACTACAAATTATCCTACTGCACTGTTTTCTTATTTGGTCACGAGAGACTTTCCAATTTGTAATTTGTCTATGTGTGTGTGTGTGTGTGTGTGTGTGTGTGTGTGTGTGTGTGTGAGAGAGAGAGAGAGAGAGAGAGAGAGAGAGAGAGAGAGAGAGAGGGGAGAGAGAGAGAGAGAGAGAGAGAGAGAGAGAGAAACAGAAGATATATTTTGCACATTTTTCGTCGAGTCTGATGGGTGGCAATAGAGTGGGAGAGAGATGAATTTGACATAACAAAAAATAGCCCTAAAAAGGGGCACTCTTGATTTATTCATTTCATGTATGTGGGCAGATAGCAAGTAAAGAGAATGTAATACTCAAAATATTAAATTAAAATAAATTTATTTCAGGTACAAGGATAATGCCAACTAGAACTAGCTCAAATTTCCTTCTCTCATCTTTGATTTTTTCCGTCACCAAGAGATTTTGTGCTGGCTCTCACTGACAGAACACTGCACAGCAGAACAAGGAAAGAAAGTAAAATGTTCTCAGTCCGTAACATTTTATTCAGAATGCCCCATTATTTCTGACTTCATTCATGCACCCTGGCACTGAACCTGTGAGGCATTGGACCCATTTGTCAGAAGAAGCAACCCCACCGAGGCTTCAAAGAAAGCAGTCCAAAAGTGCATCAGCTATAAATGGTGTGTTTCATAGCCAGTTCTCAGTGTGTTCATGCTACTTACACATAATTTCCATTGTGCTCATGTGAGCAGTCTCTCACAGGCAGTCCATTACATTAATGTCTATGTTGGACAGCTGCAGTTGAATGAGCGGACCTATACACAAGTGAAAATTATTCCTGAAGCATTAATTACCCTCCACAATATAGCATTCACACTAAATGCAGCACCACTTTCTTCAAAATATGGGCATACGGCCTGCTACTGAGGAAGCATTCCTGCTCCTCTCACAGAAATCTGACGCCCCCAACGGGGAAACCAACGCCCCCAACGGGGAAACCAACGCCCCCAACGGGGAAACCAACGCCCCCAACGGGGAAACCAACGCCCCCAACGGGGAAACCAACGCCCCCAACGGGGAAACCAACGCCCCCAACGGGGAAACCAACGCCCCCAACGGGGAAACCAACGCCCCCAACGGGGAAACCAACGCCCCCAACGGGGAAACCAACGCCCCCAACGGGGAAACCAACGCCCCCAACGGGGAAACCAACGCCCCCAACGGGGAAACCAACGCCCCCAACGGGGAAACCAACGCCCCCAACGGGGAAACCAACGCCCCCAACGGGGAAACCAACGCCCCCAACGGGGAAACCAACGCCCCCAACGGGGAAACCAACGCCCCCAACGGGGAAACCAACGCCCCCAACGGGGAAACCAACGCCCCCAACGGGGAAACCAACGCCCCCAACGGGGAAACCAACGCCCCCAACGGGGAAACCAACGCCCCCAACGGGGAAACCAACGCCCCCAACGGGGAAACCAACGCCCCCAGGAAACTGACAATCGGCTAGTACTACTTGTTGTCACCACTTATTCCCCATTATGTCTGGACCCTCGCGGCTGTTGAGCTACTGTTTGGTCTTGGGAAGACACCTTATCTGTGAAAAATACATTTTTCCACACTGCATTCAGTTGGAGCTTTGTGGCTGCCAGCCAGTGTAACATTTCCTCACTGATTTCCTGTTTTATAGTCGATCATTGTGAGTGCAGTACAGCTTTCCTTGGCCCTCAGTGAACTGCATCATTGGAACTGGGAATTTGGTCACTCACTACAACTGCTTCATATCTAGGGGAGGGATTAGTTGGCTCTTACATGCAAGCTATGTGTCATCCTGCTGTGTGTTCAGTATCTTGAGCCAGGCATTCTGCTGATAGTGCCTCCTTCAACAAAATTCTTTAAAATTCTGTTTACAGTAGGGGTAGACTTCTGACATTCCAAAGATTCATCAATCACACAGATTGATATTTTATCCAAAGTTCCCAATACTCAGGCAACTTACATTCCCATAGTCACCCTTGAGGTGAATTTGTATAGCTTTAAAAATGCACGTTACTACCCCTTAATATTTGTCATGTCAACACAGGATACATAGAAATTCATGACTCTGCCAGATATGTGACATGCATGGATGGAAAGTCAAATTATCCGCATACTGCGGACGTTTGCTTAACCTTGCACAGCTTACACTGTGGACAGGCCACATATTTGAACAAAATTTCCTTAAACATTTTTGACATTTAGAGAGAAATCAGCATTGGACTAATATGCCATTTCTGATGACTAACACCTCTGACAATACCTCAGTTACAGTCATCCACTCACAAGCAGCACCGCAGGAATATCACAGTCAAGCAAACATTAATGGTTTGAGTTGCAGCCAGGGCATGGGTAATGACAACCAAAGGTGTATTCATTTATTTCTTATGTCTATTACTAGTAATTAGGGTCTCAGTTATGTTCTAAGGCCTTCCATGACATCTTCCACTGATCTGTGCCCGCAACTATTGTTGCTATGATGGTCTAACACAAGACTGCAACTCACCTCGCCATCATCTTCCTTATCTTCCCCTTCTCCCTGTTCCCTTTTTCGAGCACGATACGCAGTACACTAGGACTCCCATACAAGACAAACATCGTGTGATGAAAACCTGAATAGTATTGTAAACCCCGTGAAGAAATTTGATCTCTTTTTTGCTGTACAAATGTTTGTGGAAGTGCACTTCACAATGTTGATATTGTGCTGGACTATACACAAGCACTGTAATGGAAAGTGAAGTTATAGTTTGGCACATGTGACAGATGAGATCTGATGGAATGTGATGAAAAGTTTTGTTGCAACACGTGGCTTACCTAGGCCTGCAACTGGATGATACTGTGAATCATTAGTTTTACTGTTTCTATTCTTTGCCATGAGGTCTGGTTTGTGTTCAGATAGCTATATCAAACTTGGCACCCATTCTACATCTACATCAGTAAAGGCACATAAGTGAGTACTTAAGATGCCAGCATCCGAGTTCAAATGCATCTGGAAGCTTTTAATTGTTGGCATTCTTTTTTCTGGTAGTTCATAATAGATCTAATAGATTATAGTTAATATTCTCTGACAAGTAGCTGACCCAGTAATGTTGCTTAACTAATTTGATAATGCTGCCTGCCCATTCATTAGAGCTTTAATGGCTGTTCAGAAATGAATTTAACAATACCAAGGAAGGCACACAGGCGCAACAAAAAAACTGTAAGAAAGTGAGCTCTCAGTGAACAAGGCCTCTGTTATATATAGATAACATACACTCACATACTCACGCAAATGCAACTCTCACACATGTGAACACACTGTCTGGCAGCTGAAGCCAGGCTGCGAGCAGTTGCACATGATGAGACAGGCAATCATGTGGGGGTAAGGAGGAGGCTGGGACAGGGTGTGGGACGGTAACAGTGTAGGGGTGGACAACAGTAGACTGCTGGAGATGACCTGCAGGAGACAGGACATCATAAGGTTAAAGGCAATAGCAAAGAGGGTCACACTCAAAACAGTACCCTGAGGCACACCAACTTCCTGGTAAAGGTTTCTGACAAGGCAGTACCAACATTCCTTGAAAAATCAATACTTTAAAAATACCTGAAGGACATGTGGCATGTGGCCTCAGAAGTGCCACATGTAGAGAGATCAAGAATACCCATCCTTCAGAAGGTGTTTTAGGCTTTCTGCAAATTTAAAAACACTGCCAATGTCTGATATATCCACAGAAAACCATACGCGACAAAAGTTGACAAAGTGATGAGATGGTCAGCTGCAGGACGGCCTGCTCAAAATCCGCACGGTGCAATGGTCAGTGAATTGCCACACTCTAGTCACTATACCAGCCAGGCATGAATTACATGTTTCATCAGTTTGCAAACACAGCTTGTGGGAGAAATGGGGCAGTAACTAGAAGGAAGGTATTTTTCCTTACTGGGCTTGGGTATGGGTAAGGGTAAGGGAATGACAGTGTCTTTATGCTGGCATCTTGGCAAACTGCGCCCTCTGCCCAGATGCAGTTGTACATAAGAAAGAGCAAGTGCTTGCCCACAAAAGAAAGGTTTAGCAACATCTGAATGCAGACATCGTCCAGCACTGTGTTGGAGGATCGATATAAAGTGAGAGCAAGTTCTCGCCCCCTCATACTAAATGCAGCTTGTAGCACTCGCTAATCTGCCAAAATAAGGGTACTACCCAAGCCTCCTCCACTTGTTTCTGGTGGAGGACGGCAGAATGATAGTGGGTGGAGCTTGAAATCTCCACAGAATAGCAGCCCAATGGATCTTGGTCCTGCAGGGCCCATGCAACAGATGAGGTACTGGAACTGTTAGAAGAACTAGTTAAGGAAATCTAGCTAGATTTTTGCTATCCTGAAGGGTGCAACGACACTGTGCATGCAACTGTTCATAATGAATGCAGTTTGCCATCATAGAATGATGGTTAAAAACATGGAGAACACATCTCTGCATGTGAGTTGAGTCACAACACAGCTCAGTCAATCAAGGCACTGGGACATGGCACAGTAAAGATGAAGTGCGAGAATGGAATATTGTGTGGTGGTAATGATAGCATTTGTAAGATATTCTACCTGGCATCACAACTGGAGAAATTATGTTACTCAAAGGGTGCCAGGGAACAGTAAATCTCTAGTCATCCCTAGAAAGTTGCCATTTGGGTGTGCATATATGTGGGGTAGGAGTCAGAAAATGGATAGCAAATGGTAAATGGTTGCTCGAGTACATACTAGAGACAGTGATGAGATGATGGGCAAATTGGGCAGTGCAGGAGATTTCCAGATATTGGTAGCAGTGCATGTAGTATAAAAGGAAGATGGGTACTCCCACAATAAGGCAAATGAGGTTAAGGTGACTTGAGAAGTTCAGCCTAGAGGGCACCTCTCTGTCAGGTTCTGGGAGATTTCCAAAGGGAATGGTGTGCATTACAGTCAACGAGCAGCAGAAAGGGGTGAGGGAGTTGGCCAGTAAGCTGGAAGAAGAGTTTCCATGACACCAAATGACTGAGGGATGTAAACAGTACATATGGAAAAGTTCAGGAGAGGAAGTAAAATGCGGACAGGAATAGCTTCAAGCTGGGTAGTCAGGGAGAAGGGTTGACTTTGAACGTCCTTCCATATGAGCAGCATGACTCCCCTCTCTCCTCCTACGATATGGAATGCCATCTTTGGAGAGAGGGAGTCAAAGCAGACTGGGAAGAAATACAAAAGCTCAAATCAGTCTTGAGGATGCAATTTTGTTTCCTGCAGGCAGAGAACTAGCAGAGGCTGTGATTCCAAGAGCAGCCGCAAGTCATCTTTTTGGATTGAAGGCCACCAATATTCCATTGGAATAATGTCATGATTAGGAAAGAGGAGGAGGGAAGAAATGGAGAGGTGGCACCTCAGCGGCCATTCCTGTGTTACATTCTTGACTGCATTTACATAAACTTATGGCTCCTCTTTTTTGGTTTCTTAAACATTTTATTTTATCTGACACATTCCATGACCTTTAAGATTTGTGCCACATATTGGTCCTAAACAACAAGATGTATGAAAAAGAAACCACTTACTGGATAAAGGACTGTTTGCCATGGTCATGGGAGCTGGCAAGTAAGTCAATGCAAGATCGGAAAGATCACAAGAATGATCATTCGATTCTGTTTAATATACCAGAGACCTATATTAATATAACTGAAAGCAAATCCCTAACGACAAAAGTAACTAAACACTTACTTTGAAATCACACTGCACAATTTGTGATGCACGTGCCTAAGTACACTAAGGTAGTTTTATTGAATTACTAATCAACACATGTCAAACATAACAAACACTATGACAAGTATACCTCTCAAAGTAGTTCACTTGGTAGTTATTTCACAAGCAGGAAAGTATTTTCAGAAGAGTTTAGGAAGTTTGACAGGCCATGAATGTATGGAGGAGAATGAGTCTGATATCATTCTAGAAAGGTACTTTGAAACGTGTTTGCGATTGCGAGTACCTGTCATTTGTGTTTGTGATATTTGCTCAAAAATGGGGAAATCTCAGTTCCCAACTGCAATCAGTAAGCATTTTAGACAACAGTAAGTGGTAAGTGTCGATTTTAAGGAATATTTATTGTCATGTTTAATGAGTATCAACTATGGTGTAACACATCGCTTTGGTAAAGGTGTACATCTCACAATGTCTATAGTACCGATGAACAATGGTCACCACAACAAAGTGATTTTTTTTTAAATTCAAATGGTGGCTTTAAACTTTTATACCCTTCTCTGTTGTGCATAATGTGGTTTCACCACCAGACACCACACTTGCTAGGTGGTAGCCTTTAAATCATCCGCGGTCCGGTAGTATACGTCGGACCAGCGTGTCGCCACTATCAGTGATTGCAGACCGAGCGCCACCACACGGCAGGTCTACAGAGACTTCCTAGCACTCGCCCCAGTTGTACAACCATCTTTGTAGTGATGGTTCACTGACAAAATACGCTCTCATTTGCCGAGACGATAGTTTAGCATAGCCTTCAGCTACCTCATCTGCTACGACCTAGCAAGGCGCCCATATCAGTTACTATTGATATTGTGAATCATGTACCGTCAAGACAGACTTTCATCATTAATGGATTAAAGTTAAGTATTCCACCAGCTATGTCCGTATTTATAAATTCTAATTTCCTTGTCCTGTTCCAGACCTCACGCCAGCCTGCGTGAGTTAAAATGCATGCATTTTGGCCTCCTCTAGTAACACCTGCCAACCACAACACACAAAATCTAGTGGAGATTGATGCAGCATTTCTGCAGGGTGATATAACGATAATTAGTTTATCGTTCTTCACAGTTCATGATGATTTCAGTGTTTTATTCTATCATGATGATGATGATGATGATACCTGGTTAGGGGGCACTCAATGGCGTGGTTATCAGCATCCACACGAATTCCCAAATTTTACATGGTCCAGCCATGCCACTTTCACAAATGATGATGGCAACACAAACAACCAGTCCATGGGTTTACTCCTTGCTGTCTCTTTCTTGTTCAGCAATGTGCCTTCCCCCTAGAACTGTCAGCATCATGACAACTGCCATTACATCAGGAGAACGAAGATGAAGTTGAGCTGTCAGTAAGATTCTGTACACTAACCAATGACACATGACTTGACAATAATTAAAGAGAGTTACTTGTTTTAAATTAAGAGCCAGTGTATGAGTGGTCTTTGAGATATTTTTTGCGTCATTTAGCAGGTAATTTAGACTTGAGATAGCATTTCAGTTAACAGTGCAAAAGAAGTTGCAAAGTTTGTGATGTCAGGAAACAGACTGCCATGGGAGACGCAGTGAGACTGAAATGGAGATGAATAGGATATTAATAAAGGAGTTTATTTGATTAAGCAAGTGGGTAGTGTGCAGAGTAGCTCAGAAGCGGAGGAAGTATTTTAACGGTTCAAAGCCCTGAGCTGATGAAATATGTCCTCACCCTGGGAGGAAGCCAGGAAGCAGTGTGGGGTTCATTACATGCCACACAACCAAACTTTATATGCTACTGGTGAAAATCACACTTGCACTGCCAGTCTCATACATGCTGCCGCTACTTTCACTCACCTGAGCGATGGGACGCGTGCCTTCCTCCTCAACAGGGCCTGATTGACAAAAAAAGAATTTGCTTGTTAATATAAAAAATACTTTATCTGCACAAGTAAAACAAACTAGTGAAAAAACTAAGTTTGTTTCAACATGACCTGATAAAGAACAGAATCAACTGTTTCTATCTTTTAGGAAACCTACGGATCAGTGTATAATTGAGCATCTAATCTACTCAATTATAAACAACCATCAATATTCCAGAAAGCCAGAACTTTATTCCAGTTGCACGCTGGCTATCTGAAGACTGGCAGGGACAAATAAATGTTTATTGTCATCATTTCACATAATTATTGATCAAATTTTAAAATTTAAAATCCTGTAGTTATCTGCTTAATAAAACATACAATCTTATGTTACACAGTTAACACACTGTGTCACGTTTAACATTTAGGAACTGTGTGTAAGCTTGTTTATGCACCTTCACTAATTGCATTCATGTACCGACATTATATTCATCCAGTATTTGGCAATGAGAGCACTTAGTGTTTTGCAGAAAACTTCACCAATAATTTTAAATTAACATGAATTTCTCTCACAGATACCCCACAGAAAATAATAGCAAAAATGTTTATCACTTACCACATTTTTGCTGTTTGTGCAGTAATAATGCTACATCAAACACATTCAATGTAACACTCCTTTCTTTACTTACAGATGGGTACAAGTAGTGAGAAGAATGAGTGGCAGGTGAGGCAGATTATTTCTCAGGTGGATTTTTTGTAGAGGTGAGACAGAAAGAAAATCTGATGCGTATGGGAACAGGATGGATTAGGAGACATAATAGGAATGAGGTGGAAGTGGGTGGAGTAGCATCTGGCTGGTGGTTTACAATCCTGCCTTATGCCACACAACAGAGGTATGTCAGTTGCTGGCATCTTAACAGGCTTGAAACTGAAACTCACCCTCAGTGCAGCAGATCTTGCCAATGACAGCCACTGCATGGTTTCCACCCTGGAGCCATGCGACACTGGACAACTTAACAGTATTTCTCCACTACATAGCCTTTGTAGGGGAATGTACAGTGGCTCACCAGCCAACCCAAGTTCCAGACTCGACATCAACTATCTACTTTGGAATGCATGACTATATTAATAAGAATGCAGCCCACAATATTGGCATTGCCAGTGCAACCTACAGCAGTGTTTGTCAGTTGTTACAGACAGAGTGCTCAACTGGAAGCTTCAAGAATAGTTTTCATATTAGTGGCAATCTTTTCATGCATCAGGGCATTCTCTACCTTGCCTTCGTCAGAAAGTTGTTTCATTTGCTTCATGTTGGCATGTACCATCTGTGCCGCAATGAAACTCTCTTCCTCTTGTCCACTCAGGAACATCTTTCTTCTTGTGCTTTTATAATTTCTTTTTTGTCTCTGGAAGCTTTTTACCAGTGTCTTGTGATCCATTAGGTAGCCATCATCTCTGTGTTCAAGTGCTTCTGCATAGTGTTTGAATGGTTTTGGTCCGTGTTCAAATGCCTTGTGCCACTTCTTTCTTTCATCCTGGTATCTTTCTGCCTGCACCATTCCACATCATCATCCCTCCTTACTGATGTCTTGGCCCAATTTCTGTATTTTTCTTCCAGGTGTGTGCCTCATGGATGGCACTGCCATCTCCTCCATGGGGATGACAGTTCATACTTTTGGCTGCTGTTACAGTCTAAACTTTTCCTCTGAGCACAGCAACATTGGAATCTAGGACATCATCAGTGCAGCTTGCAGTGCTCAGCTTAGCTCATATTAGTGACAACCTTACAGCATTTCAGGAGTATTTTTATGTTGCTTGCACTAGGAAGCTGTTTCACTTGCCCAACATTATCATGTGCTTTCTGTGTTGCAATGAAGTTCTAATGTTCATGGCTACCTGAGCACATCTCTCTCCTTGTGCATGGATCATCCACATTAGGTGGGACATATGACCACGAGTGTGGGCGGCAGATGAGGCAAGGCAGCTCCCTGCTGGACTCCCTGCTGAGAGGTGAGGCAGAAAGACTAACAGATTGGTCTGGGATCAAACTGTAGTGAAAGTCTTGATGGGAAATATTTTATGAACAAAGGTACTGGCACCAGAGACAAATCTAGTGAACAGGAAGTGATACTGTATTATCAGCCATTCTCTCCAAAAGTATTGACACATTCATCCCACGTGCTTCAGTTGTTTCCACTCTACTATACACTCCCAGCACCTTCATTTCAGAGGTGATCAGCTTTCATATGTTATAAAGTAGATCATAGAAACCTTATTTCTGCTGACTGGATTCTTCATAACCACCCTACCCATAATTCAAAAGACAGCTCCATAAATAATTGTAAACAATTAATTCCAAGAAACTACTGAGACATTCGAGACAAAATAAGGAAAAGAAAACAAATGTCTCCAGTACACTATCTCATGAGAAAGAAGAAAAACAGTACATCAAAAGAACAGTATCTGTACATTTGTGGTGGTAGATTTCCAACTACAGTCACGATTTTGATATGATTTTCATTAATAAAGACATGCATTAATTTTAGTTACAAGACACAGACATCAGTTTTCTTCACGAATGAGTTATCAGTGAAAATATATGTCAAATAGTATATACCTAGCAAATAATGTAACAAAGATAAATAATATCTACACTGTCGTTGCCATCCACAACTAAGCCAAAGATAGGAAGCTCCTTCCACAAAACATACTGTACTCACTTCGTTACCAACAAAGAAAAAAACACATTCTAGCATCACCTGTCAGCTTCTGGGTGCTAATTGTACATAAACTGAATAACAGATCACAGTACACAATGAAATGGGACATTCCTATGGTTGTGCAGATTCTGAAACAAACATTTTGGCAGCACCTTTATGTCTGATTGAACACAGAAAGATTAAGGGAGCCCCTGAAAATGTTAGTATCAAATAACTTATGGTAGTGCTGAACGCATCAGCTATGACCATTTATAAACTAGATTCACACCCCAATATTTCCATTTAAGTTACTACCCTAATAGGTTGTACAAAAATGTTCAGTTTTGAAATACAAATCATCCTCAGTTTCTTCTACTCACATCATTCATTCATTGGAGTCCCACTGTTTGATTAAGCCTCTTCCCTGGCTTCTCCTGGTATTCTGGTCTCAAGCTACAGGCATTGCAGCTTTTAGTCCATGTAGCCTGATATCCACTCAATGCCTCTCACCAGACTGTCACCTCAATGTTCCCCCCACTCACCTCTCTAGGATAGGAGCATGTAATTGTCTTATCCTATCTGTCACTCACTCCATGACTACATGTATCACTCATCTCCACTACCTCCCCACTACGTCTCCACCTCCTGCCTGTTCCCTGTCTGTTTTTCTGTTTCCTTTTCCCTCCCAGTAATTCTCAGCACACATATTTCCACAGCTATATAGGCAAACTTTGTATTTCTGTAAGTCAGTAAATACTCGCCCCAAATCAAAGTCCTCAATATTCAAAAACATAAATATAATAAAATATATTGTGATTTCTGGATTCTAATTCAATTGTGTATGGTGGACTGACTAATGGGTTGCAGAAATCACATAGATAAGAACTATAAACACAATATCCAATCAAAATACCTGGGCACCCTTATGTAACGGGCAACTGAGCACTTTAATTCAATGAGAGGTGGAGCTACTATTATAGGAAGTGAAATGATAATTAAATGGGCACCCTAGCTGGAAACAGGCGGTGATGTACTTCATTGGGGTAATGTTGAAAATGTGTGCCCCGACCGGGACTCTAACCCGGGATCTCCTGCTTACATGGCAGACGCTCCATCCATTTAATTATCATTTCATTTCTAGCAAAGCTGCATGGTTATCCACGGTAATTGTTCTTTCGGGAACAGATACTACCGTCATATATATTATAGGAAGTGGCAGGTAATAGTGTTTTGTAAGCAGAATTCATCAGTCAGGGATCTGAGTACACTGAACATGGACTTTTCTTTGCATTACACCTGAATAATTAACACAGGAATGCATTTCAGCCCTTCCAAACTTGCCCAAGTCAGCTGTCAATGATGTGACAGTTAAGTGAAAATGTGAAGGAACAACCAATGCTACATGAAGTCCAGGCACACACAGTATGCTGATGGACAAGTGCTTCTATCATTGTGGTAGGAAATAGTAAAAACCAGCTTGCAGTTAGCTGCTGCAGTCACTCTTCAGTTTTGAAGTGCTGCTAGGAGCCCGCTAAGGAAATGGCTGTGTACAGGGAGTTAGAAAAACTGGTTACAATGGCTGAGCAGCTTCTGGAAACAACATATTTCTGTTCAACATAAAGTCACACTGACTGTAGCATAAAAACCTATGACTGCTGGTGAGTGGATGTGTGGAAACGAGATTTGGAGTGACAAACAGTGCTATACTCCGTGGGTATCTGACTGAAGAATTTGGATGTGGTGACTACTAAGTGAACATTATCCGCCATTACCTCTACTGCCAACAATGCAGTGCAGAGCAGGCAGTGTAACAATATGCAATTTCTCCTCTTTAACTTGTTCTCCCCTTATTGTACTTCAGGATATGATAAATGCAGAAGGGTAAGTACATATTTGACAGTATTGTGTACTATAAACAGCAGAGGAACAGTTCACAGTCAACGACCAATTTGATCAGCTCAACACTTGTACCTCTGATGGATCAGCATTGTTAGGCAAAGGCTTATAACCAGTGGCATTCCTGAAGGCGGCTTGCCTGCCGATGTTCCAACCTGAAAGCAATGGATCGTCTTAGAGATTAGTTATAAATGGCATTTTCACTCCATACCCTGTGTCCAATATTTCTACCTTGTCTGGTATCAGCTATGAAGGAAGAATGGGCTGGCATCCACCCACAGAGATTTTGAAATGTCAAAGTGTCCCGAGAAGTGTTCAAGTCCTCATAAAGGAGAACACAAAATCTTAATGTCCACTAATAGGTGTCCAGATACATTTGATTCTCTAATGTACAGAGCAGGAATGTAAGCCTCCGACAGTGGGCTCTTACTCTTACTCACCAGGTGACTTCGCTGCACCTGTGTCCTCAGTACTGGGTCCAGCCTCTGGTGACCGTAGCCGCTGTTGTTCTGCACTGCCTACTATTATACACACAGAGAGTAAAACGTCTTTTAAGTACTTTATGTACTGCTTTAGTTAAGGCAGCAATTACGTGTAAATTTACTCTTACTCACCAGGTGACTTCGCTGCACGTATGTCCCCAGCCCCAGTACTGGGTCCAGCCTCCGGTGTCCGCAGCCGCTGTGGTTCTGCACTGGATACTATTGTACACACAGAGAGAAAAACATCTTTCAAGTACTTTATGTTCACTTTAGTGACATGCTCTTAAATTATGGCTGCAATTGAGGGTAAATTTGCGTATTTTATCATGGACAATAATGTACTGAGGCTATAACCAATCTCAGAATCCATAGTTACGAAAAGAAATCCACATTCATGGCATATGGGAAAAAAAATTTAAAAAACTTTGGACTGTGTTCACTGAGCACCATGTTCACAGACTGTGCTTGTACGTACCACTCCAGAGGAGAGATGCACATAACAATGACTTCTTATCAGTGAATGCCATTTTGAAAGAAGTGTTGTGTACACATCATGAAAAGAGCAATAGAAAACAACATGTCAAACATAAACATACAGATATTGTTCATTAGTGTTATTTCTAATTTGTGTGTGGTGACTTACATCAGGGGACAATATGCACCTTCAGCACTATACAGCTATCACAGCAGCTTTGGGTGCCAAACTACATGTGTGAAAATAAGTATTCTCTGGGGTCACCACACTGTCCTGTAAAGCCATAGGCTGCCAAAGGAGTTATTTCAACAACTGATGTATGTTGTGAGACACAGAAGAGGAACCTTCAAAATTATTGTGAGTGTCTCTTTTATACTGAATGAAGGTGATCTTTTAGTGTAGTTCAAGAGTGTGATGATGAAGGGAATAAATAATTTGTTAAGTCAAAAGTGACATAGTAAGTTATTTATAAAAATGTGATGCATCAAAGGCATCAATTTTGAATTTTAAAGTAATTATAACAGAGTTTGAGAAGAAGTATAGAAGATAAGGTACAGAATATAATACATCATTGTATTAAATAGTTACACCACATGACACCTGACTGCAGTGTTAGGAGACAAACGACATGAAAGGGAAGCTGTGTTGACAGAGGAGTGAGACAAGTGTCAGAGTCCTGCACAACTGAGTAAGCGAGCACAAAATGTGAGATCAGGAGACCACAGCCTAACTTGATAGGCTGCCCACACCACCTGTCATAGCCATGCACAGAAGTTGTGACTGAGCCTTATACAATGTACAGATATAGTTTAAGTCATTTTGGTCACACATATAAACTTGCCAGTCAGTACTATAGGCAAAATGTCAAAGGTGGTGGTGTATGCATTTATCTAAATCCCAAGCTTAAATTTAAGTTAAGATATGAGGCTAAACCATTAATCATAGAAAAGAAAGTAATTGTTGCAGCAATTTACAGATCACCATCTGGAGATACTGAAGTCCCTCTTAAGAATTTGGAAGAAATGCTCAACATTTTTCTCAAATGAGAACGCTACCATAATTTTTGTGGTGACTTTAATATTAATCTATTGGTCCAGAGTTCAGTAAAATACAAGTTTTTAGACATACTAAAAGCTTCAACTTGTTTCCCCATGTATCAGCTCCCACTAGAACAACAGATTCCAGTGAGAGCCTAATAAATAACATCTTCTCAAATGTGGTCACCCATGAAGTTGCAGTTACAAATGTGAATATAGGATTATCAGATCACAATGCACTAACCTTTAATCTCACTGCAACTCTCAAGGAGGGGAAAATAAAAAGGAGTACAAACGATTTTTCTCTACTGAAAATTGTAATCAGTTCAAAAATAATGTTAAAAATGCAGTTTGGCCAGAGGTCTTGGCACAAAAACACAAATGATGCTTACAATACATTTGCTTCCACTTTTATGGCATACTTTGAAATGTGCTTCCCAAAAAAGCTTTTGAGTTACAGATCATCTGGATCCAAAGGGACCTGGACTACACCCGGAATTAAAACATCAAGTGAAACCATGAAATTACTAAGTTTAAAGTTAAAAACATGTCATGATCAGTAGTTTGTTGAGTATGTGAGAACATACAGACTTACCACAAAGTAATATCAAAAGCAAAATTATTAAGTAATGATAGATTAATAAGGCAGGCTAGTAACAAGTCCAGAATGATGTGGTAAAAAAAAAAAAGAAAAAAAAATTGGGTCAAACTAAAGAACAGGAAATCCATCTTAAAAATAATGAAAATATCCCCATAGAAAAAATGCCATGGCAAACAATGTAAACAATTATTTTGTTAATATTCCCCTTACTTTAAGCAGTAAATTTAAGCAACAACCAACAGTGATATCTCCAATGGTAGATACCAGCAAGATGGCAATCCCATCAGACGAGCATGAAGTTCTAAAAAGTCATTAAATGCTTGAAATCCAAATTGTCCTCTGGTTTGGATGATGTACCTCTATCAATAATTAAGAAAATTGCTCCATGTGTTGTCAAACCTATAGTGCACATAGCAAACTTGTCCCTTAGTGAAGAGATATTTCCGGATAAACTTAAAATCTCTAGAGTGATACCTCTATACAAAAATGGTGACAGACATAAAATAGAAAATTACCAACCTATATCTCTCCTCCCATCCTTCTCCAAAATACTTGAGGAATTAATGAAAATCAGGGTTACAAAATATCTAGAAAAACATAAACTAATAAATAACAGTCAACATGGTTTTCGAGTAGGGCACAGTACAGAAACAGCCATATTGCACAGAAATAGTAAGAAATTTTTAGTCAAATAAACAGGTTGTTGGAATTAATCTAGATTTAGCCAAAGCCTTCAATACTGTGAACAATGTAATATTACTAGGGAAACTTGAAGCAATATGCATCAGTGGTACCGTTAAAAATTGCTTTGAATCCTATCTGTAAAACAGGTCACAAGTTGTTGAGCTGAGGTCTTCCAACAATATTCACAATTTTAAACCCATATCTGAACCAAAACAAATTTAAATAGGTGTTCCTCAGGGCAGCATTCTGGGCCTGTTGTTGTTTCTAATTTATATCAATGATATACAGGCTCCAGACAGCTCAGCCAAAATTCTACTATTTGCAGATGACACGAGTATCATAATTAGTGCTAAAAAAGAATAACTGTGTACTACAGATGAAAAAATGCTCTCATACATACAGTCATGGTTTTATTCAAATAACCTGTCATTAAATAGATAGAAAACGAACTTTATACAGTAAGGGAGCAAGTGACAAGGGGAAAATATGTGCCTTATGCTGGATAGCAAAGAAATAGAAAAAATGTGCACCACGAAGTTTCTGGGAATGCGAATTGACCAAGATTTTAACTGGAATGAATACAGTGTATATCTTACCCAGGAACTTATCTCAACATGTTTTGCCTAAAGAATAATATCCAAGGTATGTAGCAAGGAATGTGTTAGAGCGGTGTACTTTAGTTATTTCCTATCAGTTGCTAGCTGTGGCATAAGCTTTTGGGGTGAAAACCAGGTCAAGACTAAATGACATTTTTATTATGCGAAAAAGAGCTATTCGTATCATGACACACAGCCCACCACAAACTCACTGTAGACCCTTATTCAGACGACTAAAGATACTGACAATACCATTGATATATATCTTTAAATGCCTGGAAATGATCAGTAAAAATTACTGCGATCTCCAAATCAACTCAAGCTACCATGATCACAATACAAGGCATTGTAAAGACTTCCACATTCCCTATGTAGCAAAAACTAGAAGTCAGAAACATGTTAGGCACTTAAAGAATTGAAAGGCAAAAATTATTTCAAGCATTAAGTAAAAAAATACTTGATGGAAAAATGCTACTAGAGTAAGCAGATACCCGTCTCAGACTGTGGATTGAAACCTGTACTTATTTTTTAAAAAATTTAAACTAATTTAATTGTGTTTTCAACATCATAATTATGGTACTTATGAAAAATCTGTTAAATATCTGTAATACGTTTTGTGTACAAGGCGTAGTTCATGATCTGTAATTGTTTATCATGAGCACGTACTTTTGTTTTTGTGTAATAAGTTCTTGTACACTACTTATGTACTATGTGTATGTAATTTGTTTTGCTGTTTGTATATGTTCTTCCATTTATTTTGTGTAAGTGTTGTTATGAGTTATGTGTAATCAAATGACAAATCCTATATCACATGTGTGATCTATTGGATACTAAATAAATAAATAAATAAATAAATAAATAAATAAATAGACATCCAAAGGAACAGACACCACACTTTTATAAATATTCATGCCTGATGTAATATTGGCCTTTCAGTCCAAATGCACTGCAATGTCAGATATCCCACAGAAATACAGTAGACCTGCAAGCAAAGAAGGCTAATATACAGGGTACACTACTGTGGAGATTTGAGTTAGGAAGGAAACAGACTGATACCAAGAGTATCAAAGAAATTTTCATCTGTCACTTATCAGTTTTTTCAATGCCCTGTTGCAATAGAAGTCAAATTTCTTTCATCAGGCCTCAATAATGTTTCACTCCAAAGACATTCAACATGTCTATAGTGCTTGGCTACATCCAACAATGTCTTCTCATTTATGTGTAAATAATCTTGCAACATGAGACAGCCAATGCAGTGAGGAGTAAGACTGGAGTCAATGTGTACACATTGAGGAAGTAAATAAGGGTGATCTAATCAGTGAAGTATATAGTACATTTTGATTGGTTATGGATGGTAAGATAAAGTCTAGTAGGTACATATTGCACATATACAGCCTTGCATTATTGTGTTTACAGTCAGGAACCACTCATTTAAAGCAACACATTTGTGATAAAACCCACACTGACACAGCTCCTTCAGAGATACTGGAAGAAATAAACAATAGTATAACACGGAAGTGTGTCGCAATGTGTGCCAAAGACAGGAGTCCTCATAAAGCTGTTTCTGATGAAGGTTGCAAAGAACTAGGCCAATGATTAACACATTTATGTGCACAGTATAAAGAATTCAGTAGTTCAGATGCCATACGGCATGCCATCTCTTGTGAACTTGGTTTTCTGTACACCTAAATTTCTGGATTTAGGAGGACATGAGTAAATGTTATGAAAATCAGAGGAGAGTAATGCTGTTTACAACATTTCACTGGACATGTTTCATAATTTTCTTATTTTCTCCAACCAGGGTACCAGAATAATAAAACTTTTGGAAAACCACAAAAGGATTTCTTGCTTTGTTCTGATCTCTGTGTTGTTGGTTATAATTTAAAATTAAAGTAATCACTGAATAAAACAGGATTCTCAGTCTTTTACATTTATTAACCTTCAAAGTAAGCAAGGTGTTACACCAAAATAGCAGGGTTCTCAGTGTTCCATAACAGCCATAAACCACTCTCAACTACAATGATCACACTAATTCCCAACACCCCCCCACCCCCACCCCCTCTTCACCATGTTGTGCTGAAATAGCAATAATTTGTTTGAAGACAAAATTATCATAAACACTAAAAATCAGATAATGTGACTCATTTGTGGAACATCTGCTGTGCTTACCATAATCAGGGTCCCTGTGGAGCACACGGAGTATAATTAGTTTCTTGAGCTGCTTTACCCGCATTTCCTTTTCATCCACCTCATTAATTTGTGTACAGCATGCTTCACAGAGCATTCCTTTTTTGTCAATTTCTACGTTCCACAAGTATATAATTTCAGCCAGCCTCTGGCTGAGGCTGATTCTGCTGGTGCTGGTGAGGGCAGTCATGGGAGTCCCTGTAATTCCCACCGGTTCACAGCACAAAAAACAGCTACTTGTCCTGGCTGGTAGCTGTTCTTGGAACTGGAAGTACAAGCAAACACAAATCTGTGTTAAGTATTTGTCAATATTCATTTATGTTACACTGGACTACAATACTACATACCCTAAAAGGAGTACCTGTAACCACTACAACCAGTTATATTCGTGACAGTCTTTTTGTTGTGCTTATCTGCGACTAAACATCTCTGCTATATGGTGAGTAGCAACTTTCCTTTCCAGGGCAACTTGGGGACAAGCTACTTAATTTTAGGTGTATGTGCAATGCTGTGCTCTAATATGAAAAGCCACTGTGAACTACTTATCCAATTCTTTGACGTGAGCTCTTCTATCCTACTGTGTTTTCATTACTCCATTGAAACTCCACATTTTGGAAGACACAAAACAGTCCACCTCTAAGTTTACACTGGAGCAGTAGGTGACAATTTCATTCTTTTTGCAACAAAATTCAACCATATGAAGCTCATCTGTTAGATATACATTTCACATGGGAATCTAACAGTCAGTTAGCTTGAGCATCAATATGAATTGCATAAAAGAACATGTTTGACCTGCTACTGCAAGGTATGTTGCTGCTCACAGTGTTCATCCTCACACAATAGCCACACTGAGGACAACCTTGGAAGAAAGTGGCACTGTCTCCCACTTTATGGGTCAGTAAGACAACAAGACGGCCCTGCAGGCTAAATCAGTAAATATAAATGAAATATTGACATCATCTTTAAAAATTCAGTGAATGCCAATGACAAATTGGGACAGGCAGTACAAAGTTTTCATGATCTCAGATGAGAATCATGAATGTAGAAGAGAGACAGGAGGCCAAATGGAGAAGTGAAACAAGAAACTGGTAGTGTGAGAGATCTGGCAGGAAAACAAGATCTAAACCCTGTCAGTGACACAGATTTTACATGATGGTACTTGCTGTCTTTCACTGTCCCGCCTCTTCACTAATTTTGAAAAGGAATTTAAATTTCTTGAGTCTTAGTTAGAGAAACACGACACCATTGAATGAATATATCCAAGCTTAACAACTTATACAAACTAAAAGCATTTTTGCAGTAAGAATTAATGGTTTGTGGATTTACTAATGTGCTTGTAATTCAAATCATCTTATATTATTCATTAAAAAGACAATATTCAGAATTAAAATCAGTTATATTGCTACAAGTCCAACATGATGAAGACGTAAGTTAGGTAAGCATAGATCTGCTTGGTTTTCCTGAAAGTCTGTAAGAGGGGTGGCCAGGATGCAGATGGCTAACAATCTCATGCCATGCAACTGTCACTTACAGTGCAATGCTGATTTATAATAAACTCTTAATCGTCAGTGCATATGTCAAGAGGAACTGTTACGCAGAGAATTCAATGCTGTTCAGCAATGCTGTCATTGTTAAAATACGAAGGACCGATAATTAAATATTTATTTAAAATGTATTCCAATTTGTTCAATTTTACCACTACAATGTAATAGAATAAATATCTTACCGAAATTTATGAACTATTTTACCTTTAAATTTTCTAAGTATGTCATTTAGCCAAGTACATCTTTCACATATTTTTCCTTTACTCTTCACCTAAAGAATAGTTATAGTAAAAGGATTGTAAGCCATAAATTATGGCCACAAAGGAGCAAGAAGGTTCTGAAAATACAGATCAAAAGGTGCAATGGAATTACTTTATTTGATTTACATCAGCTACATTAACTATTTTTACCCCATTTCCAGGGTTCTGTTATATCATATTACACAAATAACTTCAGTTTTTCACACTAAGTCATTGACACTGAGTTAAATAGTTCCGTATATATGAAGAAACACTGCTTCACTTCTAAAGAACCCAATTGTGCATTTCCTGTCAGCACTCATAAAGGGAGTCCAGTCAAAGCTGCAAAAGGGTTCCACATGTTCTTAACACTTTGATTGTTTTATTCTAGAGCACAAGAACAACTAAGCTCCTATGTGCCCACGTCAGAGCATCTGAAAACTAAGACAAAAAAGAAGTTAAAAGTAAGTGCACATTAAGTTGAATCTACAGAAGAGAGACAGTTAAAACCAAAAAATTCCGTGTGGAGAAAGTTGCATAAAATTTTCCATAGAGACAACAGAGGTCGTGAACTAAAGATTAAATGTCATTTTCCAAACTGCTACGATAGATGAAAGGTAAAACAGGGTCAACCAAACTGTGCAGCTTTCACTAAAATGGGTAACAACACAGGCAACAAACATAAATGAGAACACAAGTGATTCAAAAAAGGGAATTCGTTCAGGAAATGGCGAATTGTCAAAGGCTGATGACAAGCAGCTGGACTTTCCTGGAGCTTGTTCCCATGAAGGGGAGACCAGCGGCAATGCCCAAGGGTACCACCTGATGACCGATGGCAACACAGAGATCATCATATGGTATGGAAGAGCTAGCAGGCTGAGGTAGTCTGTTGCCGTGACAGCAACAACAGAAGCTGCATTTCCTATCAAACCGACATGATCAGGTACCCACAAACATCACAGTAGCCCCATAAAGAGTGAGCAAGGGGAAGCTTTCTTCAACCAGTTGCACTAAGGGATGGATCTTGTGCAGCACACCGAGGATCTGAAGGGGTATGAGAGAACTGGAGCAGATGACAATTTAAAAGCCTGTGTCACCAAATATAATGTGTGGCTTGATATAGAACAAAGAGCTCTGCTGTAAATACTTAGCTGTGTTCTGGAAGCTGGTACTGAAATTTGTCAATACAAATGACAAAGGCACACACGACACCACAGTCAGTCCGAATGCAATTAGTGTACACAAATGTACTATTGCTACGTTCCGTGTGAAGGTTGAGAAACTTATGCAATAGATCAAATCTGGATTGGAGTTCTTATGAAGTCTGTTGTGAAGACAGGCTGCTGCATGAAGCCGAGGTTGGCAAAGTGGCAGGTAGCATGTATTTAAGCAGCTGGAGCAATAGCCAAAAGGGAAGTAACAGAAGAAGGATGCACCTCACACTGGTGGTGAAAAGAATCATCAAAAAAGAGGGCAGAGGATGAGTGGCCAGGCATGGCAGACAAACGCCATGTGCACCTGTTGAGGAGAACATCACACCAGTATGACTGTGGTAATTCAGCAGCTTCTGCATTCATACTCTCCAATGGGCTAGCATAAAAGGCTTCAGTAGCCAAACAGATGCCATGATGCTGTAAGATGGATGCATAAAAAGAACACCAATAGCCTAGTTTTGAATGGGCAAGGGATCCGTAGGACTGGAGGAGTGAAGTCCAATCCACTCCCCAGGAAGTGCTGTTGAGGGGACATTGAGGGACAGAGTATAGCAGGCAGTCAAGTAAGACATGGGAGGACTAAGAAAATTTCCTATCAAGCATGAGCCCCAGGAATTTCGCAGTTTCGGCAGACAGAAGAGCAACAGGCTCAAGATGTAGAGACAGTGGAAGAAAACCATTGCACCGCCAGAATTCTTACAAACAGTTTTGTCAGTGGAAAAGGAAAAGTCTTTGTCAATGATCCATGAGTGAAGTTGATCAAGACATCACTGAAGGCGCTGCTCAACAAGACTAGTCTATGGGAAAGTGCAATAGATTGAAAAATCATAAATGAAAAGGAAGCCAGAGATGCCCTGCGAGAGACAGGCCATAACAGTATCAATGGTGACAGCAAGGAGGACAACACTCAGGACAGATCCCAGAGGAACAGCATTTTCCAGGATAAATGGGTTTGACAAGCCAAAACCCTTATGTTCCTTTAAAGTTGTCTTATAAAAATTCCTGAAGGCAATGGAACTAGTATTAATCTAATCTAATCTAATCTAGTACGGAGTATACCAGTCCTCCAGCATGTGTTTTACACTTTCTCCAAGTCAAAAAATGTAGGTACAGTGTTATTTATGCAGAAATGACATGGGTTGACAAAGTTATGAGATGGTCAACTGCAGAATTGTGTATTGGAAATCCACATTGTGCAGTGGTTAGTACATTGCAAGACTCTAGCCACCACACCAGCCAGACCTGAATCAAATGTCCCAACACCTTGCAAACACGGATGGTGAGTAATGGGACTAGAACTAGAAGGAATGTGTTTGTCTCTACAAGGGCGTAGGTAAGGAAGGGTATGACAGTGGCTTTACACAAATGTCTGGGAAACGTGCCATCTGCCCATATGCGTCTGTATACATGACGGAGAATGTGCTTGCCCACAGGAGAAGAGTGCTGCACCATCAGAACGCTACATTGTCTGGTTTTGGGGCAGCTATCAGGAGGAAGTAAGAGCATGATCTAGCTCCACCATAGAAAAAGTGTCATTTCAGCATTCACAATTCTGAGGAAAGAATGGTATCACCCAAGCCTCCTCCACTCCAATGGAGAAGGCAGGGTGAAAAGTGTGTGGAGCTTGAAATCTCTGCAAAATAGTGGCCTAAGGTGTTGGAGATAGCAATAGGATCCATCATGATATCATCTGCTATACTCAGGCAGCAAATTTGGGAATGGATCTTGCTCCCAAAGAGCCACTGAAGAGTGGCCCACACAGTGGAAGATGAACTGGAACTGTTAAAAGGACTAGTAAGGCAAATGCACCTAGCATTTCTGCTTCCTGAAAAAATTCAATGACACTGAGTATGCAACTGTTTATAAAGAGCACAGTTTGCCATCACAGGATGATTGTTAAAAATGTGGAGAGTCCGTCTCCAAGGGCAAATTGCATCACAGCATGCCTCAGTCCACTGAAGGACCAGGACACAGCATGGTAGAGGTGAGATGTGAGGACAGCAATGTTCTGCAGCAGTAAGAATAATGTGGATAAGGTATTCTACCTTGTCAGGACAACTGAGGATATCATGTTTGTCGAAGGGCATCGGTGAGGAGTAAAGCCTCCTTAAACCCTTAAAAAGCTGCCATTTGGGTTTACATGTAGGTGAGGTAGGAGTCCGCAAACAGAAATGGTAACTTGAGTATGTGTCAGAGAGAACACAGCACTTGAGGTGAATGGCAAGCTGGACAGTGCCAAACCAGAAGTCCAAGTGGGAAGGTGTGTGTGGATTCTGAAAGGAATGTGAGTGCCCCAGTGTTAAGGTAGATGAGGTTGAGTAGATTGAGGTGATCAGCTGAAAGGGCACCTGTCTGACAGGTTCTGTGAGAGCTTCAAATGGGATGGTGACATTAATGTCACTGAGCACATAAAGGGATGGGAGAGTTGGCCAATAATCTGGAGGAAGGCTGCCGAGGTGACACTAAGTGATGGAGAGATATAGATGGTACAAAGAGAAAAGGTAAAGCAAGGAAGGAAAATGCAGACTGCAACAGCTTGCACCCGGGTGTTCAGAGAGATGGTGTGACAATGAACGTCACCTCGGATGAGTTGCAAGACTCCCCCATGAGGTAGAAAGCCATCCTTGGGCAGGAAGATCAAAGCGGACTGAAAAAAAAACATGTGAGTGGCCAAAGCAACGCAATTTTGTTTCCTAGAGGCAGAGAACAAGTTGGCAGTGCAATTAAAGAGCAGCCATAATTCCTCCTCATTGGATCTAACACTGAACATTCCATTGGAGGAAAGTCATGACAGAGAAAGGGCTGGAGGTAAAAAATGAAAGAGGGGGGAGGGGTCACCCAGATGGCTGCCAAGTGCCAAACTTTGAAGAATCACTGCTACATGGTGCAGGGACTGAAGGATTTTGCTTCACAAGCTCCACAGAGGTGTCAGCATTCTCCCTTGCTCTGCCTGCAAATTCCAGGGCAGAAAAGTAGTTGGCGGTGACCATTTGCCTTTGGTTGGTTTCTTGGATCCTTTGCAGCTGACAGATGAGGAGTCAGATGTTTGATGGCTGGAGGGACATCATAAAAAGTTTTCGTATGAGTATTCCTTCTATCCTTTCTGTCATGCTGGTTATGTAGCAGGTGATTTTGTTCTGGAGGTGAAAATTTAATGGCTTTTTGCACAGCTATAGGAGAAAAAGGTGGGGATGAACCATGGTGATGAACTTTATGTTGCAAGTCTGCATACGCATGTCCTTTGTGGAGCGAGGTACACCAAGAATGGAACTGTAAGTTCCAGATGGTAAAATGCAGGCCTGTCGACTAGCCAAGAAAATGTGAGCAACAGGGTAAGGCACTTTTTCCTTGATCCTGATCTCATGGATGGTCTACTCATTAAGATACATGGGACAATCTCTGGAGGAGACAGCACGGTCGAAATTGCAGTTGATACAGTGGAGAGGAGGCAGCGGGCAGTATCACTTTTGAACATCCCTACCATAAGTAACACATTTGACCAGGTTTCAGTGGGAGATTCAAGTGTGTGTGTGTGGGGGGGGGGGGGGGGGGCAGGGTGGCGGAGGCAGGAGGGGGGGGGGGGACGACAGACAGGCACACAGCTCTGACTGGACATCACATTGTGTAACCCTACTAGATATCAAGTTAGGTTTGCAATCGACAACCTATGTGGCTGTACATTCCTTGGTGTTTTCCATGTCTGCAGGTCAGCCTTACCCTATCCCACACTGATTACCAAGAAAAATGTGAGATTACTGTCACAAAGACAAATTGAAACACTGGTCTGTCCATTCTCGAACCATTCCCTAAACTTTCTGTTCTCGCACTGTAGCTCACTAAGAAAATTCTGGTCAGTACACTGAGCTTATTGCTATCTAGGCCTTAACACTCCTTTATTTTTGTTTCTCTCTTTTCAAGCAATGCTCACCACCAGCATTACATTAAATTCTGCTGAGTAGACAGTTACCTATTCAGCATCCTTTCCAAAGAAACTACAATGAAATTTTATGTGATAGTGTAAAGACTGTAGTGAAGTAATTTTGTCAAAGAAATTTGACAAAAATGTGTGTCAATGATTTTTTACAGTGTAATACAGGCATGAAGAGCTGCCCAGAGGGCACAAACAGTCATCAGAGCATAGTGATGACAGCCAACATCTCACTACTGACAAGGGAACTACTGCAAGTTCAAACACCTACATCCAACTGCAAACATACTTAAAACATGGCGATGTACCCCTCCAAGTGGCTATCAATGGTATTCACCAATAACAACACATATGTGACGGCTAACATCAGTGTACTGGTCTCTCTGCAAATTAACTGTACACACAGTACAGATGAGGCCGCTGCTGTATTTGGTAGTGAATCAACAGATGGAAGTCATTTAACCCTTAACTCAAGAGACGACTTTTTTTTAACGTATATCCTGAGCTCCACAGCTCATGGTCTCGTGGTAGCGTTCTCACTTCCCGAGAATTTGGTCCCGGGTTCGATTACCGGCGGGGTCAGGGATTTTTCACCTGCCTCGAGATGTCTGGGTGTCATCATCATCATCATCATCATCATCATCATCATCATCATCATCATCATCATCATCATCATCCATCATCCATCCCCACTGCAGTTGGAGGAAGGCAATGGCAAACCATCTCCATTAGGACCTTGCCTAGTATGGCAGTGCAGGTCTCCCGCAGTGTTCCCATATGCTCTGTCATGAGGCATGGGAATTGATTTCCATTTCATACCACAAGGAGGGGTCTCTGGGAGCCCAATGTTTAAACTGGGATCAAGGCAAAAATGATTTGAAATTTTTAATTTATGCTATATAACAGTTATTTTTACAATTATTTAAGTGTTGTCTAAATGCTTCTAGTTTATTTTATTGCACTAAACAAATTCTGCAGCATTTTACTATTTATCACACTAAAGCACAATTTTGTGTGGTTCTTTTAAATAGTACACATAAACAGACTGTTAGATTACTGAATTTTACATCCTGTAAAATTATACAACTTCCGTAGCAAACAAATTTACAAATGAAACTAACGTCCAGGGTTTAAAATTACACATAAAAAGTCCACCTAATAGGGACAAAAAGAAACTTTGTCAAATTGAAATTCATTGCTAGGAACAAATTTTTCTTATCACCACTCTTAACCCAATTGATTTTAACAGACTAAGTATTTCCTTGAAGAAACAGACAAATCCTCATCACAGTTTTCCTGACGTTCTTCCTCTGAATGATACTCTAGTTCAATAGCAGAACTGTGGTCACTGGATAATGTAAAATCATAGTCTTCTTCATCTATTTCTTGATCTATATCACTGACACCTTCCTGCATAGACCGACTAACAATTTCATCAAACTCGGGAAAGTTAAAAATGACACAATTGCACCAACACATTTTGAACTATACGGTACCATACAGAAGAAAACAGGTATGTAGTTCAGGAGACATGGTCCAGGAGACTCCAATGCCAATCAGTAACACAAGTCAACAATAAACACAGAAGGTGATAATGTAATCGACAACAAAACACCATAGGCTTGGCAATTTAAGGAGGTTAGGTGGAGTATAGAAGCATTCCACCACAACTGGCCTTGGAGAGCGAGTTCGAGAATTTTCATTCGCTCTGAGAGACCAAAACTTTGTGAATTGAGGGTTAATCCTGTGAATGTTGTTCAGGTGATGTGCAAAAACCTAAGTCAGATTTACACATTCAATAGTGAAGATGCAAGAGGAGTGGAGGATGGGATGTTATATGATATCATAATGGAAAAGTGTTATGGGACATTAATTAAACTTCCAGGATAAGAGCCCATGGTGGAACAGTAGAAATTCTTCCTCCTAATGTTTCATTGCCAATTGCAGGTAACATCTGAGTCGAGCCATGACTGGCTGCTAGGGTTTGGAGGTCCAGTTTATAAATAGAGGATACCACTACTCATCGTGTGCTTTTGCAGTAAAACTCACTCTAACATCATTACTCTCAATCAAAGGTAATCTATTGTCACATCATTGGTACAAAGCCTACACCATATCTTATCCAACTTTAAGCCTTCATTTTTGCTAAAATTATTGTGGTGTTTATAAATCTCTATGGCTTTTTCTGTACATACATACATGCATGCATAATAATGTGATGCTCATTTCACTACATTTTATTTTGTGATCGCCATCTTTTGAAAAACCATGTTCTGTTAAAGCTGATTTGTCAGTTTGTGTTCTGTTAATTGCGAATTAACACTTCCTTTTGTTGGTCCAATATAAACCTTCTACAACTACACACAAGTTTATACACCACAGGTGTTGCAAAAGGGTGTCTTGCATCTTTCACAGACGTTAAACATCCACTAATCTGCTTGGTGAGTCTGAAGAGTAGCCAGAAATTTCCCAATATGCCCTATAATATTGTAAATAAATGGAAGAAAAACATTCCCACCCAATGGTGGTGGTTGTTGGATGTTTATGGACATCTTTCATCTATGAGGGAGTGCTCGATCTCTCTCTTATCAGTGTATTTGTTTTTCTTAAAAGCTGTTCACAAGTGATTTAATTCCTCTCACAAATAAACTGGCTCACAGATTTTGTCAGCCCTGTTTGCCCAATGTTCTAATGACACCTCTCTTTGGCCTGGGATGGAGGACCGAATCCATATGGAACTATTGATCGGTACGTGTATCTTTCCTTTATACCTTTGACCTGAAGTCTTATTTGCCTATTTAGTTATTAAAGCATCCCAAAAATTAAGCTGTCCATTACTTTCCGTCTCCACAGTAAATTGTATCTTTGGATTAATACTATTTAAATGCACCAAGAATCAATTCACTTCACCCTGACTACATAACACAAAAGGGAACTGGGTGTGTATCATCTATGATCATCAACAGTGACTAGATCAGGCTCCGTAAAGATTGGGACTTTCTATGGGCACTGATTACCATGCAGCTGAGTGCCACACAAACCAATCACCACCACCACCACCACCACCACCACCACCACCACCACCACCACCACCACCACCACCGCACAAAAGTGTCATCCACATACTGATACCACTTCAAATGACTTTTATTGGCTCACTGCAGTGTCTGCTGTTGAAAAATTTAGCTTGACTCAGAGGGCTCCAAATTGCCACTCTTTCAGTTTGCTACTGATACGTGTCATGGACAGTATGAAGGGACACCCTCCTCTATCATTACTTTTCCTCAAGAGAATTAGGTGATACCAAAAAATATTTACGAATTTGTAAGAAGGTTAATATCATCTCACTTTTTTAAAAAAAAAAAAAACAAAGAAAAAGATTTGCATCTGATTTTGTACATGATACATTATATTTCAGGCAAAAATGTATAAAAAGAAATTATTTTTGTTGTTACAATGTATAGTTAAAATTACCTTTTTTTTTGAAGTATTTGAAATTATGAAATATCCGGTGTACTTAAAATTCCTATTAATAATTGCATAATCTGATGGTATCTATCAAATTTACCTCTGGATTCATTTATAAAATAATGACATAAATTGATAAAAATTCGTCAAGAAAATTATAAATTATTTAGAATATTGTTAGTACCACAGAATAGAGTAGTAGTGGGCATGCCTCTGGAGTGATCAGACGCGTTTTTATTTCTGGCAGTAACAATGTAGTTTTCGATTTTGAAGTGGAAATTGTAATGACAGTGTGATATAGAAAAATGTGAGAGAATAAAATTAACTATTCAGGCAATTCTTCAGGAGGTATTACATCACTTGGAACCATGAGAACCTACGATATCAAAAATTTTAGCTTCAAGAACCAACCCCTAGAAGTGAAAGAATGGAACAACTTTTTAGCTCAACAGATTCAAAATAATCAGCAGGTTTAATTTAGAGCTTTTTTTTCCACTGCCTTTAATATATTGCACCATCCAAAATGCAGCACCACTGTAAATGCAATTCTCAAACATGGGACAAGTTGGTTTACATTTGTAAGCAGCTAGAAATTGCTTTGACTACTGACAAACAATTGACAGTTGCTGCGAATTGGTGTGTTGGGAGAGCTCTAAAGAGCCAGGTACCTGTGATACGTCTACCACAGGTACCTCAAGTACTATGCTCTGTGTGGATCCTGTCTCCTCTGCAGAAAGTACAGGATCTGTTATTACCCATCCACTTAACTGTGAGTGTCATGTTAATGGCACATTTAGGCATCCTGTACAGGGTGGACAGGGACCATGGACAATTCAGAGTGTTGGGCTGATCCCCTAAACCAACAAGTTTGTGACACTGTCTTTCAGTTAAACTGAAACTGGCCCATTGAGAATAATGTCACCTGTCACATGGAAACCTGTCCGATGACAGGAGGAGGCAAACACAAAAAGGTAGGGTTCTATTAATTGTCAGCAGTTCAAACATATGGAAAATGCCTCAGAGAAATAGCAGTAAGGGACAGCAAAGAACACAGGTGCACTCAGTGGGCGTGCCTGGGGCTTCATTCGACATGTTGAATTCCATTGCAGCAGCCATTGAGGAACAGGGTGCAACCTATTGCAGACTGTGGTGCACATTGGATGTGAAGAGACTGTCAGCTGGGCTCTGCAGTAATTCTTGGATCATTCCAGTGACTGGCAGAAAAGGTTGAGAATACCAGCTTTGTGCGTGGAGTTTCCACGAAGCTCCAAATTTGCAGCATTGTCCCTACAACTGATCGTGGCCCTCTGATTCTCAGTAGAGTGGAAGGACTGAACCAGAGACTTAGAAAGTTCTATGGTAAGCTAGACTGTGACTTCCTGGACTTGAGCCATAAGGTTGAGAACTGAATGGTCCCCCAAAATAGGTTGTGTGTGCTACACATCAGAGGCTGCTAATCAGGTAACTGACTGTGAGTGGGTAGCACAAAACTGTTTCTTTGATTAGGCAACTCTCCCTCCAATCCAGATAATGATAGCTGTAGGAAACACAGAAGTATCAGTGTGAGATCAAAAGAAATGCCTCCCCACAGGTGAGAGTATTAAAATCCTAATAATAAACTGCCGAATATTTGCAAAGAAGTGCAAGAGTTAGAAGAGCTCATGAAAAGCATTGAAATGCTCATAATACTAGATACAGAAAGCCAGTCAAAACTTGAAATTGACAGCAGTGAGATTTGATGGTGAAAATTTAAGTGTATATCAGAAGGATATGATGATGACCATAATTATGATTGATTGAGGCAAGAGGCTCTCAGCTTCATGGTCATCAGTGCCCTGACGAGAAGTCTTACGGGTGGGGACAAAGGCTGTCCCCACATGTGCAGCAAGTTATGAGGTATTGAAGTCTGCCTCCCTTCCCCACCAATTTATGTATGAGGCCTGAAAGTTCTCATAATTTCCCACTGTTGTTACATTGGAATCAGTACCGGTATGGATGGTGGGCAAATCTTCATTGATAGAGAGCTACCCTAATATCAGTATATAGGACACACATTGCCAAAATATTCTGAGGAAGAAACCACCTGTTAAAGTGATGTGTCTGATGCAGAGCCTGCTAAGCAGGATCTTGATCCAGTTGTGAGGCTGACATACCTGTGTGGTTGATTTGAGCAGCTGCACTGGCCTCTAAGCCAGTGGTCTAGGGGTAGTGTGTTTGATCAGTAAAAAAAATTTCATCAGTTCTGGGCTCAAAACCCACCACTAGTGTAGCTGTACAGTAGTGGATTTATTTTCCTATATATGCACAATATGTTACATTTATTTACATTCGGAGTCAACTGCCAGAGTCTGCACCGTTGATCAATTCTCTGCAGGTCATTCTGCAAATTCTTACCATCATATGCCGTTGCTGCATTGTATAAACAACTGCATCATCTGAAAATAGCCTTAAAGAGCATCCCACACTTTCTAATAGATCATTTATGTATATGTGAATAGCAATTGCCCTATAATACTTCCTTGTGGCACTTTGGATATTACCTTTACCTCTGACAATTTAGTTCCATTATGAGCGACATGTTGAGTTCTATCTGCAAGAAAGTCTTGAATCCAGTCACAGGTCTGGTTGGTTGGTCAGTTTGTTTAAAGGCAGAATAAGGGACCAAACTACCAGGTCATTGGTCCCTTGTTCCTAATAAAACAATCCCACAAGTGTGAGAATAAAATGGACTAAACATATAACACAAAACGGAAAGAAATTAAAAGATACAAGAATGAAGGGAAGGCAACAAACAATAAAAGGAACAGAAGCGGACAAGAAAACAACAGGGAGACACTAGAAACAGAAAAGAGTAAAACATGAAAGCAGATTAGAGTGGCTGGGAAACCACAAGAATAAAAAGGGAAAGCTAGCCACTCTGCAACACATTGAAAACCTCGAATCTAAAAGCACTATGGTGAAGGACACAGAGGGACAAAGGACATGTGCTAAAACCTACATAGAAGTATAAAACCTGCTCTCAGAAATAAAACTTAAGACTAAAGATTCTTTGGAGGCATTGTTGCCCAACACTGAAGGCAGGGTGCTGGGAAAGTTAAAAGTCTGCTGCAGAGTGGCTAAAAGTGGGTAGTCTAGCAAGAGGTGGATGACTGTCATTTGGGATCCACAGTGACACTGAGGTGGGTACTCGCGCCAGAGTAGGTAACCATGTGTTAGCCACATATGGCCAATGCGGAGCCGGCAGGTGACAACTGAATCCCTGCGAGAGGCCTGCATGGAAGACTTCCACATATCCATAGTCTCCTTAATGTCACACAGTTTGTTGTGCATGCTGTTATGCCATTCCATCTCCCAAAACTGTAAAAACTTGCAAGTCAGCTTCGGAGATGCCTATTTCCAGAAGCAGTTTTTGTGTCGCCTGTTTGGCCACCCTGTCTGCAAGTTTGTTGCTGGAGATTCTGACGTGTCCTGGGGGTCCACGCAAACAACACAGAACGTCGGGACTGTTCCAGGGAATAGATGAACTCCCAAATGGACGCTACCAGAGAGTGGCGTGGGTAGCACTGGTCGATAGCTTGTAGGCTGCTCAATGAGTCAGCACACAGGAGAAATTATTCGCCAGGGCATGAGTGGATGTAATCAAGAGCACGAGATATGGCCACCAGCTCTGCAGTGAAAACACTGCAGCCAACTGGCAAGTAGTGGTGTTCAACTTAACCTTCATGAACATATGCAAAGCCTATGTGTCCATCAGCCATTGAGTTGTCAGTGTAAACCACTTCAGAGTCCCGGAACCCGTCAAGAATCGAGAGGAAGTGACAGCGGAGAGTGGCGGGGTTAACGGAGTCCTTAGCACCATGCAAAAGGTCCAGACGAAGCTGTGGCCGAGGTGTACACCATGGACGTGCATGTGAACGGACCTCAAGTAGAGGTGGTAAAGGGAAGGACTCCAGTTTGGAGAGAAGGGACCACACGTGAAATACAATCGTTAGGCCCATGTGGGAGTTGGACTGCCGCAGGTGGGAAAAGGAGATTTTAATCCAGATGCTCAGGTGAACTATGAATGTGTGATGCATAACTGTTGGGCAGTTGCGCATGTCTGATCTGCAGTGGAGGGACACCAGCCTCTACCAGTACGCTGATCACCAGACTCATCCTAAAAGCTCATGCCGCTAATCAAACAACACAGTGGTGCACAGGGTCAAGTAAATGCAATGCTGAAGGTGCTACCAAACCATAAACCACAGTCCCATACTCAATTTGGTGTTGGACAAGGGATCTGTAGAGCTGCAGCAGCGTACAGCGATCTGCACCCAAATTGGTGTTGCTCCGGCAACAGAGGGCATTGAGGTGCTGCCGGCAGTTCTGCTTAAGCTGATGAAGTTGAGGCAGCCAAGTGATCGACCATCGACAACCAGTCCTAGGAATTGATATGTCTCCACTACAGTGAGCGGATTGCCATTAAGGTAAAGTGAGGGTTCCAGATGAACGGTACGACGCCAAAAGTAGTGCCTGACACACGACTTTGTGGCAGAAAACTGGAAGCCGTGATAGAGCCCATGACTGCACCTTGTGGATGGTTCCCTGGAGGAGACGCTCAGCAACAATAGTGCTGGAGCAGCAGTATGAAATGCCGAAGTCGTCTGCATACAGAGTAGGTGAGACAGAGGGCCTGAGAGCTGCTGCTAGAATGTTAATGGCCACTAAAAATAGGGAGACTCTTAATACATAGCCCTGTGGGACTCCATTCTCCTGGATATGGATGGGACTATGGGAGTCACCAACTTTGACATGCGAAGTATGGCGCGACAGGAAGTTTTGGATAAAAATCCAGAGTGGTCCCCGGAGACCCCACTCATACAATGTGGAAAGGATATGATGTCACCGATTCATGTCGTATGCTTTATGCAAGTCAAAAAAGACGGCAGTCGGGTGTTGCTGTGTGGAAAAGTCTGTTCGGATGGCAGATTCGATGGACACAAGATAATCAGTGGTAGAGTGACCCTTGTGGTAGCCACCATGACATGGAGCCAGAAAGCCACGTGACTCCAGGACCCGACCCAACCCAACCGCCAACATACCATACATTCCAGTAGCTTACGAAGAACGTTGGTGAGGCTGATGGTCTGATAGTTACCCACATGAAGAGGGTTTTTACAAAGTTTGAGCACCAGAATGATGGTGCTCTCCCGCCATTGCTATGGAAGGACGCCATCGCACCAGAGCCAGTTGAAGATAACATGCAGATACCGCTTGTAGTGAGATGAGAGATGTTTAATCATCTGGCTGTGGAAGCAATCAGGCACAGGAGTTGTGTCGGGGCAATGTGCAAGGGCACTGAGGAGTTCCCACTCTGTCAATGGGGCGGTATAGGATTTACTGAAGCGTGTAGTTAACGAGAAAACATTCACTTCTAGCAGCCGCTTGAGTATGTGAAAGGCTGGGGGGGGGGGGGGGGGTGATTCTCCGACACAGAGGCTCAGGCAAAGCGCTCGGAAATCGCGTTCACATCGGTACATAACTCGCAATTTATGGTAACCACGGGGACAGCTGTTGGGGCCTGCTACCGGAAAAGACGTTTGACCTTTCCCCAGACTTTGGAACATGACATGTGGCACCCAATGATGGAGACGTATCGCTCCGAACACTCCTTCCCCCATTGTTTGATAAGGTAGTGAACACGGTACAGAACCGTTACAAGTATATGAGGTGCTCCTGGGACGGGTGCCGCTTATGCTGCTGCAGACCTCGCCAACGCTCCTTAATTGCTTCAGTGACTTCCGGCGACCACCAAGGGACTGCCTTACACCTCGGGCACCTTAAGAGTGAGGGATCACGTGTTCTGCCACAGAAACAATTGTGCTAGTCACCTGCTCAACGATTACATGCATGTTACCGTGTGGGGGAGATTCAGCGGTGACAGCAGAGGTGAAGTTCCCCAGTCCGGCTTGTTCAAAGCCCATCTGGGCAGGTGTCCATGTGCCTGATGTTGGGGCAGTGACAGGAAGATGGGGAAGTGGTCACTCAACACAGGTCATCATGTGCTCTCCAGTGGATAGATGGGAGAAGTCCTGGGCTGCAAATTGATAAATCGATGGCCGAGTAACTACCATGAGCCACACTGAAATGTATGGTGGTCCCAGTATTTAAGAGGCGGAGGTCAAATTGCAGCAGTAAAGTTTTGACATCTCCAACTCAGTCAGTGAGCATAGTACCAACCCACAAGGGGTTATGGGCATTAACATCTCCCAGACGTAGGAGAAGTTTAGGGAGTTGACCAATCAGTGCAACTAATACATTCAGGGGTACTGCACCACCTAGAGGAAGGTATACATTGCAGACAGTTATTTCCCACGTCGTCGTCATTCTGACAACCACAGCTTCAGCTACAGACCGAGTTTAGGACATAAATGCAAACTCCACCTGACACTGGATTGTAGTCGCTTTGGTTCCTGTAACATCCCTTATAGCTGCGGAAGGCAGGGGTCCACATTGCTGGGAACCAGGTTTCCTGGAGAGCAATAGAGGCAGCAAGTGTAAAGTGTAACAGTTGCCATAGCTCTGCCTCCACTGGAGGATGACATCATGAGACTGGGAAAGCATGGAACATTCAATGAGGCAGTTTCTCTCAATTTGGTGTTGGACAAGGGATCTGTAGAGCTGCAGCAGCGTACAGCGATCTGCACCCAAATTGGTGTTGCTCCGGCAACAGAGGGCATTGAGGTGCTGCCGGCAGTTCTGCTTAAGCTGATGAAGTTGAGGCAGCCAAGTGATCGATCATCGACAACCAGTCCTAGGAATTGATATGTCTCCACTACAGTGAGCGGATTGCCATTAAGGTAAAGTGAGGGTTCCAGATGAACGGTACGACGCCAAAAGTAGTGCCTGACACACGACTTTGTGGCAGAAAACTGGAAGCCGTGATAGAGCCCATGACTGCACCTTGTGGATGGTTCCCTGGAGGAGACGCTCAGCAACAATAGTGCTGGAGCAGCAGTATGAAATGCCGAAGTCGTCTGCATACAGAGTAGGTGAGACAGAGGGCCTGAGAGCTGCTGCTAGAATGTTAATGGCCACTAAAAATAGGGAGACTCTTAATACATAGCCCTGTGGGACTCCATTCTCCTGGATATGGATGGGACTATGGGAGTCACCAACTTTGACATGCGAAGTATGGCGCGACAGGAAGTTTTGGATAAAAATCCAGAGTGGTCCCCGGAGACCCCACTCATACAATGTGGAAAGGATATGATGTCACCGATTCATGTCGTATGCTTTATGCAAGTCAAAAAAGACGGCAGTCGGGTGTTGCTGTGTGGAAAAGTCTGTTCGGATGGCAGATTCGATGGACACAAGATAATCAGTGGTAGAGTGACCCTTGTGGTAGCCACCATGACATGGAGCCAGAAAGCCACGTGACTCCAGGACCCGACCCAACCCAACCGCCAACATACCATACATTCCAGTAGCTTACGAAGAACGTTGGTGAGGCTGATGGTCTGATAGTTACCCACATGAAGAGGGTTTTTACAAAGTTTGAGCACCAGAATGATGGTGCTCTCCCGCCATTGCTATGGAAGGACGCCATCGCACCAGAGCCAGTTGAAGATAACATGCAGATACCGCTTGTAGTGAGATGAGAGATGTTTAATCATCTGGCTGTGGAAGCAATCAGGCACAGGAGTTGTGTCGGGGCAATGTGCAAGGGCACTGAGGAGTTCCCACTCTGTCAATGGGGCGGTATAGGATTTACTGAAGCGTGTAGTTAACGAGAAAACATTCACTTCTAGCAGCCGCTTGAGTATGTGAAAGGCTGGGGGGGGGGGGGGGTGATTCTCCGACACAGAGGCTCAGGCAAAGCGCTCGGAAATCGCGTTCACATCGGTACATAACTCGCAATTTATGGTAACCACGGGGACAGCTGTTGGGGCCTGCTACCGGAAAAGACGTTTGACCTTTCCCCAGACTTTGGAACATGACATGTGGCACCCAATGATGGAGACGTATCGCTCCGAACACTCCTTCCCCCATTGTTTGATAAGGTAGTGAACACGGTACAGAACCGTTACAAGTATATGAGGTGCTCCTGGGACGGGTGCCGCTTATGCTGCTGCAGACCTCGCCAACGCTCCTTAATTGCTTCAGTGACTTCCGGCGACCACCAAGGGACTGCCTTACACCTCGGGCACCTTAAGAGTGAGGGATCACGTGTTCTGCCACAGAAACAATTGTGCTAGTCACCTGCTCAACGATTACATGCATGTTACCGTGTGGGGGAGATTCAGCGGTGACAGCAGAGGTGAAGTTCCCCAGTCCGGCTTGTTCAAAGCCCATCTGGGCAGGTGTCCATGTGCCTGATGTTGGGGCAGTGACAGGAAGATGGGGAAGTGGTCACTCAACACAGGTCATCATGTGCTCTCCAGTGGATAGATGGGAGAAGTCCTGGGCTGCAAATTGATAAATCGATGGCCGAGTAACTACCATGAGCCACACTGAAATGTATGGTGGTCCCAGTATTTAAGAGGCGGAGGTCAAATTGCAGCAGTAAAGTTTTGACATCTCCAACTCAGTCAGTGAGCATAGTACCAACCCACAAGGGGTTATGGGCATTAACATCTCCCAGACGTAGGAGAAGTTTAGGGAGTTGATCAATCAGTGCAACTAATACATTCAGGGGTACTGCACCACCTAGAGGAAGGTATACATTGCAGACAGTTATTTCCCACGTCGTCGTCATTCTGACAACCACAGCTTCAGCTACAGACCGAGTTTAGGACATAAATGCAAACTCCACCTGACACTGGATTGTAGTCGCTTTGGTTCCTGTAACATCCCTTATAGCTGCGGAAGGCAGGGGTCCACATTGCTGGGAACCAGGTTTCCTGGAGAGCAATAGAGGCAGCAAGTGTAAAGTGTAACAGTTGCCATAGCTCTGCCTCCACTGGAGGATGACATCATGAGACTGGGAAAGCATGGAACATTCAATGAGGCAGTTTCTCCCTCTCCCCCCCCCCCCCCCCCCCCCCCAGAGTCTCCCACTGCCACCAATTTAATGCCTGAGCAGTCTATATCCTTTGTATCTGAGGTTCTGACTAGATCTAGGTCCTCAGCAGATGCCACAACCTTCACCCCATCCTCAGCCACAGAGCTTGTAGGTAGCGGTGGTTTGGGTGCCACCGCAGTTTCCTTGGTCTGGGGGGTTTTCTTTTTGGATTTCTCTCGCTGCTCCTTGGGTTTCCCTGGCTGGGAGGACTTCACAGTCTCTGGGACTGAGGATGAGCGTGAAGCCCTAAAACCAGCTGCTTTTGGGCTCTTCAGACACTGGCGGGTGTCGTCTTTCCCACTATAAGAAACCTGGGAATGGAGGGTCCCAAGGGACCCTTCCTAGTCAGAGAACCAGAAGAAGACTTTCGCTTCTCCAGCTTATAAATGGGGATGAAGATCCCTGATGGTTGAGGGGTGTTGCTCCTGAAGTATATGGTGCAGGAACAACAGGGACGGAAATGCCCCCCCACCATCAAGGGGGCAGGTGTACTCTTCCGGCTCTGAGAGGTGACCTGGGTTGGCGGAGCTGATGGTGCCAGAACTGTTGTAGTGGCGGCATAAGACGGTGTCATACGCACAGGATGCAGATGTTCAAATTTTCTCTTAGCCTCAGTGTAGGTCAGGCGGTCCAGGGTCTTATACGCCATGATTTTCCTTTCTTTCTGGAGAATCCTGCAATCAGGCAAGCAAGGTGAATGGTGCTCTCCGCAGCTGACACAGATGGGAGGCGGGGCACATGGAGTATTGGGATGTGATAGGCGTCCACAATCTTGGCATGTGACGCTGGAAGTAAAGCAGGAAGACATGGCCAAACTTACAGCACTTTAAGCACCGCATTGCGTGAGGAATATAGGGCTTTACATCACACTGGTTGACCATTGCCTTGACCTTCTTGGGCAATGTATCAGCCTCAAAGGCCAAGTTGAAGGCACTGGTGGCAACCTGATTATCCTTCCAACACCAGTGGACACGCCACATGAAATGTACATCTCGCTGTTTTAAATATGTATGCAGCTCATGGTCTGACTGCAAAAGGTGGTCTCTGTCAAATATGATACCCTGGACCATATTTAAGCTGTTATGAGGTGCGATGGTTACAGAAACATTCCCCAGCTTGTCACAAGTGAGTAACTCCCGTGACGGGGCAGAGGACACTGTTTTGATCAAGACTGACACATTTTCAACAAGCTCTCCCCCTCCCTGAACTCGTCCTCTAAATGTTCAACAAAAAACTGAGGCTTCGTCATAAAAGATTCCCCATCAGCTCTTGAACATATAAGGTACCGGGGCGAATAAGATCCACTGTCATCCTTAGCCTGATGTTCCTCCCATGGTGTGGCCATGGAGGGAAACTATTTGGGGTCATACTTCCGTGCATTGTATCGAGTTCGTCATCGCTTAGAGACTGCTGGTGTTTCTTCACCAGCAAAAGATGATGGACTACACTTCATCGCGTGTCATCCACCCTTATGCCACCCACTGACTAGGGGTCCTCCCCACGGGCACCACCCAGCTGCAGCAAAGACCACCTGGAAAGGATGGCCATTATCATGAGTCCTGATGCCCCAAGGGGCTGGGCATCTAACCCTTGCCATACGTGGGGAGTTAATGGCACAGGCATCAGCAGAGCAATCCCTGTGTGGTCAGGGGGCTACAACCAACAGGGTACATGGCGGTCCCACCAGAACAGACTGGCCACTGTACTGGATATTAGGTGCAAAGAAGTCCATGTTCATCGTCAATGCAGAAATCGACGCTGAATAGTAAATTGTGGAAAATGCACCCAGGAAGGTGTCCTCACCCACGAGATGGAGAATGGCAGGACTGCAAGTGTGCTAAAGATGTCAATTGATGATGGACACGATACACCTTGTAAGGTGCCCTTCCCCAATTGGCTCGCTCTTTGAAAAAATTTTGAAGAATTGAGGTCAAACTCTACAGGGGACCATCACGTAGAGGCTGAAATGTGTGAAACTCCTTTCAGTCACCTCGTATAACAGGCAGGAATACCTCGGGCCTATTCTAACCCCCGGACCCGCAGGCGGGGCCAGGTCTGTTCAGATACTCCGTAAGCTCGGAATTTTTTTTTCCCCTCTTCATTAAATGGCAATGCGGCATGCTGTCAAATGCTTTACTGAAGTCAAGGAACATGGCATCAGTCTTAGCGCCATTGTCCACTGCACTGTGGATCTGGTGGAGGAACAGAGCCAACTGAGTTTTGCATGATCTCTGTTTGTGGAATCCATGTTGATTTTTTTCCAAGAAGTCATATGTCCTTAGCATAAAACATGTTCCATAATTGTACAACAGATTGACATCTATGATATAGGTCTATAATTATATGGATCTGTCTTACAGCCATTCTTAAAAACTGGAATGAGCTGCACTTTTTTCCAATTGTTGGGTATCTTTTGTTGTTCAAACGATCTGTGATGAATTACTGCTAGGAAGGGAGAAAGTCTTTTGTATAATCTTTATAGAATCTCATAGGTATCTCATCTGGTCCTTCAGCCTTTCCACTACTAAGCAATTGTAGAAGCTTTTCAATACCGCAATCGATTATCTCAATATCTGCCACTTCGACGTTCGCACAACGATTGAAAGGACGGACAGTGTTACGATCTTCCATGGCGAAACAACTTTGGAAGACTGAATTCAGTATTTTGGCCTTCTCTGTTATCTTCTGTTTCGGTGCCAGTGTGGTCACTGAGAAAATAGTAGGTGATTTTGACCCACTTACTGATTTTACATATGACCAAAATCTCTTACGGATTTTACTCAGGTTGGTTGACAACATCTTACTTTTCAAATCATTGAACACTGCTCCCATTGCTCTCCTTACACTCATTTTTCCTTCGTTCAGCTTTTGTTTGTCAGCTAGGTTTTTACTTCTCTTGAATCTAAGATGAAGTACTGTGCTTACGTAGCACTTTCCTAACACGGCTATTAAACCATGGTGGATCTTTCCCATCCCTTAAAACCTTACTCAGAACATACTTGTGTAGGGCATACTGAATGATGCCTTTGAATGTTTTCCATTTGTTCTCCACCTCTTCATCCTCATCACTGAATATTTGTTGCAGACTGCCGAGTATCTTGAAATTTGTATCCTGTCTGCCTTGCTGAGGAAATATATCTTCCTACCTTTCTTGACATTCCTTGTACGACCAGTCGCCAGATTTTCAGAGCACTCTCTTGTCCTAGAGTAAAAAGCTGCTCCTAAAGGTGGAAGAATCAGCAATGATCAATGGCATGAGGATGCAGAAGGCAATGGGAACCTCTATATTAAAGGCACCTAGTGTTGTATTCACAGAACATGTGGCCTGTAATTGAGAAAGTGTCATGATGATCACTCCATTGCCAAAATATTCTGGACTAGTCCTCCATTCAGATCTCCAGGATGGGACTGCCAAGGGGGAGGTGACCACGAGAAAAACATTGAATGATCAACTAAAAGATAACATCCTGCATCTCAGGGCATGGAATGTAAGAAGCTTGAATGTGGTAGGGAAGCTAGAAAATCTGAAAAGGGAAACGCAAAAGCTCAATCTACATATAGTAGTGGTCAGTGAAGTTAAATGGAAAGACAAGGATTTCTGGTCAGATGAGTATAAGGTAACATAAACAGTGACAGAAAATCGTATAACAGATGTAGGATTCATTATGAATAGGAGGGTATGGCAGAGAGTCTATTATAGTGAACAGTTCAGTGATATGCTTGTTCTTGTCAGAATCGACACCAAATAGACACCAGCAAATATAGTTCTGGTACATGTGCTGATGCCACAAGCTGAAGACGAAAATACAGAGAATGTACGTGAGGATGTTGAAAGGTTAATACAGTACATTAAGGGAGACTAAAATAAAATAGTCATGGGGGACTGGAATGAAGTTTTAGGGATGGAGTAGAAGAAAAGGTTACAGGAGAATATGGGCCTGGGACAAGGAAAGTTAGAGGAGAAAGACTAATTGAGTTCTGTAATAAATTTCAGCTAGTAATAGCAAATACTCTGTTCAAGAATCACAAGGGGAGGTGGTATACTTGAAAAAGCATGCAGATAAGGAAAGATCTCAGGTAGGTTACATCATGGTCATACAGAGATTTGGAAATCAGATACTGGACTTTAAGGCATACCCAGGAGAAGATACAGACTCGGATCACAATGTATTGAAGTAGTGATGAAGAGTAGTCTGAAGTTCAAGAGATTAGTCAGGAAGAATCAATACTCAAAGAATTGGGATACAGATGTACTAAGGGATGAAGAGATGCACTTTTAAGTTCTATAAGGCTATAGATAGCACAGTGAGGAATAGCTCAGCAGGCAATACAGCTGAAGAGGAATGGACATCTCTAAAAAAGGGCAATCACAGATGTTGGAAAGAAAAACAGAGGTACAAAGAAGGTAACTGCGAAGAAAGCATGAGTACGAAAGAAATACTTCAGTTGATCGATGAATGAAAGACGTACAAAAATGTTCAGGGAAACTCAGGAATATAGAGATACAAGTCATTGAGGAAGGAAATAAATAAATAGGAACTGCAGGAAGTTAAGACAAAAAGACTGCAATGAAAGTTTGAATAAATCAAAAAAGAAATGATTGTTGGAAGGGCTAGTCCGCATACAGCAAAGTCAAAACAACCTTTGACGACACAAAAAACAAGGGTGGTAATATGAAGAATGCAATAGAAATTCCAGGTATGTTGAAGGCCTCTATGAGGGGAAAGATTTTTCCGATGTGATAGAAGAAGAACCATGAGTCAATTTAGAAGAGATAGGGGATCCAATAATAGAATCTGAATTTAAGACAGCTTCGGAAGACTTAAGATTAAGTAAGGCAGAAGGGATAGATAACATTCCATCAGAATTTCTAAAATCATTGGGAGAAGTGGCAACAAATTGGTGTCTAGAATGTATGAGTCTGGGGACATATCATCTGACTTTCAGGAAAATATCATCCAGTCAATTCTGAAGACTGCAAGAATTGACAAGTGCAAGAATTATCACACAATCAGCTTAGCAGCTCAGGCACCGAAGTTTCTGACAACAATTATACACAGAAGAGTGGAAAAGAAAATTGGGGATGTGCTAGATGACGATCAGTTTGGCTTTACAAAAGGTAAAGGCACCAGAGAGGCAATCTTGACATTGCAGTTGATAATGGAAAGAAGACTAAAGAAAAATCAGGACACATTCATACGATTTGTTGACCTGGAAAAAGCATTCGACAATGTAAACTGGTCAAGATGTTCGAAAATCTGAGAAAAATAGGGGTAAGCTATAGGGACAGACGCTAATGTGCAATATATACAAGAGTGAAGAAGGAATAATAAGAGAGCACAAACAAAAATGAAGTTTTCAGATAAAAAAGGGTGAAAGACAGGATGTAGTCTTTCCTCCCTACTGTTCAATCTGTACATCAAAGAAGCAATGATATAAATAAAAGAATGCATCAGGAATGGAATTAAAATTCAAGTTGAAAGGATATCAATGATACGATTCACTGATGACTTTGTTATCCTGAGTGAAAGTGAAGAAGAATTACATGATAAGCTGAATGGAATGAACAATATAATGAGTACATAATATGTATTGAGAGTAAATCAAAGAAAGATGAAAGTAATGAAAATTAGCAGAAATGAGAAGAGTGAGAAACTTAAAATCAGGACTGATGGGCATGAAGTAGATGAAGTTAATGAATTCTGCTACCTAGACAGCAAAATAACCAATGACCAGTGGAGCAAGGAGGACATCAAAAGCAGACTAGCCCTCTCATAAATGGCATTCCTGGGTAACACAAGTCTACTAGTATCAAACATAGGCCTTAATAGGAGGAGGAAATTTCTCAGAATGTACGTCTGGAGCACAGAATTGTATGTCAGTGAAACACGGACTGTGGGAAAACCAAAACAGAAGGGAATCTAAGCATTTGAGATATCGTGCTGCAGGCGAATGTTGAAAATTATGTGGAGTGATAAGGTAAGGAATGAAGAGGTTATGCTTGGAAATGGAGAGGAAAGGAATACACAGGAAACACTAAAAGGAGAAGGGACAGGATAATAAGACATCTGTTAAGACATCAGGGCATGACTTCCATGGTACTAGAGGAAGCTGCAGAGGGCAAACCTGCAGAGGAAGATGGAGATTGGAATACATCCAACAAATAATTGGAGACATAGCTTGCAAGTGCTACTTTGAGATGAAGGGATAGGCAAAAAGGAGTAATTTGTGATGGGCCACATTGAACCAGTCAGAAGACAGATGACAAAAATAGTTTGTTTTGTGTCACATGCAACCATTTAGTCTCCTACTGACACATGATGCATTTGTCAAAAAATGAGGTGGTGGCATGCAACAAAATGGGACACTGATGAACAGCAGCATTCTAAAATGAATCCTCAGTGACTTTGTTGGCCATATAGTTTCCTTGTATCATGACGTGGCCAGGTACCCAGCAAATTATCACTTCCTTGCCACAGTGTTGGCATCACTATAGTAAGTCATGGATGTGTTGAATCAACTGGTCTTCGATATTTCTGGATACAGTTGGCGAATTGCTTGTAGTAAACTAAGCAAGTCAAAACAGACAAGAAACCTTGTATGGTGATGTCTGTATCCTCTTCACTGCCATCAGAGTGCCATTTAACTCTGCATCAAAATTTGTGAATTATTCTGGAAGACACACTTTGCAAACCTATTAAGGTAAAACAGCAAAACAACCGAAGAAATTTTTTTGCTGTGATCCATCTGTATAAACAATGATAAAACAGTGGTATGTGCTTAAAATGGAGGAAACCAAAGTTGGGAGCATTGCTCTAAATGCCAATGACTGAGGTTACACTGATATTTTCAGCACGTGTCCAGCCAAATCCAGAGACAGACTGAAATGGACTTGTCCAAAAGGCTCCAGTCAATGTCAGAAAGTCCTCGTGGTGGACAGCATCTAACACCTTGAGATAGGAAATAAGGATTGCCGTAAACTAAAAGTGATTGAACAAATGCCCTATAAAAATGCAGGAGGGAGGATCTGTCAAGCCTCCTATATTTGTATGCTAAGGCATTTCCAAGTATTCAATGACTGGAAGCCCTTTGTTCATATGTCTTTCAAGTTAATTTTGAGTCAAATAATAAACCCAAAAAGTGCTCAGTTTCTTGAAAGCGTAAAATACTGTCCCTCATTGTGAATACTGGTTGGTTAAAACTTTGACAACGACAGTTAAAATTGGCATGCGTGGTCTTCTCTGGTGATAACCAAAAACCAGTAGTCCTGGTCCAGGTTATCAGCTACATCGTCGCTGTTGTAAGATCGGAGGAAGAGTAGAAGACTACACAGTTATCCACAAACAAAGAGTATTTGACAGTGCTCCTGACTGTGGAGGAAATGCCATTGACAGTGATGGCGAATGGTGTGACACTGAGTACACTGTATGAGATTTTCACTCTGCAGCAGAGTGTGCGTAAGTCATGCTTGGGTAGCTCAGATGGTTGAGCACTTATGAGCAAAAGGCAAAGGTCTTGAGCTCAAGTCTTGCTCCGGCACAAAGTTTTAATCTGTCAGGAAGTTTCACTGAGTACACTGCCTAGCATGACAATTCTCTTTAACATATCAGTCAGCCAAGGAATTTCCAATGTGGTATCAAAAATGCCAGTACTCAAGAAATAACTAGATAAGAAGTGGCAGATGTCCATGTAGTCCCCATTCATGAAGTTGGCAAAGGATGTTGTACAAGCAGAAAGTTTCATACTTTCTGGAGGTTTAAAACGTCCCACACCAAATGGTTTCAGCATAAGGAGGATTCCTGTATCACTGTCCAGTAAATTTGGATTGTCAAGAGTAGAATTGTAGTGCCTGAAATCACACCGGTAGGGGCTCAGGTGACGTCACGACACGAGCAACCTGAGGAGGCAGTAGTGGACCATGCATTCAGGAGTCTTACAGTTTCCACTCATAAGGGCTACACCCCAGTAACAGTTAGGGGCACTAAGGTCTTTGCCTGGTTTCCAGAATGGAATTAATATTGCCTCCTTCGAATTCATGAGGTAGTGTCCACAAAACCAGATATGACTAAAACCACAAAGGAGCCATCCTTTCAGTTCAGAGCACAGATGACAAAGCCTGGCATAGTGGATCTTATCACGACCTGGAGCTGTGTCTCTGGCTACAGACAAAGCTAATTCCAGTTGACAAATGGAGACCAGAAGGTTGTGGACTTCCTCATTACATGAGAAGAAATTGAATTTCCTCATCTCTGCAATCCTATGGAACACCTGAAAAGCAGGAGCTTGTCTGGATGACTTGGTGACAGCAGAAATGGGTTCAGCTAAAACCTGAGCCATGGCTTGTCATATCTATCAACACCAAATTCATTGAAAAGCCCGTAATGGGACGTGTACTGCGCTTGCCTGAAATCCACTTTACTGAGTTCCAAACGTGGGCAGCAGAAGTGGACCAATTAATGTAAGTCGAGAATTCCTTCCAGGAAGACCTGTTCTTTTATCACTCACCTCGCGTGTGCTCTTGCAGACCGGTAGGCATGAAGGTTTCCTGTACTTGGATGGTGTTTGAAGTTCTGCAGAGCTGTTAATTTGGCCCTGGTTGTCAATCTAGTCTTAATTCCACCAAGGCTCAGGCCATCATCTGATGTGGCTACTAGACTGGGGGATGGACTCTGCAGCAGCCGATTGGATCTCAGAACTGATATGGGCCATTGTGTCCTATGCACAATCCTTTTGGTCAAAAATAGCCTATCGACTATACTGCAACCAATTTGCCCTTTGTATCATCCATCTGCGTGGTCTCCTATCAGCCACTGTTGGCAGACAGATCCACACTCAGAAGAGGTCACTGGAATGTGAATCTGTAGCCACTTCCCACTGAACTCAGTCTGCAACAGCTGGGGAACAATAACAAAGGTCAATGGCTGAAAAAGACATTGGAGCTGAGGAAAAGTGCATCGTCTGACCCAAGTTCAGAAGGCAGATATTCTCAGAATGGATGCATCGCTAGATCACCTGACCCCTGGAGCAAGTGGTAGGCGAGCCCTACAATACAATGTGTGCACTTAAATCCCCCATGAGGAATGGGTGTGGGAGGGCCTGAAGAGTTGTGTCAGTATGTTTGCAACCAAATCATCATTAGGTGGAAGGCACAAAGAACACGCTGTGATATTAAAGGGTGTGAGAACTTTCTCAGCAATTGCTAGCATGGTCATAGTAAGAGGGACAGGAGAGGAGAGGTATCCGTCATCAATGAAAACAGTCACACCAATTTTAGCCCTGCCTCCAGTATAATCATCTTTCCTGTAGGGGTGGTAACCTCATAATGCTGATGTGTCTGTGACTTTAAGATGAGTATCTTGTACGCAGATGCAGAAGGGTTTCTCCTGGACCAGGAGCTGTCATTCTTCCAAATGTGAGCGGTATCCATTTAAATACAACTGCAATGCAAAAGTCCCTATGGGAGCCATTGTTTAGTGATGGCTGGTCTTTTCCTTCTCCCTCAGAGGTGGTGATTTGCCGGAGAGATCAGGGGGAATTTTTTTTTTTCTTGTTTTGGGGCGCAAAACTGCTATTGTCATTAGCGCCCGGTCTGTGGCTTAGGAAAAGGTAAAAAACGAAAATGGAAACCGGCAACAATGGGAACGAAACTCGAAGAATTGGAGAAACTAAAAGCAGAAGGAAAGCTTAAAAATCTACCACAGAAAGGGGATGGTTGTCCCCAAAAAGAGCTTCAAATTACTGACATCTCACTCGCACAAATAAACTCGAGAACGCGATCAGCCGAGCGCGTGTCATCTGCTAAAATGGACGATATATCAGGCGACAGCTGTAGATGGGCGCGTAGTGAAGTAAAATAGGGGCACTCAATTCAAAGGTGTCTTACCGTCCACAGCTGAGAGCAGTGGAGACAGAGTGGGGGAGGATTGCCACTTAAAAGATGTCGATGGCTAAAAAGACAGTGCCCTATCCGGAGTCTAGTTAAAATTACCTCCTCCCGATGACGCGTTCGGGAGGAAGAGGTCCAAGCACAGGGAAGAGCTTTCACGTCACGCAATTTATTAGGGGGAAGTGTCGACCAATGTGCGTGCCATAAAAGAATAACACGTCGACATAAAACACTCCGCAGATCGGCGAAGGGAATTCATCGAATAGCTGGCCGAAGAAGAGAGACTGCAGCCTTGGCCGCTATATCGGCAGCCTCATTTCCACAGATACCAACGTGTCCTGGGAGCCAGAGAAACGCCACCGAGACGCCCCTCAGGTGGAGCAAGCGCAGGCAGTCCTGAATCCGGTGGACCAGAGGGTGGACAGGGTAGAGAGCTTTGAGACTGAGGAAAGAGCTGAGAGAATCTGAACAGATAACATACTGTAACCGCTGATGGTGGCGGATGTATTGGACAGCCTGGAGAACAGCGTAAAGCTCCGCAGTATAAACAGAACACTGGTCGGGAAGCCGAAATCGATTTGGGGTGTCATCAACAATATAGGCACTCCCTGCACCTAACGATGTTTTCGAGCCATCAGTGTAAATAAATGTGGCTTCCTTCATTTGTGCACATAGAGCAGCAAATGCCCGACGATAAACAAGTGAAAGTGTACCATCCTTGGGAAACTGACAAAAGTCACGGAGCAGGCAGGTCCTGGGACGGAGCCAAGGCGGTGCTGCACCACAAGTTGTCAAGAAGGTTTTGGGAAAGCGGAAGGAAAGAGAATGGAGCAGTTGACGCAAGCGGACTCCCAGTAGTAGGGAGGAAGGGCGGCCAGCATACCCTAAATCCAACGAGGCGTCGAAAAAAATGTCATGGGCTGGATTAGCATGCATGGAAGACAGACGGCTGGCATAACGACTCAGAAGGACTGGTCGCCGATTGGACAGCGGAGGTTCAGCAGTCTCAGCATAAAGGCTTTCCACAGGGCTGGTGTAAAAAGCTCCAGACACTAAACGTAATCCACGGTGGTGGATAAAGTCGAGACGACGAAGAATAGACGGTCGAGCAGAGGAGTAAACTATGCTTCCATAGTCCAATTTCGAGCGCAGTAAAGCGCGATAGAGGCGGAGAAGTACCACTCGGTCCGCTCCCCAGGAGGTACCATTCAGGACACGGAGGGTGTTCAGGGATCGCAAACACAGAGCCGAAAGATAGGAAACGTGGGAGACCAACACAGTTTTCTGTCAAACATAAGACCCAAGAATTTAGCGACGTCCGAAAACGGAAGGTTGACAGGTCCTAGATGTAAGAAGGGTGGAAGAAACTTCTTACGTCGCCAAAAATTAACACAAACGGTCTTACTGGGAGAAAACGGAAGACGGTTTCGATGCTCCAAGAGTAGAGGCGATCGAGACAGCCTTGAAGACGTCGTTCAAGAATGCTGGTCCGTTAAGAGCTGTAGTAGATCGAAAAATCGTCCACAAAGAGGGAGCCTGAGACATCGGGAAGGAGACAGTCGATAATTGGATTTATAGCAATAGCAAACAGTAGAACACTTAGCATGGAGCCCTGGTGTATCCCGTTTCCTTGGGAGAAAGTACGGGAGAGAGTAGTGTTCACCCGAATTCTAAATGTGCGCTCTGCCATAAATTCGCGAAGAAGTAGTGGCAGCCGACCTCGAAAGCCCCAAGAGGGCCTGTCCTCCAACAGGTATCGTATGCTCTCTCCAGATCAAAAAATACTGCTACTGTTAGGAGTTTCCGGAGGAAATTGTTCATGATATAAGTGGAGAGAGCAACAAGATGGTCAACTGCAGAACTATGCTTTCGGAAACCGCATTGGGCAGGTGCTAAAAGACTGCAGGATTCCAGCCACCAAGCTAAACGGCAATTCACTATACGCTCCAGAACTTTACATACACTACTCGTGAGAGAAATGGGCCGATAGCTAGAGGGGAGAAGTTTGTCCTTTCCACGTTTCGGAACAGGAACGACGATAGCTTCCCGCCATCGTCTGGGAAAAGCACTGTCGGTCCAAATTCGATTATAAAGGTGAAGGAGGTAACGCAGACTATGGGTTGATAAATGCAGCAACATTTGGACGTGGATACCATCTGGTCCTGGGGCGAGAGGAGCGAGAGGAAGAGAGTGCATGTTGGAGTTCCCGTATGGAGGAAACAGTATTATAGCTTTCGCGATTTTGAGAGGAGAAAGCAAGAGGTTGCACTTCCGCTGCACGTTTCTTCGGGAGAAACGCTGGCGGGTAATTTGAAGAATTCTAAATCTCAGCAAAGTGTTGACCCAATGAGTTAGAAATTGCGACAGGGTCCTCTAACTTATCATGCGCGACAGTTAGCCCAGAGACCGGGGAGAAACTAGGTGCGAAAGATAACCGTCTAATCCGACTGCAAACTTTCGAGGAGGGAGTGAAGGTGTTACATAAGCTAGTAAAGAATTTCAAGCTTGCCTTCTTGCTATCGTGGATGACACGACGGCATCGCGCACGGAACTACTTATAGCGGGTACAGTTGACCAAAGTAGGATGGTGGCGGAAAACGCGAAGAGCACGTCGCCGCTCACGTTTTGGGTCACGGCATGCCTCGTTCCACCAAGGAACTGGGGGGCGCCGGGGCAATTCGGAGGTGCGTGGTATTGAACGTTCCGCAGCTGTAAGAATAACGTCTGTAATATGAATGACCTCATCGGCGACGCTAGGAAAGTCACGGTCATCGAATGTCGCTAGAGACGAAAAATGTGTCCAATCGGCTTGGGCAAACTTCCAGTGTCTCGGGCGCATATATCGCAGTTGTGGCTGCAATCGAAGGACACATGGAAAGTGGTCACTCGAGTGTGTATCATCAAGGGCGAACCATTCGAAGCCCCGAGCTAGCGGAACAGTACCGACCGAAAGGTCCAAATGAGAGAAATTTGTCGTGGAAGCAGACAGAAATGTATGGTCCCCAGTGTTGAGGCAAACTAGATCCGCTTGGTGGAAGACGTCTAACAATAGTGAGCCACGTGGACAAGGATGTGGAGATCCCCAAAGCGGGTAGTGGGCATTGAAGTCCCCAACCAGCAAATCGGGGTGTGGAAGCTGACCAAGAAGATGAAGGAGATCAAGCTCATGCCATTGATGTGGATGATGGAATGTATACAGTACAAAGAGAGAAAGTGTATCCAGAAAGGGAAAGACGGACAGCAACTGCTCGGAAGGAAGTGTTTAAGGGGATTTGGTGATAATGAAGAGAATTATGGAGAAGAATCTTTAGTCCCCCATGTGCTGGAGTGCCTTCAACAAGGGGAGATCAAATTGGACTGACTAAAAATGGGGGAAGACATAGCGGTCGTGGGGACACAGCTTTGTTTCCTGAAGACAGATGACCAGCGATTAGGATCGTAGGAGGATCGTCAATTCATCCCGATTGGCTCGAATGCCTCCGATATTCCAATGGATAATGGACATATGGTAGACAGAAAATGGAAGAATGTGACCAAGGTTGCCGTCAACTCAACGACTGCTCAGAGCTTGTGACCGACAGCATTGAACGGCACTCAGCCGAAGGCAAAAGATCCTGATCCATAGGTTGTTCAGGAGAAGCTCCTGCCACAAGCGATTGGCCGGTTCATCGGCCGCCAGCAGTGCGCCTCGGCGACACAGAAGACGGGAGAGGGCCATTACCGCCAGGTGGTGCTGTAGATGAGACACGCCTTGGCGGAGAAGGAGAGAAACTGGGTTTCTTATTAGGTTTCTTGGAAACATGATGTTTAGATGAAGGAGGAAACGATGGTTGTGAAGTTGGGGTACATAAAAAATCTTCACGAGTATGCTCTTTTTGGAAGTCCGGGTGTCTGACTGTTGGGATCGAGATTTAGCAGAACCCGATGAAGGGTTAGCCATAGACTGAACAGGCGAAAGTGGGGTGGTTGAACGGGCGCTCTTTGCGCTGGCGGATCTGACGACCGTGTCACTGAAGGTGAGATGACAAGTCTGCGTGGCCGCCTCCTTTGTTGGCCGAAGAGAAGCAAGGACAGTGCTGTATTTTCCTGTCTGAGGCACGGTGGGCTGTCGACTGGCGAATAATTTTCGAGCAGCAAAGGTCGACACCTTTTCCTTCACTCAGATTTCCTGAATGAGCTTCTCGTCTTTAAAAATGGGGCAATCTCGAGAGGAAGTAGCGTTGTCACCCATACAGTTGATTCAACGAGGGGACGGAGGTGGACAAGCACCCTCATGGGCATCCTTGCCAAACGTAACATATTTGGCCGGGTTTTAACTGGACTCGCTGGTGTGATTGAACCGCTGGCACCAATAGCAACACGTAGGGTTTAGGACGTAGGGGCAAACGGAAATTATCTCATCGCCCGCTTTTATTTTTGATGGGAGTTGAACTTTGTCAAACGTCAAGAAGACAGTGCGGGTTGGAATGAGGTTCGTGTCAAACCTTTTCATAACGCTATGAACAGCCGTTATGCCCTGGTCAGACAGGTAGTGCTGAATTACCTCATCAGACAATTCGTCGAGGGAGTGTGTATAAACGAATCCACGTGAGGAATTTGATGTGCGGTGCGCTTCAACCCAAACAGGGAAGGTGTGGAGCAGTGAAGTACGCAGCAATTTTTGTGCCTGGAGGGCACTGACTGTTTCTAACAACAAGATGCCATTTCGTAATCTGGAACAAAATTACAAGACCTGTAATTGCGTCGACACCTTTCTGAATAATGAAACGGTTGACCATGGAGAATTCGTGACCTTCGTCAGACCAAGACGCTACAAGGAACTGTGGCAACGATGGAAGAACTGTCTGTGGCTGAGACTCAGTGAACTTACGTTTGTGAGCAGACATAGTGGAAGATGAGGAAACCATTGCGGAAGAATCCCCCGTGATTACCGGCGTCTCCGATGGCGCGCTCCTCCCTTGTGGGGGCCCTCACTGAGGGCACACCCGCCTTAGGTGATTGTTCACACCTCAGGTCACACCTCCCGACAAACGGACGGAGGGACCAATCGGCACCTTCGGAAGGTATCAGCTCGGGAAATCACCCCTCCCTGCGCCTGGCCGTTACCAGGGGATACGTACGTGTACTACCTGTCTACCTGGGGCGGGGAATTACGCGATACCCCGTCACCAGCTACGCACGAAAATGCATGGGTCGGCCTTCAGACACGCACAGGGAGGACGAAAGAGAGGGGGGAGGGGAAAGGCGGGGGGGGGGAAACCGCGAAGAGGGTGGGGGGTGACCGCGAAGAGGGGGTGTGATCGCGAAGACGGGTGGGGGAACTTCGAAAGGGGGGGGAAACCCGTAACGGGGGGGGGGGGGGGAACCGCGAAAGGGGAGAAACCGCGAAAGGGGAGGGGAAACCGCGAAGGGGGGGGGGAAACAAAGAAAGTGGGGGAAAACAAAGAAAGTGGGGGAAAACAAAGAAAGTGGGGGAAAACAAAGAAAGTGGGGGAAAACAAAGAAAGTGGGGGAAAACAAAGAAAGTGGGGGAAAACAAAGAAAGTGGGGGAAAACAAAGAAAGTGGGGGAAAACAAAGAAAGTGGGGGAAAACAAAGAAAGTGGGGGAAAACAAAGAAAGTGGGGGAAAACAAAGAAAGTGGGGGAAAACAAAGAAAGTGGGGGAAAACAAAGAAAGTGGGGGAAAACAAAGAAAGTGGGGGAAAACAAAGAAAGTGGGGGAAAACAAAGAAAGTGGGGGAAAACAAAGAAAGTGGGGGAAAACAAAGAAAGTGGGGGAAAACAAAGAAAGTGGGGGAAAACAAAGAAAGAGGGGGGAAAACAAAGAAAGAGGGGGGAAAACAAAGAAAGAGGGGGGAAAACAAAGAAAGAGGGGGGAAAACAAAGAAAGTGGGGGAAAACAAAGAAAGGGGAAACAAAGAAAGGGGAAACAAAGAAAGGGGAAACAAAGAAAGGGGAAACAAAGAAAGGGGAAACAAAGAAAGGGGAAACAAAGAAAGGGGAAACAAAGAAAGGGGAAACAAAGAAAGGGGAAACAAAGAAAGGGGAAACAAAGAAAGGGGAAACAAAGAAAGGGAAATGAAAGAAGAGAGGTCTCAAACGCCGCTGCGGAGAATAGGGTAAAGAGAAGAGGTAAGGAAAAGAGAAGGACAAAGGAAGGATGAAGAGATACAAGCAGAGAAGGCGAAGGATGCATTACATTTATGAGCGTCCGTCTCCGGACATAGGCACAAACCATACTCCCAGAGGGGTGAAGGGGAAGGAAAGAGCCTGTGGTGAGGGGGGGGGGCGGCAAAGATGGGGGATACGGAAGGATGTGGAAAAGGAAGGTATGCTAGCCTGGAAAGGAAGGAGAGCCACATTAGCTCGGGGTCCTGTGCTCGCTACGCACGTATCCACAAAAGAGTTGTTGACCCCCTGGGGGGATCAGGGGGAATGTTAGCCAGTTCTCAGCTCTCCGGTTTCTGAGACTGGAAGGCCATATCTTCCAAAGCAAAGTCCCATCAGAGAGTGAGAGAGCTCACCAATCCAAAGATTTAGCTACCACTTTCTTGGACTTTGAATTACTTTTTGAATGACGTTTTCCTTTACAGATGGGTTAGAGGTATCGCTTAGTTTGCTTCTGATGGTGGGTAGCAGTATGTGGTTTAGGTGGTGAAGCCCACTGCTGATGCCTTTCGAAGACTACAGTTTGAAGTGGAGCGTTTCCCTCACAGGTACTCCAACAAGTGCATGTGCTCATATTTTAATTTGTGGTCTGAGATTGTGTTGAGGCATCACACTCAGTGATTGGCATCTTAAGGTCTCATGTAAAAGAAGTAGCAAGAACCTGAGGTTGCATAGCTTCGAAAGCTTTTATAGCTTCACCATAGGGTATGCATCCCTTGACTTTCAACTCCTGAATTTTCTGTTCCTTGTTGTAAACCTCACACTTCTTGCTCCACACTGGGTGATCCTTGGAGCAGTTTACATATTTTGCAAGAAGTATACAAGAATTGCCTGATTCATGAGCTGAGCCTCCACAATGGCCACATGTAGCCCTCTCATTACATCCCATAGAAGTACAGCCAAATTATTCTGATTTTTAACATCGCTCTGGGTTAGGAACAAACGGGCAAACCTCAAGACAGATATAGCCTGCATGGCTATGTTCAGTTAATTCTGGAGTACTAAATGTTAGTATAAATTTTGCAGATTTTTCCAACTTGCCATTGACTCAGCTCACATGGTTCTGCACTTCCGTAATGCCCATAATTTTCTGTTCTTTGTGTAACTCTGTGGGCTCTGCCTGCATTATATTGGAACAGGTAACAACACCCTTACTAAAGTTAAGGGTGTTATGCAACTCATCCTCTAGTGCGTATTCATCTATGGCTTTGCATCCCGGAAGCTTAGATACCTGGTTTGAATTAGCAGTTTCAACTAGAAGTGTTCCATTACAAAGTTATTTTACTCATTTTCAGGACCAAGCAATACCTTTCAATGCCTTGGTGTTCCATTACAAAGTTATTTTACTCATTTTCAGGACCAAGCAATACCTTTCAATGCCTTGAGATTATAGAAAGGGAAGGCCTTCTCAAAGGTTCCTCCTGTTCTCTTTATTACAATGAAAGTGTTAGGGCACACTAATGCCCTGTTACAATGATTCTGAGACTTCTTTTTCGGAGGACTGGCCAACCAAGCTCTCTCTGATGAGTGGGTGTAGGTACTATCTGATGGTACCTCTGTTCCACAGGGATCCCAGCAGATGCTAGAGAAACAACCATCAACCCAGGCCGAGCGCTGTATGCCTGAGAAAGACATACAACTGCAGGGCAGCAGGTGCCCCCAGAGGTTGCTCATTTGAGACTGTGTTCCTCAACAGTCATTCACCTCACCAGCACATAGCACACCATGAGGTTAAGGTTTTTTTTATTTATATAGAGGTGTGTACCTTCCTGGCAGTCCAAGTGGTGAAGCCAAGGCTTCCATTCTCCAAAACACTCAACATTCCAGGGCTGCAATGCAGGGTTGTTACTGAATCATGCCCAGAACTTACAGTAACAGAGAACTGATGGCACTCACCAGTCCCCAGCTCAGGAACTCAGGATTGTCAAGCTTGTTCCCAGCAATTAAATGTTGAGCCCCTGGTGGAGGAGGAGGAGGAGGAGGAGGAGGAGGAGGAGGAGGAGGAGTATTTGTCACAGCAGACAAAAAAAAATCAAATCCACCAAGACAAACACTGAAGCTGCATGTGGGATTGATTGGGCAATGCTCAGTATCTGGAATGGGCATAAAATGATAATCGGATCCTTTTATCTCCCACCAGACTTATCTGCTGCTGCAACTGAAAACTCCATAGAGTACCGCAATTCATTTGTATGCAAGTTCCCTAATCACACTTTAATCATTGGTGGAGACTTTAATTAACTGGGAAAATTACAATTTTGTTAATGAGGGGCAGGATAAGACATACTGTGAAACTTCACTAAATGCCTTCTCTGAAAACTACCTAGAACAGATAGTTAGGAACCCTACTCATGTTGGAAATACATTGGATCTGCTGACAGACAGACCTGATCTCTTTGAGGATGCTGAAAAAGAAACTTGGGTCAGTGAACTGATGTGGTTGTAGCAACAATGATTACCAAACTACAAAGGACAACTACAACAAGCAGAAAGATATGTTGTGTAAACTAGATAAAAAACATCAGCAGTGTCATATCTCAAGAGGAACTTTAAGCTTTCAGCACAGGTCAGGAGCATCTAGAGGAACTATGGCAGAAGTTCAAAAGAATAGTTGACCATGCACTGTATAGATATTTACCTAGTAGAACAGTTCATAGTGGGAGGACTCTCCATGGTATGCAGCCACTGTAAAGAAACTTGTAAAGAAACAGAGGCTGCTGCATAATAGCTGTAAAATAGAACACTGGAGTATAGACACAGAGATGCTGAATGAAACACATCTGGCTGTCAAAAGAGCAATGCATATTGCCTTCAATGACTACCATAGCATAATATTGTCAAATGACATTTAAAAAATCAAAAATTCTGCTCATATGTAAAGGCTGTAAGTGGTACTGAAGATCAAATCCATTCCCTAGAGAATGAGATAGGAACTGAAACTGAGGGCAGCAAAGCGAAAGCTGAAATGATTATTAACTCCATTTTTAAAACCCAGGAGAATTGCCCAAATTTAATCCTCGTATAATTGAAAAGTTGAATTAAATCAACAGTACTTCAAGCCTGATGGAATCCCCATCATATTCTATACTGAATTTGCAGATGAGTTAGCCCCTATACTCACTACAATCTATCATATCTGCCCCGAGCAAAAAACCATGCCCACTAATTGGAAAATGACACAGGTCACACCTGTCTATGAGAAGGGTAGCAGATGTGACCCAGAAAACTACCATCCAAAATCGTTGATGTTAATTTGATGTAGACGCTTAGAACATAATCTGACCTCAAACATGATAATGTACCTTGAACAGAATGACCACCTCAATGCCAACCAGCTCGGTTTCTGAAAACACCAATCATGTGTAAACCAACTCACACTTTGCTCACATGACATACTGAAAGCTTTCGATCAAGTCAATCATTTAGATAAAATGTCTCTTGATTTCCAAGAATCATTTGACTCACCTATGCTTATTGTCAAAAGTATGATCATATGGGATACAAAGTGAAATTTGTGACTGTATTGAGGACTTTTTGGTAGGAATGGCACAGCATGTTACCTTGGATGGAGACTCATCATCAGATCTAGAAGTAACTTGGGGTGTGCCCCATAGTAGTGTGCTGGGTCCCTGGCTGTTCTTGCTGTATATTAATGACCTCACAGGCAATATTAATAGTAAAACCCAGCTTTTTGCATGAGATGCAGTTGTTCAAGTGTGTGTGACCTCTACCAGATGGGACTAACAGGGGATATTGAATGTATACAAAGAATGGCAGCACAAATGGTCACAGGTTTGTTTATTCCATGACGGAGTGTCACAGAGATACTGAAGGAACTGAAATGGCAGACTTTTGAAGACAAACTATCCTGCCGATAGACTATTAAAGTTTCAAGAACCAGCTTTAAATGGTTACTCTAGGGATATACTACAAACATCTATGTACTGTTCAAACAGGGATCGTGAGAATAAGATGATGATAATTATCAAATGCTCACAGGCATCCACACAATCTTTCTTCTCACATTCCATACATGGATGGAAAGGAAGATACCTTAATAATGGGTAAAATGGGATGTAAACTCTGCCGAGCAGCTCACAGTTGTTTGCAGAATATAGAAAAGGAAACATGACATCAAAACTGAGGGCTTAAAGTTAATGTGTAAGAGTGCAGCTCAACAGAGCTACCATCAATGGATGAATTCTCCATTGTTGGTTCATTCAAGCATGTAATACGGAAGCTGTTAGAACAGTTTCTCTGTAAAATTTTAAAGCTTCTTCACATCTTGTCCTTGCAAATCACTATGGTGAGCAGGGCATAACTGGACTGAGGCAACCAGAGAACTAGGGGTACACTGGCACCCACTAGAATGAAATAATTAAATAATGAAAAATTGAAATGCATCTGGAATATACGCGTATCATATACACATATACGCGCGCATATCACATACGCGCGCATATCACATGTGAAGTGTGTACTGTAAAATCCACCTTCCTTCAGGAAATGTATGGCTTCCTTAGCTACTAACTCATCATCCCATGTGTTTGGGGTAGTGTGGTAGACAAGTTGATGGCTCATCTCACATCAACTAGCAGAGCACATTCTACAGAAATATGAGTTGGTATAAGATGATGAGCACAGCTGCATCAAGGGGTGTCCTTTATTAAAAAGGAGCCTATGGGAAACACTGTAGTGGCCACTATGCAGCCAACGGAGTAAAATTGCACCTTTCTGAGTGACCTGGAGTGACATATCCCCTTACCTCAGCGGTCACACCAGTTACTCTCAGCTTGCTGAGGGCTGTTTTAGCCTGCCATTCATATCGTAGGCTTTCAAAATGTTATGTTGCAGCTGAGATCTTAGGTCTCTCTCTAGTACACATATTCAAGGTTGCCTCTTGTGGTTGCCTCTTTAGCCGATTTGTCAGAGTTCGTTTCATAGAAAACCGACATTGCTCTGTGTCCAGATGAATGTTAGTACTCTGGAGCTGTGTATGTCATCTACTAAGCCATGGATGTTCACTTCTGAAATGTATATGAGGTGATATGTCCTTTGTAAGTAGCTCACATAGTCCCTACAAACCGGTCGTCCTTTGTGGTGATTTTTTCAATAAACTGCAGAGCCTGGCCATGATGACCAACTCTCCAGTGCGTGCACTGTGTGCATGAGGCAGAAAATACATTCTGCATGTGAGAAAGCACAACCAAACCTGCCATTAACTTTCAGTCTGTCCATGTATATGCTCGTTGAATTAGGGTAGTTGTGGGAAACTGAACACTAGTTACCTGAGGGTGGTGGATCTGCATTTTTCCTATGGCCACAAAAGAGACCCACTTGAATCATAAGGCTGGAGGCATATCGCAGGAGATGCTGAGAAGGAATTATGTATACAGGCAAGAGGGGCCCGGTCCTCGCGTACAGCTTCCAATCTTATCTCAACTGTTCTAACCATTTTTGGATGATTCAGAATGAGTATGAACTGTTAGTTGTGAAACAGAGTTGACTAACACAGATGTTTAGGCATGTGGCAAATTTAGATTGAATTCTTCACCAAGAGCTGCTGGCACTTGACCCTCAATAGTGAGATACCAATTCCAGCAGTATGTTGTGTACGGGACTCTTCACAGTAAGTGCCAGCTGCCAACTGCACACCATTGTGGCGGATAGGGTCTAACAAGCTCAGTATTGATGGTGGTATTGACTCACAAGCAACACATCCATAGATCAGGTAGGATAAAATCAAAGCTCTGCAAAATTGCAGGAGAGATGTGCAGTTGGGGCTCCAGGTGGTGCTGCTGAAAAATCTGATGGTATTGAGTTTCCGCGTGCAATTTGGAGAAACTACTAACAAACACAAAATCATTCACCATTCTGAAACATCTGAAGTTCAATCTTCATAAAAAGTCGAATATTATGTGGACACAGTGAAGAATTACATACCACAGATATTGTCTACACAATGAAAACTGTAACTTTGGAGAAGTTTAAATCCTCTTGAGACAAAGTGATTCATAATGTACATAATGTGAGAACTGTTGTGTATCACAGTTAGTGAAACTAAAGATAAAAGTATCATTTATGAATGGCAGAGCTAGAGTAGTGCTGGACAAGGGACGTCAAATATCCTTCTGACTTTCCCAAATGAAATAAGATGAGGTATATCAGTTCATCATCATGTCTCAGTAGAAAATAATTTCAGTAATGACACAGTAGCAAGATAAGAGATGCAGTTTTGAAAACTTTGATGATGCACCAGTAAATGTTGAAGACAAAACTGATATGCCTGGGGAAAAATGTACATTTTAATACAGCTGATGTTCCATTGCTGGAAATTTTGTAATTTATTTGTGTGAAACATCTGATTACATGCATTGCATTTGGTAGTACACCAAACACAGCAGTATACAATCTGTGCTATAAAAGGTACTGAAGCATACACTAAATTATTTTACGTATTAATATATTAGATTTTAGAGTGTATGGCAGGCTGTAGTAGCATTGCTAGGTGAGCTATGATTTGATGCATTTAGAATTTTTGAGTACTTAAACAGCTGTGCATTGAAATATTTCGCTCCTTTTGTGTATGGACCATTTGCAATTCTTTTTCAACCTCTGTCTGCCATATGGTAATTTTCTATTTCTACAGAGTTCTGTTCATGAATTTCTGTTTTATGACATGTATATTTCGTGTCTTCTACAGCCAGTACTATTGTTTCAAATACATACATAGAACAGACAGTCTTTATTTTAAAATCTATTAATTCACTGAAAGACATTCTTGCTTCTTTTTTACCTAATATTCTCAAAGATCATTTCTGCAGAGTAAAAACTCTGCCCAACTGAGGTATTGAAGCCCCACCCAATAATACTGCAGCATATGGAAGAAAGGGATGCATTAAACTGAAATGCATTAGGCGTACACTCATTGTTGGGTGTTAACATATAGAGCTATTCTTGAAACATGTAAGCCGGATATTAGCCTTACTAACACACATTGCCAACTTCTTGGGTCCATAATAGTTTTCTGTCTACTCATATACCTACAAATATATCTAAAAACAAAGATGATGTGACTTACCAAAGGAAAGCGCTGGCAGGTTGATAGATACACAAACAAACACAAACACACACAAAATTCAAGCTTTTGCAAATAACAGTTGCTTCATCAGGAAAGAGGGAAGGAGAGGGAATGATGAAAGGATGTGGGTTTTAAGGGAGAGGGTAAGGAGTCCACGAGAAAGACAGGCCGCAATACGGAAGTCACTAAGGTAGGCCTGTGTGCGCTCGCTAGCTTAATTCAGCAGACAAACTGTGTTTTTAGACCTGTTAGTACGCACACACCCAGTTGAGAGCTAACGAAAATTGCATCTTCTACTGGAATCTGCTATTATGAGGTCTCACTTATTGTTAGTCGTACAATGAAATTTAAGATCAGTTATCATAAATAGCACAACAGTTTGTTTATAGCATTTAGTCTCTTGTGATGAACAGTCATGTCATGCAAGATGTAGAGCCTTATGCAACATATAATAATTTTGGCATGATTTTAACTTTATTATACCCCAGTAGAGCCATAACAAATTATCAGTAACCTTGTGGACTTCCTATCATTGTAGGGCTAGTAACAGTAAGACTTCATAATAGTGACTTCCAGTAGAAGATGCAATTCTAATTTATACATACATGTCTAGTTACTGGTTAATAGGTGTATAAATGCAGTTTGCGGGCCAAGTGGAGTGAGCTTGGCCTACCTTCGGGACATACGCGCCATGACCCCTCTTTCTCGTGGGTCTCGCCTCAGTGTGATTTCCAACATTTACTTTATCTGTGGTACAGAAGTCAGATTTTGCAATATGTATGAAGTAATCATTAAAAATATTACATAGCCCTGTCTATTGGTGACAATATTGTTATTAGGTATCTGTATGTTGATGGTATTTTTCAGTTTTCTTTTACTGTCTCTTATTTCATCTTCTATAGAGCTAAGGTCTTGGAAATATTATCTGAGTTTTTTTATTTTTAAGTTAATCTTTTCAGCCTTCAATCTTTTGACTTATATTGTGCTCCTTGTTTTTTGTATCTCTTTGCATCATATATATTTTTTCCATTTTTTTCTTCCAGTTTTCTAGTAAAATTATCAAATTCTATGGGTCTTCACCATAGTGCCATATTCTTACTTATATTTACCTTTCTGACAGGAATAGTCTTACTTAGATAAAAAGGTAAGTTATCTAAGAAGGCATCTCATTTATTGTTTACTCCTTGGGCTTTTAATACTAAATGTTGAATTCCTGACTAAGGCTCTATCTCAGTTTGGCAATGTTGATAACAGAGAGTTCTTGATAACAGAGAGTTCTTCTGTATTTATAAATTTTCTTTGGTTTGATCGAAAGATTTCTCTTTCATACTAATAGTTAGCCTAGATGGTCAAAGATGTGACCATTTGCAACGGCAGCTGAAATAATAGTATCACAGTTGGTGACAATATGATCAATAAAGGTACCACTAGTTGAAGTGATTGCAGCTCGTATGTCTCCTAACAGATCTTCTGCACCATAAGAATAGATAGTCTTTAAACCATTTACTTTCTTCGAAAACTTTTTGTGTGTTAACGTTAATATTCCCTTATGGTATAAAACACATGCTTTTGAATCAAGATTAATTTAAATCAAACTGTATCAAGGAAATCTAGAAATAATTGAAAACTTGAGTCTGGTGACCTATACAATGCTAATACAATGTACACAACAGACAAGAATTTTAGGATATACTTTCAGAGGGTTCTGTTAAGTTCTTTGTTCTCAGGTAGATAGCCACTATAACTCCTTTATGGTCAATATGACAGTAAACAGGAGTCGAAGTGAGTAGGGTAAAGGAATAGATTCAAGCAAATTTCGGGCTTGCAGCTGGTCGTCGTTCAATACTTCGCACGATATTTCAACTGGGCACCTGCCAGTCATCTTCAGGTGAGCCGTTGCAGACTGGCGATAACGTCCTCCGCTCCGCAATATATAGCGTACTGTAACTATTCTGCGCATGCGTCAAAAACTTGATAGTTGAACCAACACTGCCCGCCGGCAGCGCCCTCGCTGGTGGAATAGCGGAACTGTCGCCCTCTGCGTTGCTGTTTGCCACAGCCATCGACGCACTCTGTCGTCTTCGATTTGAGCAAATCGTGGAGATGATGGGATTCCATGCACTGTCCAGCTGGTAGCTGCTGTCACGGTTTAACAGATTTTCAGCAAGTCGTATTTCTACGGATTCTTTAATAATGGAGTCCCAGAAAGACGTTGCTGTGGACAAAATCATTGTTTTCTCATACTCCATTGAATGTCCAGTAGAAATACAATGTTCAGCAATAGCCGACTTGCTTGGCTGCAAAAGGCGGGTGTAACGATGTTCAGTGCAGCGTTTTCTCACGGTGTGTGTGGTTTGACCTATGTAAGCCATACCACATTGGCACGGTATCTTGTAAATTCCGGCCTTTCGTAGTAACAAATTGTCCTTAACTGAAGATAAATTAATGGAGTTTCTACATCACGTCAACTTCATTCATAGCAACATCCTGTTTACCATGGAAATAGAGAAAGATGGTTGTTTGCCTTTCTTGGATGTCCTGGTTCGAAGGAAGAATGATGGTTCTCTAGGGCTTTCAGTTTACTGGAAACCCACTCTTACTGATTTGTACCTGCAAGCATCGAGTTGCCATCACCCATCGCAAACCATGAGTTTGCTTAAAACGCTTGTTCATAGAGCTCATACTGTCTCATATCTAGATAGCTTATCTCAAGAACTCGCCCATCTGAAGACAGTATTCAGCGAAAATGGGTATTCCAGCCGGCAGATTAACAGGGCACTAACAGTTAAAACTAAGAAGCAGGAAGTGAATAAAGAGGAGAACATGCCAGAACAAACTTTAGCTTTTCTTCCTTTCGTTGGCAACACTTCGTTTAAAATAGCAAGAATCCTCCGAAAATTTCAGGTAAAAGTGGTTTTCCGCCCACCATCGAAGATTGCGGACCTTGTGGGATCAGTTAAGGACAATTTGTTACTACGAAAGGCCGGAATTTACAAGATACCGTGCCAATGTGGTATGGCTTACATAGGTCAAACCACACGCACCGTGAAAGAACGCTGCACTGAACATCAACGTTACACCCGCCTTTTGCAGCCAAGCAAGTCCGCTATTGCTGAACATTGTATTTCTACTGGACATTCAATGGAGTATGAGAAAACAATGATTTTGTCCACAGCAACGTCTTTCTTGGACTCCAATATTAAAGAATCCGTAGAAATACGACTGGCGGAAAATCTGTTAAACCGTGACAGCGGCTACTAGCTGGACAGTGCATGGAATCCCATCATCTCCACGATTTGCTCAAATCTAAGACGACAGAGTGCGTCGACGGCCGTGGCAAACAGCAACGCAGAGGGCGACAGTTCCGCTATTCCACCAGCGAGGGCGCTGCTGGCGGGCAGTGTTGGTTCAACTATCAAGTTTTCGACGCATGCGCAGAATAGTTACAGTACGCTATATATTGCAGAGTGGAGGACGTTATCGCCAGTCTGTGACGGCTCACCTGAAGATGACTGGCAGGTGCCCAGTTGAAATATCGTGCGAAGTATTGAACGACGACCGGCTGCAAGCCCGAAATATGTTTGAACAGTCAATTTGCCGGGAAAATTTTAAAATTCACAGGAGATTCAAGAATTAGACAATCAAATCAATAGGGAAAAGGTGATGAAACAACATAACAAAATTTATAAAGGATACAGCACAGGAACTGATACAAGATAACAATAACAGCATAATCAAGCACGAAGCATGGTTCAGTGACATACCTAGGAAAGCAGGACAGGAAGAGAGCCATACGGCAATAATTAGCAATAACAAATACATAAAACAAATAAAAGATAAGACAGCCATAAGAGAAATCAAGGGATTAATCAGATGAGAGTAAAGACCACTCCTTACACAGACAGATGGCAGAGGATGACTATAATCAGAAAAATATTGAACACTTTTACAGGACGCTGAGAAGCTCTAGAAAGGATTACATAGGTAAGCCTGTGGTAAATATGAGAATAGGAAAAAGATTACTACACATTAAGATAATCTAGAGAACTGGAGGAGATATTTCAAAGAATTGTTGAACACCCAGTAGACACCTACGACTAGGAATACAGGGCAGGAAATAACCAGGATTTACAACCATTAGTTGATGAACCTAGTCTGATGGAGGTGAAGGAGGCAATTAAAAAATTGAGAAATGGGAAGGCCCAAGGCATACACATGATACCAGAACAGCTGATCAATAAGTGAGGAGACAACACACAAATGGCTAGCGAAATTGATAATAAAGGTGCAAAGGAAAGAAGTAACGCAAGAGGAATGGAAAACTGCTGCTGTATGTCCCATGTACAAGAAGGAAGACAAAATGTTGACACAAAACTATAGAGGGATATCTTTACTATGCATGTGCTATAAAATAACACCTAGAATTATAGTGAACATGCTCAACCCATACACTAAAGAATTTTTAGACACAGCCCAAGTGGAGCTCAGAAGGCTAAGTCAACAATTGACCAAATATTCACATTAATACTAGACAAGAACTGAGAGCACCATCAGGATACCTTGTGCGAGTTTACAGACTTTGAAGAAGGATGTGACAGCACAGTGAGAGAGGAGATGTGGAGGATAGTGGCAAAGTGTGGGATACCGGACAAGCCGATAAAGCTAGCTAAAATGTGTGTGATGGAATCAAAGAGTAGAGTGAAACTACAGGGGCAGTTCTCAGAAACACCGAAGGTAAACACAAGAGTCAGACAGGCAGATGATACTTATATCAACAATCCTATTCAATTTGGCACTCAACAGCCCACTAAGGAGAGTAACAGAAGAATGTGCAGGAGTCACCATATGGAAGAAGATAAATATTTTGGCATTTGCCGATGACATTGTGGTGATAGGAAAGAGAATGCAAGACCTGAATAAAATGGGAACTGGAAGTTTAAGAGTGGCTCTCTACCTGAGATCAAAGAACTTAATAGAATCTCCTGAAAATACATCCTGCATAAAAGAGTGTCAATCTAAATTGCACTGTGAAATTCTTGCTATTAAGATAATGTTCTTGTCTGCTGTATACCTTGTCTCAGCATTGTATAGATGGCACAGATGGAAAAAGTTAAAGGAGAGAGAGAGAGAGAGAGAGAGAGAGAGAGAGAGAGAGAGAGAGAGAGAGAGAGCGCACCACTTTCAAAAGTAAAGTGCTGAGAAAAGTTTGAACTCTGACAATTACACACACTACATGTAGTACCCGACATCATAGCAAGTGTGAAAATGAAGACACAGGTGTGAGGAGGAGAGGGGAGAACATGGTAATAAAGGCTGTATTGGATGGGGAGGCTGAAGGAATGAGACCGCTAGGATGACTGAGAACAAGATGAAAGGATAGTACCATGAGAGACTTTAAGATGCTGGGTTTGGGAGATGAAGATACAGCTGACAGGAACATGTGGAAGGCTGAACTGAGAGGAGCCAAAGACTGGTTACAGATTGTGCAGCCAGGATAAATAAATTAAATGCAACTGTAAAAACTAGATAAGGAGTAATTTTGGATTTTAAACAAGTGTACGTTATTAGCATCTGTAAGATGTTATTACTCAGTCCCTCTACACAGTAATGCACAAAAGAATGATTCCTTTCTACAGATACATTTTGTGCATATTCATCCCCTCTTCTAGTTATTAGTTTCTACTAATATTTTAAAATGTTACAGATATCAGTCATCATAATACTGAAAGTCTAGGATCTGTACAGGATTCTTGCAGTTTGGATTATGTTTCGAGTTTCACTGAAAAGTTCTTCCTCGCTGGTGCTACATAGTAAATTTGTTCCAATATGAATGTAAACACCTTTGTAGATTCTGGTGGCTTTGTGTAGATGTCCCTGATTTGAATTTCAAATAGTGTTCAAATATTTAAGTGAAGGGTGCTGATCCCAGAACAAACTTCAATTCCCAAATTTGTCATAGCAACATTTTTTTCACAGTTTGTCACCTACAATGAGAAATTTGTCAGTTGCCCTTTTCAGTACTATGATGATTCTTTTTGTATGTAGCATTGTGATAATGACATTCATTTTTTGAATGTATGTTTTCACTTTATGTTTATTCACAAACAGTGGATCTTAAAGGTTCAGAAAACTAGACTTCACTTTCCCAGTTTTCATTTTCACATATTTTCACAGTTACTTTTCCATGACTCATGAGCTCACTGTTTACTTGTTTATTTCCAATTTTAGACTGTTTCAGGTATGAGGGATTTAAGAAGTGTTTCTTTTGTGTTTGCTGCTGTCATTAAAATTACATTTTCTGTATGTAAATAATCGAAACAAAGCCACTGAAAATCATCACTGATTAATTTTAAACACATTCCTACATGCTAAGTTCAAAACCATCGTACAATATGCATTAGATGAGTATGTGCCAAGCAAGGTCGTAAGAGATGGAAAAGAACCTCTGTGGTACAACAACCGAGTTAGAAAACTGCTGCGGGAGCAAAGGGAACATCACAGCAAACATAAACGTAGCCAAAGCCTTGCAAACAAACAAAAATTACGTGAGGCAAAATTTAGTGCGAGGAGGGCTATGCGAGAGGCGTTCAATGAATTTGAAAGTAAAGTTCTATGTACTGACTTGGCAGAAAATCCTTTGTCTTATGTCTAAAGCGGTAGGTGGATCAAAACAAAATGTGCAGACACTCTGTGACCAAAATGGTACTGAAACAGAGGATGACAGACTAAAGGCCGAAATACTAAATGCCTTTTCCAAAGCTGTTTCACAGAGGAAGACTGCACTGTGGTTCCTTCTCTAGACTGTCGCACAGATGACAAAATGGTAGGTATCGAAATAGACGACAGAGGGATAGAGAAACCATTAAAATCGCTAAGAAGAGGAAAGGCCGCTGGACCTGATGGGATACCAGTTTGATTTTTCACAGAGTTCGTGAAGGAACTTGCCCCCCTTCTTGCAGCAGTGTACAGTAGGTCTCTCGAAGAGCGTAGAATTCCAAAGGATTGGATAAGGGCACAGGTCATCCCCATTTTCAAGAAGGGACGTGGAACAGATGTGCAGAACTATAGACCTATATCTCTAACATCTATCAGTTGTAGAATTCTGGAACACGTATTATGTTCGAGTATAATGACTTTTCTGGAGACTAGAAATCTACTCTGTAGGAATCAGCATGGGTTTCGAAAAAGATGGTCGTGTGAAACCCAGCTCGCGCTATTCGTCCATGAGACTCAGAGGGCCTTAGACACGGGTTCACAGGTAGATGCCATGTTTCTTGACTTCCGCAAGGCGTTCAATACAGTTCCCCACAGTCGTTTAATGAACAAAGTAAGAGCATATGTGCTATCAGACCAATTGTGTAATTGGATTGAAGGGTTCCTAGATAACAGACCGCAGCATGTCATTCTCAATGGAGAGAAGTCTTCCGAAGTAAGAGGGATGTCAGGTGTGCCGCAGGGGAGTGTCATAGGACCATAGCTATTCACAATATACATAAATGAACTTGTGGATGACACTGGAAGTTCACCGAGGCTTTTTGCGGATGATGCTGTGGTATATCTAGAGATTATAACAATGGAAAATTGTACTGAAATGCAGGAGGATCTGAAGCGAATTGATGCATGGTGCAGGGAATGGCAATTGAATCTCAATGTAGACAAGTGTAATGTGCTGTGAATACATAGAAAGATAGATCCCTTATCATTTAGCTACAAAATAGCAGTTCAGCAACTGGAAGCAGTTAATTCCATAAATTATTTGGGAGTATGCGTTAAGAGTGATTTAAAATGGAATGATCATATAAAGTTGATCGTCGGTAAAGCAGATGCCAGACAGTTTCATTGGAAGAATCGTAAGGAAATGCAATCCAAAAATAAATGAAGTAGGTTACAGTACGCTTGTTGGCCAACTGCTTGAATACTGCTCAGCAGTGTGGGATCCGTACCAGATAGGGTTGATAGAAGAGATAGAGAAGATCCAACGGAGAGTAGCGCGCTTCATTACAGGATCATTTAGTAATTGCGAAAGCGTTACGGACATGATAGATAAACTCCAGTGGAAGACTCTGCAGGAGAGACGCACAGTAGCTCGGTACGGGCTTTTGTTGAAGTTTCGAGAACATACCTTTACCGAAGAGTCAAGCAGTATATTGCTCCCTCCTATGTATATCTCGCGAAGAGACCATGAGGACAAGATCAGAGAGATTAGAGTCCACACAGAAGCATGCCAACAATCCTTCTTTCCACGAACAATACGAGACTGGAATAGAAGGGAGAACCGATAGAGGTACTCAAGGTACCCTCTGCCACACACTGTCAGGTGGCTTGCGGAGTACGGATGTAGATGTAGATACTTTTTTGAGTAGCCAAGAGTTATATATCGAACACCTAATTGCTTTCATGACTTGTTTTTGATAGTTTTTAGAAGATGAATTCTTTAATTTATTTTTGTGGAAAGTATTGTGTCAATACACTTTCCTACTACTGCCTTCCTGGAATATATCTGAATGATAAGAGTACCATAATGATTGACAGTAAGACTGGAAGTCATAACTAAGAGCAGAGTGAAGCTCGTCTATAGGAAATTAAAATCCAGATTCTGAAGAACGTGCAGACGACATTGATACTGAGCTTGAAAATAATGCCTGTAATGAATGTAAAGAAGAAAATAGTCAAATACTTCACTTTGCTGAATGAAATGGGTTTGGTAATGCTACCCACAGGAGTTTGCTATCTGAACACAGAGTGCTGAAACTGCAGTGAAAGGGAAAGGAAGTGACAGTATAGTGAAGGACAGTAGGCCTCAACACTGGAATGGTGTGTGTGTTGTATGGAAAACACCGTACAGCCAATTCAAGAACATTAATTGCCAGTGCTGAAGGACCAGACTCAGTGGCTGGCAGAATCTCTTATTAATTTAGAGACAACCTTAACCACCACAGCAATTGTAACAGTGGTAGCGGAAAGTGATACACAACTGCAGTCTGTTCACTTAACAAACCAGAAAAGAGTGGTTCAACTGAAATGTCACATTTGTAAATGAGGATACCCATTGACTCCATCTGGCAGACAATACCCCCACTGTCACAAATGGGGATAGTGCAATAATGGTATGGACAGATATTGCTAATCAATCTGACCAGACAGAGCAGTTACAGCAATGGAGAATAAAAGAAATTGGCTGTGACAAGAATAACTCATTTCTGAGCCAGTTTGTACATGTGTGTTGGTAACAGAAATTGGAGGTGCTGATACTACTACATACACATGTTTAGGATGCAACACAAAATGGTAATACGGATAATAATGACAATCTTCTCCATAGAAATTATGATTTAGGTGGTATGTAATATGAAGGGTGGTGGCCATGCTAACTAAAAAAAAATGGAGGTGGTGGTATCAAAAATACTATACCTGGAAGTGAAATTACCAGCAGCGACTAGGGATGGGGGGGAAGGGGGGGGGGGAGAGAGGGAGAGAGAGGGGGATATAAAATGTAGACTGGCAATGGCAGGGAAAGCGTTTCTGAAGAAGAGAAATTGGTTAACATCGAGTATAGATTTAAGTGTCAGGAAGTCATTTCTGAAAGTATTTGTATGGAGTGTAGCCATGTATGGAAGTGAAACATGGACAGTAAATAGTTTGGACAAGAAGAGAATAGAAGCTTTCGAAATGTGGTGCTACAGAAGAACGCTGAAGATTAGATGGGTAGATCACATAACTAATGACGAGGTACTGAATAGGATTGGGGAGAGGAGGAGTTTGTGGCACAACTTGACCAGAAGAAGGGATCGGTTGGTAGGACATGTTCTGAGGCATCAAGGGATCACGAATTTAGTATTGGAGGGCATCGTGGAGGGTAAAAATCGTAGGGGGAGAGCAAGAGATGAATACACTAAGCAGATTCAGAAGGATGTAGGTTGCAGTAGGTACTGGGAGATGAAGAAGCTTGCACAGGATAGAGTAGCATGGAGAGCTGCATCAAACCAATCTCAGGACTGAAGACCACAACAACAACAACAACAACAACAACAACAACAACAACAGGACACGTGATGTAGTCAGCCAACAGAAACATCACTGTCAAGTAGCACGAACACACAAACAGGGAAAGTTAATAGTTTAAATTAATATACATAGTGTTGCTACAAGAAAAGCAGAGCTTTCACATATAATATTGGTCTCAAGCTGCAAGAGAAGCTAAGCTTTCACATATACTGTTGGTCTTTTTTGCGCGTGTTACACTTTAAGATACACCACACAAATATGCCAGTAAAATTTTTAGTAGTGACATAAATGTCTGATCTTCAGGGTTCGAAATTATTCTAAATGGCTCGTCATCAAAGAGTAGATTTTTTATATGAGAGTCAAATGCTCTGTGATTTAATGAATTCATGGTACATTCTTGCACATAGCTCAACTTATGTAAAAGGATATTTACTTTGAAATTAACGCTTTTCAAACCACCATTCGCAATATTTTCCCACAGCCTATTAGAGAGTGCAGATAACAGGCGAGACCGTGCTTGGGTAGCTGTCATGACATAGGAAGTCCATATGCACGTACGTGTAAAACATTGAAAGATCATACATTATGTCATAAGAGAAACAAGACATCAGAGGATACTGCAGGCGCATTGGAATTTCATGAACCATATTAAAATGTGCACATTTAAAGTGCATACTTTAAGTGCACATTCGTATGTCCACATTTGTATGAAACTAGCCCATACTGTCTAATTAAACATTTCGTTTCAAATACATTGACTGCCTCTCCGGAAAAGGTTAACAAAAGCCTAATTTCTTTAGCAAACAGGCAAAAATAACTTCACTGTTCCACAAGGCGATTAATGCTTGACTGTCTGAAAGGTGGAAATAAAATAAAATCTGAAACTAATGACATATTTCAGCCTTCCATAATTATGTTAATGTGTTTTAATTCCGTTGATAGCTCCCAGCCACATATATCCATTTTGTTTTCATTTGACGTGAGAGTAAACAAAGGGGAAACAGCAAAATCACTACCGCTAAATGTAAACACGGGCCACGTGGAGACAACGCACTATAGCTCAGACTGCTCTGCACATCAGTCCCGGATCTACGACATATGTGAAAAGGGTCATTACTAAAAAAAAAAAAAAAAAAAAAAAAAATCGAATTTTCCAAATATGTACATCTTGTAGTGCACATCTTTCTGAAAAGTCTGAAACATAAAACATATGTATTCAAGCAAATGTAAGACATATTATTTGGTCCTAAGTATGCCAAAGTGCAGTGGCATGCCTCTTCATGAAGCATTTTTCTACCGCACGTCTATACTATATTCAGGAGAGTGGAAATTGAAATGTCCTCTGGTGCCTCTCCTGCTCCGAATTGGCCAGTTTGACAGCCTGCCCCTCATGAAAAAAATCTCACAATAGCGGATGGGATTATTTGTAATCAAGAGAGCAATAACTCTTCAGAAAATCTGAACTCTTTATTGCCTAATAGCTAATAATTTGCTGTTTTGCGTGACATAAAATTAAATGTAGGATATATAAAACCAATACTGACAAGAGGTAAGCAAGAAATTACACATTTCTTAGAACCTCATTTTCTAGCATTTCTTTCTCTCTAATCTTGCTACTACAGCTTTACATGGTGTGCTTTCCTTTCTGTGAAAGAATCTATTACCTCATCAAAGTTCGTCAAATGTTTTGCTACATAAAAAATCAAAAGGTCGTTATCTAGTACTGAAAAAGCTTTTAATACAAATACTACCCCCAAGACTGGTGTGGTTTCTCGATCTGATTACATCTATTTTGTCACTGTCTGCTAGATAAAACAAAATAGGCCTTTCTAATACGGCAGCAATTTTGTGACACACCAAATAAACAAGACTATTTTGGTACAAATGGCCATTTTTATAACACGCCGGAATATAATCCAATAAGTACCAATATCTAATGCTCATTAGGCCTACTACGAGCAAAAAGCTTTATGTTAGGAAAGAGTTTCGCATTTCATTCATACACACCAGCTTCTCAAGCATGTGATCGGAAAGTAGTATTACGAAATTTTTATATAAATTTGGAATCACCTTATTCTTCCATAATTTGTGTGATGTCTCCGTTTCTTCTCCTTCCTCATTCTAACAAACAATCTTGTCATCAAAAACTCTGTAGCTATTGCTGCCACTGTCAAAATTTGTTCGCCGATTATCTTCACTAACCCTGCCAGAATCACAGGTTCAGTTATCCCACAATTATTTTCCGGTTAGGCGTTATTACGTGTTTGAACAACAAGTTTTCCTTGCTACTTCCAGAATAGAACTTATGTGGCTGCTAGCCAGGGCTATACTACTGGTCCTTACTAGTGTAGCGATCTGGCCAAAAATTTTCTGTCAAAATTTCGTTTTCTTGTACACACCGAGAAGATAATACGTAATCTTTCTCACCTGTTATTCCTGTCAGTCATTTATTTCCACTCTGGTAGTCTGTATCTATGGATTTTGCTAGTAATTATAACACTGATCATTCACAAACCCAACAAACCACATAATCAGACAGCGATTGGCATTCATCCGTTCAGCTTTACTCTCTCAGCTCGTATAGCCCCGTCCCCTATTGTCTGCGGAAAGTTTATTTCTAGATGCGATGAGGATTCTCCTGACAGAGACATCACATACACTATGCATGCACTCAAAAGTCAACTTATGATTCATTCAGAAATCAACTTCAAATGTGTTCAAATACCAACAGGGAAGCGTTTCAAAATGATATGAATAATCGATAAGCAAATGGGCACTGGATGCTAGGTGCTTTGTGAAACAAGTTGTTTTCCTCAAGATTATGAATCTGGCACCCCCTTTTTCCAGTAGCATCTAGCTGCTTGCTGCGACTGCTTGTACAGCCAACAACCACATTCCCGTTTCCAGAAGCAGGAGAATCTGCTACCACAGTCTAGTTAGACTCTGCTACTACTCAAACGTAACTCAACTGTGCATGCACATGAGCCTGCTCGTAAGTGCTAAAATAAAATCGAATGTAAACAGTTGCGACTTCACACTCATTGGAGGCAATTTGTTGTTATGAAGCACTGTATAGTCTTCCTAAAGCCCTTGACACATTTTCAGTTGGCAGACACTTCCATGAGCACTGTGTGTCATTGTTGTATATGGCACCTTTCCTTTGCAATTGATTTTCGTTTTTTTCTCTCGTTTATGTTTCATTGTTGAAGTATTATTCTGCAGTAGCGGGATACAGTAATATCCTTTGTTAGAGTATCAGTTCTTACCAGTCAAAAATACATAAATTTAACTGAAAACTAAAACAATGAAATATTGCTGGAATTCTAAAAATATCCCGGGTTTTTCCCAGTTTTCTCCCAGATGAAAAAATTCCCGGGTTTTTCCCGGATTTCCCAGTTGTCCCGGGTTGTATACACTGTTTCTCTACACTTGGGATTATTACTACTATGTTATCCATATGGGACATTGTGTGATGATCAAGCAATGGTGTGTTTGTACAATTCTCCTGCATGAATGCTTTCTTGAACACAAAATTCAAAATTTCAGCTTTTATTTTGCTATCTTAAACTGCCACACCCAGACACTGATTTTACATAGAACCACAATTTTCTTAGGTCCCCTGACATCGTTTTTGCTACAGTGTGACAGCGGTAGTAGTTGTGCACTTCACATCTTTTCATAGATTCATGAATCTTTCTTCTAATCTTTGCTTCAGTATTTTACTGATTTCATTATTAAACCCCAGTAGGTCTTTCCCAACCTTAATTCACTTAAGAGGCACGCTATTTCTCCAGAGCACAACTAGCAATCTGTTTAAACTTTGCCTGTAATACCTCTACAACCATCATAAGGGAAATAAGCAATATCAATGACTGGAATTCGGTAGGAGGAAAAGGGAGAGAAGGAAACTTAGTAGTTGAATATGGATTGGGGCTAAGGAATGAAAGAGGAAGCCACCTGGTAGAATTTTGCACAAAGCAGAAATTAACCATAGCTTACACTTGGTTCAAGAATCATGAAAGAAGGTTGTATACATGCAAGAACCCTGGAGATACTAAAAGGTATGAGATAGATTATATAATGGTAAGACAGAGATTTAGGAACCAGGTTTTAAATTGTAAGACATTTCCAGGGGCAGATGTGGACTCTGACCACAATCTATTGGTTATGACCTGTAGATTAAAACTGAAGAAACTACAAAAAAGGTGGGAATTTAAGGAGATGGGACCTGGATAAACTGAAAGAACCAGAGGTTGTACAGAGTTTCAGGGAGAGCATAAGGGAACAATTGACAGGATTGGGGGAAAGAAATACAGTAGAAGTAGAATGGGTAGCTTTGAGGGATGAAGTAGTGAAGGCAGCAGAGGATCAAGTAGGTAAAAACACGAGGACTAGTAGAAATCCTTGGGTAACAGAAGATATATTGCATTTAATTGATGAAAGGAGAAAATATAAAAATGCAGTCAATGAAGCAGGCAAAAAGGAATACAAACATCTCGAAAATGAGATCGACAGGATGCGCAAAATGGCTAAGCAGGGATGGATAGAGGACAAATGTAAGGATGTAGAGGGTTATCTCACTAGGGGTAAGATAGATACTGCCTACAGGAAAATTAAAGAGACCTTTGGAGATAAGATAACCACCTGCATGAACATCAAGAGCTCAGATGGAAACCCAGTTCTAAGCAAAGAAGGGAAAGCAGAAAGGTGGAAGGAGTATATAGAAGGTCTATACAAGGGTGATGTACTTGAGGACAATATTATGGTAATGGAAGAGGATGAAGATGAAGTGGGAGATACGATACTGCGTGAAGAGTTTGACAGAGCACTGAAAGACCTGAGTCGAAACAAGGCCCCCGGAGTAGACAACTTTCCATTGGAACTACTGACTGCCTTGGGAGAGCCAGTCCTGACAAAACTCTACCATCTGGTGAGCAAGATGTATGAAACATGTGAAATACCCGCAGACTTCAAGAAGAATATAATAATTCCAATCCCAAAGAAAGCAGGTGTTGACAGATGTGAAAATTACCGAACTATCAGTTTAATAAGTCATGGCTTCAAAATACTAACGTGAATTCTTTACAGAAGAATGGAAAAACTAGTAGAAGCCGACCTCGGGGAAGATCAGTTTGGATTCCGTAGAAATGTTGAAACACGTGAGGCAATACTGACCATGTGACTCATCTTATAAGCTAGATTAAGAAAAAGCAAACCTACGTTTCTAGCATTTGTAGATTTAGAGAAAGCTTTTGACAATGTTGACTGAAATACTGTCTTTCAAATGCTGAAGGTGGCAGGGGTAAAATACAGGGAGCGAAAGGCTATTTACAATTTGTACAGAAACAAGATGGCAGTTATAAGAGTCGAGGGGCATGAAAGGGGAGCAGCGGTTGGGAAGGGAGTGAGGCAGGTTTGTATCCTCTCCCCGATGTTATTCAATCTGTATATTGAGCAAGCAGTGAAGGAAACAAAAGAAAAATTTGTAGTAGGTACTAAAAATCCATGGAGAAGGAATAAAATCTTTGAGGTTCGCCGATGACATTGTAATTCTGTCAGAGACAGCAAACGACTTGGAAGAGCAGTTGAATGGAATGGATAATGTCTTGAAAGGAGGATATAAGATGAACATCAACAAAAGGAAAACGAGGATAACGGAATGTAGTCGAATTAAGTCGGGTGACGCTGAGGGAATTAGATTAGGAAATTAGACACAAAGTAGTAAAGGAGTTTTGCTATTTGGGGAGCAAAATAACTGATGATGGTCGAAGTAGAGAGAATATAAATTGTAGACTGGCAATGGCAAGGAACACGTTTCTGAAGAAGTGATATTTGTTAACATCGAGTATAGATTTAAGTGTCAGGAAGTCATTTCTGAAAGTATTTGTATGGAGCGTAGCTATGTATGGAAGTGAAACATGGACAATAAATAGTTTGGACAAGAAGAGAATAGAAGCTTTTGAAATGTGGTGCTACAGAAGAATGCTGAATATTAGATGGTTAGATCATATAACTAATGACTAAGTACTGAATAGGATCAGGGAGAAGAGGAGTTTGTGGCACAGCTTGACTAGAAGAAGGGATCGGTTGGTGGGACATGTTCTGAGGCATCAAGGGATCACCAATTTAGTATTGGAGGGCAGCATGGAGGGTAAAAATCGTAGAGGGAGACCAAGAGATGAATACACAAAGCAGATCCAGAAGAATGTAGCTTGCGGTAGGTACTGGGAGATGAAGAGGCTTGTACAGGATCGAGTAGCATGGAGAGCTGCATCAAACCAATCTCAGGAGTGAAGACTACAACAACAACAACAATTCATTTCCAAGTAATATACTAACAGCTGCTTACCTGCCATTTCTACACTGGCCTTATTGACTGTTTTATTACCTTTTTCAGTCATCATGATAATATCACAATCACTAATCCCCAACTCTGTATTGATGTCGTCGATTAGGTTGGCCTGTTTGTAGTTACAAGATCTAAGATATTGCCTTTGGTTTGTGGGCTGCTGAAGAGAGTTTTTGGAAAAGTGTTTGAAAGTACTTTGCAAGACTCACTGTACACCCTCCAATGAATCCATAGATGGCTCAATCTGTACTCAGTAGGTTAAAGTCATCTTTAAGTACTATTGCACAATCTGGATATTTATGCACTATGACCGTAAAGGTTCCTTTAATGACTCTGGAACAGCAGAATCAGGTGGCTGGAAAAAACATCCAACTTTACTTTGTTTCAGCTAAATCTCCTGTTATTTGCAATCAGATAACTTCACTGTCACAATGAACTTTGACCACAATAAAGACAATATTTTTGTCAATTGCAGTGAACATTCCTCATCTTATGGCATCGCTATTTCCCTAAGGTGCTGCATGATATGCATAACATTTAAGCTCCTAATAACTAGCAAACCCCTGCCCAAATGTGCCTGCTCAAATCCTTCTGCAGCAATGGTCACCTCTTTGCTCTTATGGCAAATAAGCAAAGCTAGATGGTCAGCCTGCACATTGGTCTTCCAGCTCAAGTCATACCGGCACTTTACCGCACTGCTACATGGGCAGATTCCCTTTTGTTGGGCAATGAGGTGCATCAAAAGCAGAGTCACTTGGTGAAACAAGTGCCACCCAAGGTGTCCCATGCGATACACCAGATTGCCTGCTACTGCTACAACCTGAGGCAGCAGTCTGAATGGGTCTGACCATAGACATACACGCATTCAGCTGTTTGCTAACTGTGGCCAGCTCCACCTGCATCCACACGCAGTATGCACAGATCCAACCTATCCTACTAGTAAGGCTAACTGAAAATGTTAACTGTAGACACTTAAGTCAGCACCAACTATTCTGGCATCTAGTAATACACTCTTAACAATTTCCTCAGTAAGTTGGTCAGTGAAGTCATTCCTGGTATACTGATGTGCCTCAGTCTTCATACAAACATCATGGTAACATTAAACTGCCAAAGTTCAACGAATTTGTTCCATGGTGTGACGAAGCAAGATGGGATCTTTCTTAACTTCCTGGCAGATTGAAACTGTGTGCCAGACCGAGACTAACTCGGGACCCTTGCCTATAGTGAGCAAGTGCACACAGTTTTAATCTGCCAAGAAGTTTCATATCAGCACACACTCCATTGCAGAGTGAAAATCTCAGTCTGGGATCTTTTTACTTCCTCTCTTGTTTTGCAATCTGCCTTTTCAAATTCATTTTATACTAATTGCCATTAACATACATGAGTATAATGTGCACTCTCATAAAAGAGAAAGGTTGTCCCTCAGTCTCAAGAAATAAAGCACCAGATCGAATGCCATGAATTTCCCTATTTATTTTAACTATTCCTAGTTCATATCATTTGTTATAGGGTGACATCAGTAATTGTTTCTATTGTTGTCTTATAAAGTAATATAAATTCCGTAATAATTATAAACAAACAAGACATCTATATTTGTTAGATCAACAACAATGCATCAACTTAACCATGAAATTAGTGCAACACAAATAGGAATGTGTTAAAGTAATGACAGTGTGTGTTCAATAGTGTCACACATACCGTACTATTCTGCAAGAACTGTGTGGTTAGGTTTTTACTGCTCATAGACATTCAGTGGTAAACTATTGTAGCAGTATGCTGATGTTTGCTTGCAAACTATTGATGAGGCTTATCAAAAGTTCACCAATAGCAAACTGGCCATATTAACTGTGTAATATTTGGGGGTTGTGAACAGTGAACTGTGAAACGCAATGGTGCAACTGTCAGCTACATCATTTACAGTAGACAGTGTTGAACTTCCATCCCCAATTTTTCAGCCAGTATAACAACACAATACTTTGACTCCAAGAACTATCAAAGAAGAAGTACAGCAGGCAAATGTCACAAAGGGGTAGTGCTGGCTAATAACTTGAAGGTAGCACAATGAGCCACACCAAGACAGGAACATCTAATTGTCAATGGTTCTGTTGGCTCCACAGCAAATGTGCTGCATCCATTTGGCAGGGACTGTTCTTTGTAGTTAGCAGTGTACAAAAACACATACTGAACTCCACTATTAGTTTAGTAGGTGGGTGGGATATGTAGAAAGGAAATTAATTGATGAAATAAATTGTAACTGTTACCAGAAATAATGCACTTCTGCAAGGGGACATTTAGTCTCAGATGAAAAAATAGTTGGAGAAAGGGATATCAGCACACAAAAGGAAGGCCTATTGTATTCGCTTGGAGCTCCATGCACACGAAAACTGCGAGTGCCCTGAAAGCAGAACAGGAATGATTGTGGTGGTAACCATATGCTACTGACAAAACTCACCATTTCTGCTTCTTTTTCTCCTAATTCTTCTTCTTCTTTTTCTTCCCGTCCTCTCTCACCAACAGTCTCCTCTCTGGCTGGTTGTTGGGTTCCTGATTGTCAGGGGAAGATAAGATCAATTCTGAGTTACTGTCAAAATTTAGGCACAAATATATGACAAGTAAAAGACAACTAAGGATGTCTCATCATGGAATAAAATGGCACTAACTGAACAGCAGTAGAAAACCCAAGTTGGAATATTAACAATATTCTGAAGAAGATAGATTGCTACCCACCCTAAAGATGACATGGTGAGCTTCAGACAGGTGCAATGAAGACTTTCTTGTGTCCGGCTGAATGAACCTGTGCGTGCGTGTGTGTGTGCACGATTTGGGGGGGGGGGGGGTGACAAACATGATCCATTCTAAGAGTCACCACGTGCATTTTCTTTGAAATTTTGCATGTCTCAGTGATAACAGCTAGCCGTACTATAGATGCAACCACAAAGGAGTATTTGTTCAGAGATCAGACAAAAGTGTGGTTCCTGAAGGGGAGTGCAGCACCCTTTTCGGTAGTTGAAGGTGCAACAGTCTGGACAAGTGACTGATCTGGCCTTGTGACACCAACTTAAATGGCCTTGCAGTGCTGGTACAGCAAACAGCTTCATGCAAGAGGAAACTACAGCCATAATCTGTCCTCAGGCCATGCAACTCTACAGTACAGTTAAATGATGGCATTCTCTTGAGTAAAACATCACTAGCACTAGGAAAAGCAATGAAAGAGGAAGCTGCCTGGTAGATTGTTGCACAAAGCACAATTTAATCGTCACTAACACTTGGTTTAAGAATCATGAAGGAAGGTTACACACACTGAAGAGTTGCAGACACCAGCAGGTTTCAGACTGATTATATAATTTTGAGAGAGAGATTGAAATATGGGACCAAATTTTAACATATATCACAAGGTGCACATGCATACTGACCACAATATATTGATTATATACTGCAGATTATAACTGAAGAAATGGCAAAAAGGTAGGAAATTATGGAGATGGTATCTGAATAAGCTGAAAGATCCAGAGGTCATTGGAAGTTATGGAGGGAGCATTAAGCAATTACTGACTAGGACAGGGGAAAGGTACACAATAGAACAGGGAAAGGTACACAGAACAGGTGTGGGCAAACAGTGGCCCGCTAGTGGTTTTTGTCTGGCCTGCGAAGACAGAATTTTTTGCAACAATTTATAACTTTTCTGAATTGCAAGGTGAACTACTGCACACCATTTTAAAAGGTGTGACCTTCTGCTAACCTCTGCCTACATACGAATGGCCCCAAGCCAAAGATATTGCCCATCCCTGCAGCAGCAGACCAATGGGTAGCTTTGGGAGATGAAATGGTGAAGGCAGCAGAAGATCAGTTATGTAACAAGACAAGGCTTAGTAGAAATCCTTGGACAATGGAAGAGAACAGAATTTAATTGATGAAAGAAAGGAAATCTAAAAATGCAGCAAATAAAGCATGTAAAAGTTAACACAAACGTCTACAAATGAGTGACAGGAAGTACAAAATTGCTAAGCAGGAAAGGCTAAATAAAGAAGGTAATACTAAAAGGAGTATAATAGAGGGTCTATACATAGGAGGTGAAGCTGTAAGCAATGTTATGGGAACAGAAGACTATATAGATGAGGATGGGATGAGTGATACGATACATTCTATCTACTCATTGATGATGGGAACCAAAAGAAGGTTGTTTCTTCAGGGTGCCACTTCTCAGCATTCTCCCACAGTGAAACAAACAGCAGTCCATCAATAATGGTCTCATTATGATTCATGGATGTTGTGTAATACAGCATAGTGAAATCAGCAGCATTTGCCACTATTTCGATTCCTTTTTATGTTCTCTATAACCATTCATTGAAGGTACCATAGAAAGTTAGCTTTATATAATCCAGCATTGATTTAAAACATTAGTACTTTTTATTCCATTTAAAATTGTGTTTTTGGAAAAAATGTTAATCATGATGAAAATTATGATATATGTAAGTCCTTAAAATAGCACACAACTACCACAAAAAACAATATGGCATTACCTTCTTTTTGAGCTGTGTTTGAGAATTTTACTTTGAATAGATTCTGAGATAAGTCTTAGAATCTGGCAGTTTTTTTAATTATAGTAACTGTGACTCTTAAAGAAACGAAGTCCTTTCGTATCACAGTTGTGCATTTGTAAAAGATATTAATGCATGTCCACATTAGGCAACAGAAAATTGAGCTCCCACAGAAAGGACAATGTTTCCTGCAGTCTGAATTGAAATGGAACAGCCTGTACATGGCCCAGCCATTGGCAGAGAAGAAGAAGTTGCATGTAGTGTGCAATTTAGTGTGGTGGGAGTAAGTGCGGGACAGAAAAGGCTTGAGTTGGAGAGGAAGTTTAAGTGAAGAGAGAGAAATACAAGGCACAGGGCAGGGGCAGAGGTGGACGTATGTCTGGGAAAGGAGCTAGTGAAGAGTAACACATGGAGGATTCTGGGACTGAAAGGAATGACAAGGCTAAACCCTCTACTTAGATCAGGGAATCTGATACAGGAGATGAGGGTGGTGATGAGGTGGAAATGCTTGGGAACTCGGATGCCATGGAATATGAAGTGAGGTAATAGCTGAGTGTCTCTTTCTTGGCAGCACATTCTGCCACTGGGTAGTCAATTTTGCTCTTTGATGCCATTTGATATGGTCACTGAACAGCTGTTTGGTGATGAAATTCAGGTAAAACATGATATGGAAGTTACAGCAGAGCTAATATACAATATGACTGATTTTTATTAATGCCCCTGCCTCTGATAGTGTAGAATATGACTCTGAAGCTGTGGTAAATTCCTATAAAGGAACTGCCATATGATCCGTCATATTGCTGCATACAGCAGGTCTTGCATTTGCTTCTTCTTCCACAGGGGTATGACTGATGTTGCAACAGGTTGGGAGGAAGTACAACATAAAGATGGAGCAGGTTATTTTATTTGCCAGTTAGGTGGCAAATTTCCTGAGAGAGAGAGAGAGAGAGAGAGAGAGAGAGAGAGAGAGTGAAGGAGCCAGATACCAAGCTAGAACCATGGTTAAGGTGTGCAAACTGTGGTAGTACTGACAGCATTCCTTAACAGCTGACACAATAATTAGTGTCACAAATGGCACCTGAAAAGTTTGGGAGATCTTAAGCATACTGAGAGAGGAATTGCATGTCTTTTCACATATGATGTCAGAATGGCCATGATGAAAAGGTGGCAGCTACCTAACTGAAGGTACAGTCAACACAAGTAATCTATAATTCACCAACACAAGCACCACCATTGCTGCAATTAAAAATTAACCTTGAGCAGTCTAGTAAGCCACACTAAGCATCTTAATGGTGTACAAATTTTCAAAAGTATAACGTGTGCAAAACATGCTGTGTAAGAAATCAGCAGAAAAGAGCATCATATGATTATACAGAAAAGTACAGACAGTTATCACAGAAAAAGCATGATACAGTCACAAGAGCAGAGGCAATAATTATAATACAGTACTAAATTTGACAATTTGTCAAATATGAAATATAAGTGGAAATGTGTTCAGGTGGAGGGGGGAGGCATTACAGACAATTTTCACAACTGTAGTTTTGACACACATTCAAATTGTCCACTTGGATCACCAGTCACTCTCACGTATTCATCCTTACTGAAAGCTTAGCAGTGTCGTGCTGACACAGGAAACTGAACACTGGTTGTTAGGTCAGTGAGTGTGACAAGAGCTGCCTGCCCCATTTTGGGGACAGAGAGCAGCAAAAAGAATGCCCACTGAACTGCAGAAGTTTGCCAATGAAAAGCTTTTTTGTGTGTCCAGACTACAGTAGATATGGTGGATCTCCTTTCACAATGTCTTGAACTTGGCTGCAAAATTCCTACACTCCTGGAAATTGAAATAAGAACACCGTGAATTCATTGTCCCAGGAAGGGGAAACTTTATTGACACATTCCTGGGGTCAGATACATCACATGATCACACTGACAGAACCACAGGCACATAGACACAGGCAACAGAGCATGCACAATGTCGGCACTAGTACAGTGTATATCCACCTTTTGCAGCAATGCAGGCTGCTATTCTCCCATGGAGACGATCGTAGAGATGCTGGATGTAGTCCTGTGGAACGGCTTGCCATGGCATTTCCACCTGGCGCCTCAGTTGTACCAGTGTTCGTGCTGGACATGCAGACCGCGTGAGACGACGCTTCATCCAGTCCCAAACATGTTCAATGGGGGACAGATCCGGAGATCTTGCTGGCCAGGGTAGTTGACTTACACCTTCTAGAGCACGTTGGTTGGCACGGGATACATGCGGACGTGCATTGTCCTGTTGGAACAGCAAGTTCCCTTGCCGGTCTAGGAATGGTAGAACGATGGGTTCGATGACGGTTTGGATGTACCGTGCACTATTCAGTGTCACCTCGACGATCACCAGTGGTGTACGGCCAGTGTAGGAGATCGCTCCCCACACCATGATGCCGGGTGTTGGCCCTGTGTGCCTCGGTCGTATGCAGTCCTGATTGTGGTGCTCACCTGCACGGCGCCAAACACGCATACGACCATCATTGGCACCAAGGCAGAAGCGACTCTCATCACTGAAGACGACACGTCTCCATTCGTCCCTCCATTCACGCCTGTAGCGACACCACTGGAGGCGGGCTGCACGATGTTGGGGCGTGAGCGGAAGACGGCCTAACGGTGTGCGGGACCGTAGCCCAGCTTCATGGAGACAGTTGCGAATGGTCCTCGCCGATACCCCAGGAGCAACAGTGTCCCTAATTTGCTGGGAAGTGGCGGTGCGGTCCCCTACGGCACTGCGTAGGATCCTACGGTCTTGGCGTGCATCCGTGCATCGCTGCGGTCCGGTCCCAGGTCGACGGGCACGTGCACCTTCCGGCGACCACTGGCGACAACATCGATGTGCTGTGGAGACCTCATGCCCCACGTGTTGAGCAATTCGGCGGTACGCCCACCCGGCCTCCCGCATGCCCACTATACGCCCTCGCTCAAAGTCCGTCAACTGCACATACGGTTCACGTCCACGCTGTCGCGGCATGCTACCAGTGTTAAAGACTGCGATGGAGCTCCGTATGCCACGGCAAACTGGCTGACACTGACGGCGGCGGTGCACAAATGCTGCGCAGCTAGCGCCATTCGACGGCCAACACCGCGGTTCCTGGTGTGTCCGCTGTGCCGTGCGTGTGATCATTGCTTGTACAGCCCTCTCGCACTGTCCGGAGCAAGTATGGTGGGTCTGACACACCGGTGTCAATGTGTTCTTTTTTCTGTTTCCAGGAGTGTATTTCAAACAATTTTGTTTGATAAGTTAATGAGCCCTCTGACTTCTTCCACATTAATCAAAGCTGCTGCTGCTTCTGAACTGAGCATCTGTAGTAAATATAAGTGAAGGCAGTGATTTGAGTCACTGGTGCAATGAGTTATTGTTTGGAAGTTACATGTAATACAAGTGTCAAGACTACAATCAAAACAAAAATTTGATCTGGAAAGAATAACTGTCTGCTTACCACTGAAATATGAGTGAAATAAGTACGAGGGTGCATCAAATGAGAACCTTAAATATTTTTTTAAATATTATTTACTGTGCAGAAGTGGTACAAAGCTGTATAACTTTTCAACATAATCTCCCCCACGCTCAATGCAAGTCCTCCAGCACTTACAAAGTACATAATTCCTTTAGAAAAAAATTCTTTGGTAGTCCGTGCAACCAATCATGCACTGCTTGGTGTACCTCTTCATCAGAACGGAACTTCTTTCCTCCCATTGCGTCTTAGTGGTCCAAACATATGGAAATCACTTGGTGATGAGAAACGGCGCCATTCCTTGCTGGCTTTCTTTGTTTCTGGTTGGTGGAAGTGAACCCAGGTTTCGTCCCCAGTAACGATTCTTGCAAGCAAGCCATCACCTTCTCATTCAAAGGGCTGAAGAAGTTGTTCTAAAGCACCAACATGTCATTCTCTCATTTCAGGAGTCAGCTGCCGTGGGACCCATCATTTTTTTTTTTTTTTTTTGGTTTTAGGGCGCAAAACTGCTATGGTCATTAGCGCCCGTTCCGTGACTTAGGAAACAGTAAAAAACCTAAAATGGAAACCAGCAGCAATGAGTACGAAAGCCATAAAATTGAAGAAACTAAAAGCAGAAGGAAGGCTTAAAAATCCGCCACAGAAAGGGGTTGGTTGTCCCAGAAAAAAGGTTCAAATGACTGACGTCATTTCAATGGCACTAATAAACTCGAGAACGCGATCGGCCGAGCGCCTGTCATCTGCTAAAATTGACGATATATCAGGCGACTGCTGTAGACGGATGCGCAACGGAGTAAAATAGGGGCACTCAAAAGGTGTCTTACCGTCCACAGCTGAGAGCAGTGGGGACAGAGTGGGGGAGGATCGCCGCTTAAAAGATGTCGATGGCTAAAAAGACAGTGCCCTATCCGGAGTCTAGTCAAAATTACCTCCTCCCGACGACTCGTTCGGGAGGAAGAGGTCCAAGCACAAGGAAGAGCTTTCACGTCCCGCAATTTATTATGGGGAAGTGTCGACCAATGTGCGTGCCATAAATGAACAACACGACGACATAAAACGCTCCGTAGATCGGCGAAGGGAATCGATTGAATAGCTGGCCGAAGAAGAGAGACTGCAGCCTTGGCTCATTTCCACAGATACCAACGTGTCCCGGGAGCCAGAAGAACACCACCGAGACGCCCCCCAGGTGGAGCAAGCGCAGACAGTCCTGAATCCGGTGGACCAGAGGGTGCACAGGGTAAAGAGCTTGGAGACTGAGGAGAGAGCTGAGAGAATCTGAGCAGATTACGTACTGTATCCGCTGATGCGGCGGATGTAGTGGACAGCCTGGAGAACAGCGTAAAGCTCTGCAGTATAAACCGAACACTGGTCGGGAAGCCAAAAGTGATTTGGGGTGTCGCCAACAATTTAGGCACTCCCTACACTTAACGATGTTTTCGAGCCGTCGGTGTAAATAAATGTAGCGTCCGTCATTTGTGCACATAGAGCAGCAAATGCCCGACGACAAACAAGTGAAGGGGTACCATCCTTGGGAAATCGACAAAGGTCACGGAGCAGGCAGATCCGGGGACGGAGCCAAGGCGGTGTTGTACCCCAAGTTGTCAAGAAGGTTTAAGGAAAGCGGAAGGAAAGAGAATGGAGCAGTTGACGGAAGCGGACTCCCGGTGGTACTAGGGAGGAGGGGCGGCCTGCATACCCTACATCAAAGGAGGCGTCGAAAAAAATGTCATGGGCTGGATTAGCAGGCATGGAAGACAGATGGCTAGCATAACGACTCAGAAGGACTGCTTGCCGATTGGACAGCGGAGGTTCAGCTGTCTCAGCATAAAGGCTTTCCACAGGGCTGGTGTAAAAAGCTCCAGACACTAAACGTAATCCTCGGTGGTGGATAGAGTCGAGAAGACGAAGAATAGACGGCCGAGCAGAGGAGTAGACTATGCTTCCATAATCCAATTTCGAACTCACTAAGGCGCGATAGAGGCGGAGAAGGACCACTCGGTCCGCTCCCAAGGAGGTACCATTCAGGACACGGAGGGTGTTAAGGGATCGCAGACAGCGTGTCGAAAGATAGGAAACGTGGGAGGACCAGCACAGTTTTCTGTCAAACATAAGACCCAAGAATTTAGCGACGTTTGAAAACGGAAGGTTGACAGGACCTAGATGTAAGGAGGGCGGAAGAAACGCCTTACGTCGCCAATAATTAACACAAATGGTTTTACTGGGAGAAAAACGGAAGCCGGTTTCGATGCTCCAAGAGTGGAGGTGATCGAGACATCCTTGAAGACGTCGTTCAAGAAGGCTGTTCCGTTGAGAGCTGTAGTAGATCGCAAAATCGTCCACAAAGAGGGAGCCCGAGACATCGGGAAGGAGACAATCCATAATTGGATTGATGGCAATGGCTAACAGTACAACACTCAGCACGGAGCCCTGGGGTACCCAGTTTTCTTGGGAGAAAGTACGGGAGAGAGTAGTGTTCACCCGCACTCTAAATACGCGCTCTGCCATAAATTCGCGAAGAAAAAGGGGCAGACGACCTCGAAAGCCCCAAGAGAACAGTGTGCGGAGGATGCCTGTCCTCCAACAGGTATCGTATGCTCTCTCCAGATCAAAAAATATTGCTACCGTTTGGCGTTTCCGGAGAAAATTGTGGAGAGAGCAACAAGATGGTCAACTGCAGAACGATGCTTTCGGAATCCGCATTGGGCAGCTGTTAAAAGACTGCGGGATTCCAGCCACCAAGCTAAACGGTAATTCACCATACGCTCCAAAACCTTACATACACTACTCGTGAGAGAAATGGGCCGATAGCTAGAGGGGAGAAGTTTGTCCTTTCCAGGTTTCGGAACAGGAACGACGATAGCTTCCCGCCATCGTCTGTGAAAAGTACTGTCGGTCGAAATTCGATTATAAAGGCGAAGGAGGTAATGCAGACTATGGTATGATAAATGCAGAAAATTTTGGATGTGGGTACCATCCGGTCCTGGGGCTGAGGAGCGAGAAGAAGAGAGTGCATGTTGGAGTTCCCGCATGGAGAAAACAGTATTGTAGCTTTCGTGACTTTGAGAGGGGAAAGCAAGATGTCGCACTTAGGCTGCACGTTTCTTCGGGAGAAACGCTGGCGGGTAATTTGAAGAGCTCGAAATCTCAGCAAAGTGCTGAGCCAATGAGTTAGAAATTGCGACGGGGTCCACTAATGTATCATGCGCGACAGTGAGCCCAGAGACCGGGGAGAAACTAGGCGCGCCTGAGAACCGTCGAAGCCGACTCCAAACTTCCGAGGAGGGAGTGAAGGTGTTAAATGAGCTAATATAGAATTTCCAGCTTGCCTTCTTGCTATCGCGGATGACGCGACGACATCGCGCACGGAACTGCTTATAGCGGATACAGTTGGCCAAAGGAGGATGGTGGCGGAAAATGCGAAGAGCACGTCGCCGCTCACGTATTGCGTCACGGCATGCCTCGTTCCACCAAGGAACTGGGGGGCGCCGGGGCAATTCGGAGGTGCGTGGTATTGAAGGTTCCGCGGCTGTAAGAATGACGTCGGTAATATGTGTGACCTCATCGTCGACGCTGGGAAAGCGACGGTCATCGAATGTCGCTAGAGACGAAAAAAGCTTGGGCAAACTTCCAGCGTCGCTGGCGCATATATGGCAGTTGAGGCTGTACTCTAAGGACACATGGAAAGTGGTCACTCGAGTGTGTATCATCAAGGGCGAACCATTCGAAGCCCCGAGCTAGCGGAACAGTACCGACCGCAAGGTCTAAATGAGAGAAATTTGTCGTGGAGGCAGACAAAAATGTGGGGACCCCAGTGTTGAGGCAAACTAGATCCGCTTGGTGGAAGACGTCTAGCAATAGTCAGCCACGTGGACAAGGATGTGGAGATCCCCAAAGCGGGTGGTGGGCATTGAAGTCCCCAACAAGCAAATAGGGGGGTGGAAGCTGACCAAGAAGATGAAGGAGATCAGCTCGTGCCATTGGTGTGGACGATGGAATGTATACAGTACAAAGAGAGAACGTGTATCCAGAAAGGGAAAGACGGACGGCGACAGCTTGGAAGAAAGTGTTTAAGTGGATTGGGTGATTTTGAAGAGTGTCATGGAGAAGAATCATGAGTCCTCCATGGGCTGGAGTGCCTTTAACAGAGGGAGATCATATCGGATGGACTGAAAATGAGGAAGAACAAAGCGGTCATGGGGACGCAGCTTTGTTTCCTAAAGACAGAAGATGACCGGCGAGTAGGATCGTAAGAGGATCGACAATTCATCCCGATTGGCTCGAATGCCGCGGATATTCCAGTGGATAATGGACATAGGGTTAACACAAAATGGAGGAATATGACCAAAGTTGCTGTCAACTCAATGACTGCTCAGAGCTAGCGACCGACAGCATGGAATGGCATTCAGCCGAAGGCAGAAGATCCTGATCCATAGGTTGTTCAGGAGCAGCTCCTGCCACCAGCGATCGGCCGGTTCATCGGCCGCCAGCAGTGCGCCTCGGCGACACGGAAGACGGCCGAGGGCGATTTACGCCAGGTGGTGCTGTAGATGGGACACGCCTTGGTGGAGAAGGAGATTAACTGGGTTTCTTTGTAGCCTTCTTGGAAGTATGATGTTTAGAAGAAAGAGGAACCGATGGTTGTGAAGTTGGGGTACGTAAAAAATCTTCAGGAGTATGCTCTTTTTTCGAAGTCTCGGTGTCTGACTTTTGGGCTCGAGATTTAGCAGAACCCGATGAAGGGTGAGCCATAGAGTGGGCAGGCGAAAGTTGTGAGGTTGAACGGGCGATCTTTGCGCTGGCCGATCTGACGACCGTGGTACTAAAGGTGAGGTCGCGAGTCTGCGTGGCCGCCTCCTTTGTTGGCCGAAGAGAAGCAAGGACAGTGCTGTATTTTCCTGTCTGAGGCACGGTGGGCTGTCGACTGGCGAATAATTTCCGAGCAGCAAAGGTCGACACTTTTTCCTTCACTCAGATTTCCTGAATGAGCTTCTCGTCTTTAAAAATGGGGCAATCTCGAGAGGAAGTAGTGTTGTCACCCATACAGTTGATTCAACGAGGGGACGGAGGTGGACAAGCACCCTCATGGGCATCCTTGCCAAACGTAACATATTTGGCCGGGTTTTAACTGGACTCGCTGGTGAGATTGAACCGCTGGCACCAATAGCAACACGTAGGGTTTAGGACGTAGGGGCGAACGGAAATTATCTCATCGCCCACTTTTATTTTTGATGGGAGTTGAACTTTGTCAAACGTCAAGAAGACAGTGCGGGTTGGAATGAGGTTCGTGTCAAACCTTTTCATAACGCTATGAACAGCCGTTACGCCCTGGTCAGACACGTAGTGCTGAATTTCTTCGTCAGACAATCCATCGAGGGAGTGTGTATAAACGACTCCAAGCGAGGAATTTAAAGTGCGGTGCGGTTCAACCCGCACAGGGAAGGTGTGGAGCAGTGAAGTACGCAGCAATGTTTGTGCCTGGAGGGCACTGACTTTCTAACAACAGGGTACCATTCCGTAATCTGGAACAAGACTTTACAGGACCTGCAATTGCGTCGACACCTTTCTGAATAATGAAAGGGTTGACCGTGGAGAAGTCGTGACCTTCGTCAGACCGAGAAACAACAAGGAACTGTGGCAACGATGGAAGAACCGTCTGTGGCTGAGACTCAGTGAACTTACGTTTGTGAGCAGACATAGTGGAAGGTGAGGAAACCATTGCGGAAGAATCCCCCATGATTAGCGGGGTCTCAGATGGCGCGCTCCTCCCTTGTGGGGGCCCTCTCTGAGGGCACTCCTGCCTTAGGTGATTGTTCACACCTCAGGTCACACCTCCCGACAAACGGACGGAGGGACTAATCGGCCCTTTCGGAAGGTTGGTTGGTTGGTTGGTTGTTTGAGGTTTAAGGGACCAAACAGCAAGGTCATCAGTCCCTTGTTTCAAATATACTCCATTCTGCTAACGGGACATCTCAGAAAGGTCAGAACAATAAAACGGAAAAAGGGAAAAACGTAAAAGGGCAGCCACGTTGTCATTAGTAAAAAACAAATGAGGGAAGTCGGCAAGAGAACGAACCCAACACTATGCTGAAGCAGCATAGGCAAGACCACCTGTGACTTAAAAGGTACAACTGCTATAATGCAGAAGTACGCATGGGAATAGAAAGTCTAACCAACTCTAAAAAAGCGGGTAAAAACAGAGTAAAAGGGGAAGAAAAGAGGATTCCGGTCAGGGAGGTGAATCGGGAATCTCTGAACACTGCCTACAGTGGGAGACACGCAAACACTCACCGCCCTGCCCCAACACCAGAGAGAGATTAAAAACCTTAAAACTGAGAATACAAACCACTCTCCCAGATGAAACCGAGAACCAGAGAGACCATCCGGGAATAGTCAGCCAACATCAAAGGTAAAGTGTGGGGGCGTCTGTACTTAGCACGCAGATCCAAAAGAAGGGGGCAGTCAACCAAAAGGTGGGCCACTGACTGGAAGGCTCCACAACCACATAGCGGGGGTGGCTCATCCCGCAAAAGAAAACCATGGGTCAGCCTGGTATGGCCAATGCGGAGACGACACAGTGTGGTCGAGTCCTTTCGGGAAAGGCGAAAGGAAGAACGCCATGGGCCTGGTGTCACCTTAATTGCACGAAGTTTATTAGACAGTGGAGTAGCCTCCCAAGAATTAGCCCATGACTGTGTGAAGTGGGATTTGATGTGAAGCCGTAAATCCGCTGCAGGAGGGGTTACAGAAAACGGGGGGTAAGTAACTGCTCCCCCAGCCAAACGATCAGCGAGCTTATTACCCGGGATACCCACATGGCCAGGGACCCATAGGAAGTCAATGGAACAAGCAACACGGTGAATATCAGCGAGATGGCCATGGATGGCAGAGACCAAGGGATGGCGCGAAAAACACCGGTCAATAGCAAGAAGGCCACTCATCGAGTCCGTACATAACAACACACGGTTGTGTGGGGAATAAAGGTAAGGGCCCGGGAAATTGTCATCAATTCCGCAGAAAACACCCCACATGTAGGTGGCAGCAGATGATTTTCCGTTCCAACAGAGGACGTGAAGGCATACCCAACATGATCAGCAGATTAGAGCCATCAGTGTAAAAAACAACAGCATCCCGAAACTCCCATAAAATTTGGCGGAAAAAGGAACGGAACACCACCGGGGGGGATGGCATCTTTCGGACTTCGGCGGAGATCCATTCGAATTCGAGGCCGAGGAACTAACCAAGGAGGGGTGGAGGGGAGGGAGCGAGGAAGACAGGACAAAGAAGGAAGCTGAAAATCACGGTAAAGAGACGCAAGGCGCAGCCCAACCGGTAAACCCGCCCGAGGGCGGGAGTCGGGTGGGCGACGTCCATGGTCTGCGAACAGGATAGAATAGGAAGGATGAGTGGGAGAAGAACGGATAGTGAGGGCATAAGACACCAGAAGCTGGGACCGCCGAACAGAAAGGGGGGGGGGGGATCCCAGCTTCAACCAGGAGACTATCAACAGGGATAGTAGGGAAGGCACCGGTGGCCAAACGGATACCACAATGATGGATGGATCCAGCACATTCAGTGTGGAAGGAGCAGCTGAACCATAAACTTGACAACCATAGTCCAAACGAGACAGCCATAGTCCAAACGAGACAGAACTGGAGCACGATAAAGACGGAGGAGGAGGGAACGGTCCACACCCCAAGAGGAGTGGGCAAGGAAGCGAAGAACATTGAGTTTACGGGAACATCCTACCTTCAGGAGACTGATGTGGGGCAGCCAAGTGAGCTTGTTGTCGAAAAGAAGACCCAGGAAACGAAACTGTGGAACCATAGGCAATCGTTGTGCAGCGAGATAGAGCTCTGGATCAGGGTGGATCGTAGTACGGCGACAGAAGTGTACCACCCGCGATTTCAAAGGAGAGAACTGAAACCCGTGTGAGAGGGTCCATGCAGAGGCACGCCGTATAGCCACCTGGAGCTGCCGTTCTGCAGATGCCATCGAGGAGGAACTAACCCAAATGCAGAAATCATCCACATACAGGGCAGGGGCGACCAAGGGACCGACAGAGGCCACAAGTCCATCGATAGCAATGAGGAAAAGAAGGACACTCAAGACAGAACCCTGTGGGATGCCCGTCTCCTGGGTCCGTGGGGAACTAAAAGCAGTACCAACTCGAACTCTGAATGACCGATGGATCGGGAACTGGCGGATAAAAATCGGGAGTAGGCCCCGAAGACCCCACTGAGGAAGGGTTAGTAAGATGTGATGGCGCCAGGCCATGTCGTAGGCCTTGCGAAGTTCACAAAAAACACAGCAACCAAATGGCGGCGCTGGGAAAAAGCCTGCCGAACTGCGGATTCCAAGCGAAGTAAATGATCGATTGGAGACCGTCCCTCTCGAAAGCCACACTGGTAAGGGGACAATAGATCCCGAGATTCGAGGACCCAAGTGAGCCGACGGGCTACCATCCGTTCAAGTAACTTACAAACAACATTGGTAAAACTAATTGGCCGATATCTGTCAACAGATAGGGGGTCCTTACCAGGCTTAAGGACAGGAACCACAATGCTATCCCTCCACTGAGAAGGGAAGTCACACTGGAGCCAGATACGGTTAAACACCCGAAGAAGATGTTGCCGTTGTGGAGCACTGAGATGTTGAAGCAGTTGGTTATAAATGGAATCTGGGCCACAGGCCGTATCATGAGAAGAAGATAGAGCAGAAAGAAATTCCCATTCAGTAAAAGGTTCGTTGTAAGATTCTGACTCACAAGTGGTGAAACATAAGGTGAGAGCTTCAGCCTGCTGTTTTTGATGAAGGAAAGCAGCTGGATAGGAGGCTGACGCTGATGCCACTGCAAAATGGGTCGCAAGATGTTCTGCGAGAACTAATGGGTCCGTACAAATGCCATCTAGGAGGTGAAGGCCTGGTAGGGTGGACTGCCGATGGCATCCTTGGAGAGAGCGAAGGGTAGCCCATACCCGTGACAGAGGGACAGTGGAACCAAGGGAAGAAACGAATCGTTCCCAACATATCCGCCTACTCTGTTTGATTAAATAACGGGCTTTAGCGCGAAGGCGTTTAAAGGTACTAAGGCTGGCTACGGATGGGTGCCTCTTAAAGTGTTGCAAAGCTCGACGGCGATCACGGATGGCAATGGCAATGGCCGTACTCCACCACGGGACTTGCCGGCGACGAAATGGTCCAGATGAGCGCGGGACAGCAAGGTTAGCAGCGCCAACAATCGCGTCACACACGTCACGTAGGACGTCATCAATACAACACGACAAAGAGGGAGAAAACTCGACCTGTGCAGTGTATAGAGGCCAATCGGCACGGTGGAAAGACCAACGAGGTAACCTGTCCATCGGGGAGCATGAAGGGAGCGTGATAATCAACGGGAAATGGTCACTATCACAAAGGTCGTCGTGTGGCGACCAGTGTAATGAAGGGAGGAGAGAGGGAGAAGAAAGAGAGATCAATGGCAGAAAAGGTACCATGACCGGCACTGAAATGAGTAGGGGAGCCATCATTAAGAAGGCACAGGTCGTGGTCTGCAATAAATTGGTCTATAAGAAGACCTCGTCTAGATGGAAAGGCACTGCCCCACAAAGGATGATGAGCATTAAAATCCCCAAGGAGAAGGAAGGGAGGAGGAAGTTGCTGAAGAAGGGTGGTTAAGGCAGCAGGTGTAAGAGTCCTGTCAGGAGGGAGATAAAGATTGCAAACTGTGACTGCAGAGTCTAGGTGGACCCTAACAGCAACCGCTTACAGTGTAGTTTGGAGAGGAATCCACGTGCTAGCAATGTCTGTACGGATCAACGTACAAACGCCACCAGAATCCCTCAAGGGTCCGACCCGATTTCGACAGAAAACACCGAACCCACTGAGGGTCGGTGAGTGAGCATCAGTAAAATGAGATTCCTGGAGAACCACACAAGCTGCAGAGTAGGGCAAAAGAAGGGATTTCAATTCCGGAAGGTGTCGATAGTAGCCATTACAATTCCATTGGAGAACCACAGAACGATGGTTTAAATGAGGGCTGAACACGCTAAATCCAGTCATACCGCCGGGTCCCCACCCGTCACCGACAAGGAGGGGGCGACATCCATGAACGACAGGTCATAATCCGGTTGTGAAGTCGGGGAAGGGACCTCCGGTGACACCAGAGTCTCTTTGTCCCGGGAGTTATGTTTCTTCTTCTTTTCAGGCTGAGATCGAGGAGGGCTGTGTGGCATAAAGGAGCCAGCTGCAGCAAGATCAGGAACAGAAAGAGACCGGGCGACCTGGGGGCCGACAGACCGCGGCTCTCGCGGGCGCCGCGCGGCAGCAGAGCTTTGACCTGGAAGGTGCCGGGAAGGGGCATCCCGGGAGAGGCGCCTTTGACCGGCAGACACGGAAGGAGTGGGACATTTCTCCGGCTGGGGAGGGGAGCAGCGCCCATAGGAGAACGTTTGGGAGCCGCAGGGGAGGGGGGTAGGAGAGGGAGGGGTCCGGGATGGGGTAAGGAAGGGGGAGGAAGGGGTGAAGATGTAACCAAGGCGTAACTAGAGGTCATGGACACAGGGTGAAGTCGTGCATATTTCTTACGGGCCTCTGTGTAGCTTAAACGATCAAGGGACTTATACTCCTGTATCTTTTTTTCTTTCTTATATACTGGGCAATCTGGTGAACGTGGAGAATGACTACCATGACAATTTACACATACAGGAGGGGGAACACAGGGACTCCCCTCATGGAGTGGACGTCCACAGTCACAAAAGAGAGGGTACTGGGAACGGCGAGAAGACATGTGGCCAGAACGCAAGCACTTAAAACACCTCATAGGAGGTGGGATGTACGGCTTCACATCACAGCGATAGACCATAATCTTAACTTTCTCAGGAAGGGTATCCCCTTCAAAGGCCAGGATAAAGGCACCAGTATCAATACGATTATCTTTAGGACCCTTCTGAACACGCCGAACAACGTGAACACCCCGCCGTCCGAGATTGTTCCGAAGTTCCTCATCACTTTTGAAGGATGAGGTCCCTGTGAAATATCACACCTTGAACCATATTTAGAGACTGGTGGGGGGTAATGGACACAGGAATTGTGCCAAGATGGGTACAGGCACGAAGGGCCGCAGATTGGGCAGCTGAAGCAGGTTTTATCAGCAACGAACCCGACCGCATCTTGCTCAGTGAGTCCACTTCGCCAAACTTGTCTTCAATGTGTTCCACAAAGAATAAAGGTTTGACACTGGTGAAAGTATCTCCATCAGTCTTAGTGCAAACTAGGTAACGGGGAAAAGGTTTTGCTCCTAGACGACGGGCCTGACCCTCTTCCCAGGGGGTAGCCATGGAAGGGAAGGCCGAAGTGGCAAGAGAAGCAGCACTTGAGGAATCAGTTCCACGCAGAGAGACGGCCGCAGAAGAACGGCCAGTGTTTTGGACCCGTATGCATTTCATCTGCATAGCGTCTGCCCTGATACCACCCACTCCGATCAGGGGCTCTCCTCACAGGCGCCACCCAGCCACAACAAGGGCCGTTTGGCATGGCGGCCATTGCCGGGAGTTCCGATGCTCCAGGATGACGAGCAACCACTCCAAGGCATGCATGAGGAGGTCACAGCTCAGGTATGAGAAGTGTGATCCCTGTGTGTTCAGGGGGATCAACCAAAAGGGTACATAGCGACCCCACCACACGGGCTGGCTAGTATCAGACAACGACGTGAAACAAAAGGTGGAATGTACTAGGAGGGCGCACGTCGGAGACACTAGATATGGTGCTCTTCCCCAAATGGCTCACACTATGGAGGAGAAATTTTGTAATGGAGGTCAAACCCCAGAGGGGGACCAAGGAATGCCAAAAGGAGGAGATGATTACGCAACAAAGCCGGAGTGTAAAACCAACAGAACCAGGAGGATAGCGGGGGCCAACATAAGCAAGGACGCCAATAGAGGGAGAGGAGAGGGCGAGGGGAAAGGAGCATGGAGGAGAAAGGAGGGGAAGGGAAAGGAAATGTAGCCCGGGAGAGAAAGAAGGCTGCAATGGCTCGGGGCCCCGTGCTCGCCATGCACGTATCCACAAAAGAGTTGTGGAACCCCTGGGGGGGACTTTCGGATGGTATCAGCTCGGGTAATCACCCCTCTCTGGGCCTGGCCATTACCAGGGGGTACGTACGTGTCCTACCTGTCTACCTGGGGCAGGGAATTACTCGTTACCCCGTCACCGGCTACGCATGGAAATGCGTGGGTCGGCCTTCAGACACGCACATGGAGGAAAAAAGAGAAAGGGAAAGGAAAGAAGAGGGGTCTCAAACGCCGCAGTGGAGAAAAGGGCAAGGAGAAGAAGTAAGGAAAAGAGAAGGACAGAGGAGGGGCGAAGACTGGCAAGTGTAGAAAGCAAGGAATTGGTAACAGTTTCGAGCGTCCATCTCCGGACGTAGGCACAAACCATACTCCCAGAGGGGGAGAAAGGGAAGGAAAGAGCCAGAGGTGAGGGGGGTGGGCGAAGATGGGGGATGGGGAAGGATGTGGAAAGTGAAGGTATGCAGCCTGGAAAGGAAGGAGGGCCACATTAGCTCGGGGTCCCGTGCTCGCTACGCACGTATCCACAAAAGAGTTATGGATCCCCTGGGGGGAGGGACCCATCTTGCAGACACTTTGTGAAACTGGAGCACATCATGCATAATGTGGTGTGCTGACCAATGACTAATCTGTAAACATGCTGCATTGTCATTCAGTGTCACTTCACTATGGCTTCAATGCTGCAGTGTTCTGTTGAGTAACAACCTGGCCTAGGAGCATGTTCCACTGAAGTCACACCATCTGCGAACTTCCTACTCCATCAGAAGACTTGCTGCTGTGACAAACATGCATCCTCTTACTGAATCTTCATTCGTCTATGAATTTCAATAGGTTTCTCCCATTCACTACGCAAAAACCGAATAAAAGAATGCTGTTCTTCCCTGGTGCAAGTCACAAGTGGGGCAGCTATCTTTATACTGACACTGCGACGGTATGTGTGCATCTGCACTATGCTGCCACCTACAGGTCATTCTGCACACTGTTTGTAGCACATTTACCAAATTACAAGATAACGGCACAAAATTTCGATTTGTTATTACAAATTTAAGGTTTTCATTGGAGTCACCCTCTTATTCGTTTCAATGGTGTTCATAAATGGTCAAAGCTATAAAAATTGAACCAAGCTCCAGACTCAATGTATCCATTGCCAGTCCTATACTGAATTTGCAGCTGAGTTAGCCCCTCTTTTAACTATAACAATATCATCAATACCAGGAAGAGAAAACAGTACTGAGTAGTTGAAGTGTAGGTCACAGCTGTCTAGAAGAAGGGTAGAAGAACAAATCCACAGAACTACCATCCTACATCCATGACACTGGTTTGTTGTAGAACATTGAAACATATTTTCATCTCAGACATAACGAGATAGCCCTAGCAGAATAATCTCCATGCCAGCCACATGTATTCTGATAGCACTGCTCATTTGAAGATTAACTCACATTTTTCACATGACATGGTGGAAGCTTTTGATAGAGGCAATGAAGTAACAGCATCATTTTTTTATTTCCAAAATGAATTTCAGTTAATACCACTTTTATGCTTTTAATCAAAAGTACAATTGTTAGAGAGTATCAAGAAAAAACTTTGACTGGATTGACTACTTTTTTGAAGGGAGGACATGGTAAGAATCATCAACAGATGTTCCAACACTGTTGGAATTTTAATATTGAATTCCTTAACAATTTCAGAAATAGAATGCCCTATACATCTAATTCTAACTACCCATCCATTTTTAAAGTCTTAATTCTCATCATGTGGTCAGAATCATGCTTGATACCATTTCACACATATCACCTTAGTACAAATGACAGCTCCGCCAATGTACTGGCCCTTTATGCCTTGCATATGCAATACTACTGCCATTTTTATATGTGCGTATCACTACCTCACAACTTTTGTCACCTCAGTGTAAAGAAGTACAGTGTGGCAGAAGTGACATCAATGTTCAGGTACAGCTTGATCATATTTAAAACTGGTCAAAGAATGGCACCTTGTTTTAAATGTTGAGAAATTGAGAACTGTGCACTTCACAAAACGAAAAACTTAGTCATACAATATTACCATATCAGTATGTTGAAGTTCTGTCATGGGTAAAGCTCACAGCAGACTTCAATTTATTGGTAGTATACTAGGGAAATCCAGTCAGCCTACAAAGGAGATTGCTTGTAAATCACCCATCCCAAAATACTGCTGAAATGTATGGGACCCATATCAAATAGGACGCCACAGCTGATACTGAACACATGCAGAGAAGGGTGGCACAAATGATCACAGGTGTGTTTGATCCATGGGAGAGTATCACAGAGATGTCAAAAAACCGAACTAGCACACTCTTTAAGATGGACAAGAATTATTCCAAGAAAACCTGCTTACAAAGTATTAGGAACTGGATTCAAATTATGCCACTCAGAACATATTACAACCCCGTATGTACCACTTCCACAGGAATTGTGAGGAGGTGGTTAGATTAATTACAGCTTGCATGGAGACATTAAAACAATTATTCTTCTTGCACCTCATACATGAATGGAACAGGGAAAGATACCCTAATAACTGGCAGTGGGGCATACCCCCTTTTATGAACTTTATAGCTGTCTGCAAAGTGTAGATGTAGAGTGTGGATAATGTTATTAGATGGGCAGATCCACACACAACATGGTGTCAAGTAACCACCAGCAAATATATAGTCTAACACAGGTGGCTTAAAGTGAATGAAGTAATTAATAAATGCCAAACATGAAAGTGAATTCTTACATTCTAGAAAATTCAGATATTTATTTTCACTTCTAGTGACCTCTGATTTCAGGAATGCAGACAGCTATAAAAGAAATTCCCAACATGAACATTGAACAACATTTTTGTTTGCTTTTTCCTGAGACGGGAATATGAATTATCAAGTGGGTGACAAGTGCCACATATGTAATGGAGAATCACTTCCCATCTGCTGAGTATGGAAGATCACATTTCACAGAATTCTCACAACAGAGACATTGCAGCAGCATGCAAACAGCTTACCTGCATTATCACTTCGTCTTCGCTTTCTATGTGACTCTGATGAATCACCATCACCATCACCATCAGATTTTCTTTCCTGAAAGAAAATAAAGTTCAGCACTTAAATAAATGAACAAAACTTGAGTGTAAATCACTATCACAAAGACTGCAATATGTCTACATCTATACTCTGCAAACCACTGTAATGTGAATAGAAGAGGGCCCCTCTCACTATATTATTTGTTAGAGTTATGGGAGAAGAAGTTTTACCATGCAGATAAAGTGTCAAACAATATGCAAATGTTTAAAAACTACATCCTTTATTAGTGCTGGATCAAGCAAAAACAGTGTTTGGACAGTATACAAAGTCTCTTCTTTCATTTGTCTCTATCCTCTCACCCCATTTCCATTTTGCCAACACCACTCACATTGTTTGGGAGACATAGTTAAGACCCTTTGACACATGTGGAAATAGGAAGTGTCTGTCACCACATTCCATAGGTCAGCACCGTAGGTTCAAGAAAACCTGGGTCAAGCACTAAATGGGAAACCAAGAAATTTATTACCTGCCTGTTGAACAGTAGGCACTTCCACAATAATGTTTGCTGAACTCAGGAAGATGGGCTTAATAAAATAAAAAAAACTGTATGAGCATTCAATCGTTTGATAAAGTGATGCACCAGTTAAAGGAAGTATGGAATTTTGGATGGAGACTCATCAACCCAAGTAAGAATAACTTCTGACTTGCACCAGAGGAGTGTGTTGGAACTCCAGTCATTCTTATTTTATGTTAATGAGATGACCAAAGTCCTAATAGCAATCTCAGACACTTTACAAATGATACTTTTTTTTTTGGTCATCAGTCTACTGACTGGTTTGATGCGGCCCGCCATGAATTCCTTTCCTCTGCTAACCTCTTCATCTCAGAGTAGCACTTACAACCTACGTCCTCAATTATTTGCTTGACGTATTCCAATCTCTGTCTTCCTCTACAGTTTTTGCCCTCTACAGCTCACTCTAGTACCATGGAAGTCATTCCCTCATGTCTTAGCAGATGTTCTAGCATCCTGTCCCTTCTCCTTATCAGTGTTTTCCACATATTCCTTTCCTCTCCAATTCTGCGTAGAACCTCCTCATTCCTTAACTTATCATTCTACCTAATTTTCAACATTCGTCTATAGCACCACATCTCAAATGCTTCAATTCTCTTCTGTTCCAGTTTTCCCACAGTCCGTGTTTCACTACAATACAATTCTGTACTCCAGACGTACATCCTCAGAAATTTCTTCCTCAAATTAAGGCCGGTATTTGATATTAGTAGATTTCTCTTGGCCAGAAATGCCTTTCTTGCCATAGCGAGTCTGCTTTTGATGTCCTCCTTGCTCCGTCCGTCATTGGTTATTTTACTGCCTAGGTAGCAGAATTCCTTAACTTCATTGACTTCGTGACCATCAATCCTGATGTTAAGTTTCTCGCTGTTCTCATTTCTACTACTTCTCATTACCTTCGTCTTTCTCCAATTTACTCTCAAACCATACTTTGTACTCATTAGACTGTTCATTCCGTTCAGCAGATGATTTAATTCTTCTTCACTTTCACTCAGGATAGCAATGTCATCAGCGAATCGTATCATTGATATCCTTTCACCTTGTATTTTAATTCCACTCCTGAAACTTTCTTTTATTTCCATCATTGCTTCCTCGATGTACAGATTGAAGAGTAGGGGCGAAAGGCTACAGCCTTGTCTTACACCCTTCTTAATACGAGCACTTCGTTCTTGATCGTCCACTGTTATTACTCCCTCTTAGTTGTTGTACATATTGTATATGACCCGTCTCTCCCTATAGCTTACCCCTACGTTTTTCAGAATCTCGAACAGCTTGCACCATTTTATATTGTCAAACGCTTTTTCCAGGTCGACAAATCCTATGAAAGTGTCTTGATTTTTCTTTAGCTTGCTTCCATTATTAGCCGTAACGTCAGAATTGCCTCTCACGTCCCTTTACTTTTCCTAAAGCCAAACTGATCGTCACCTAGCGCATTCTCAATTTTCTTTCCCATTCTTCTGTGTATTATTCTTGTGGGCAGCTTCGATGCATGAGCTGTTAAGCTGATTGTGCGATAATTCTCGCACTTGTCAGCTCTTGCCGTCTTCGGAATTGTGTGGATGATGCTTTTCCGAAAGTCAGATGGTATGTCGCCAGACTAATATATTCTACACACCAACGTGAATAGTCGTTTTGTTGGCACTTCCCCCAATGATTTTAGAAATTCTGATGGAATGTTATCTATCCCTTCTGCCTTATTTGACCGTAAGTCCTCCGAAGCTCTTCTAAGTTCCGGTTCTAATACTGGATCCCCTATCTCTTCTAAATCGACTCGTGTTTCTTCTATCACATCAAACAAATCTTCACCCTCATAGAGGCTTTCAATGTATTCTTTCCACCCATCTGCTCTCTCCTCTGCATTTAAGAGTGAAATTCCCGTTGCACTCTTAATGTTACCACCGCTGCTTTCAATGTCACCAAAGGTTGTTTTGACTTTCCTGTATGCTCAGTCTGTCCTTCCGACAATCATATATTTTTCGATGTCTTCAGATTTTTCCTGCAGCCATTTCGTCTTAGCTTCCCTGCACTTCCTATTTATTTCATTCCTCAGCGACTCGTATTTCTGTATTCCTGATTTTCCCGGAACATGTTTGTACCTCCTCCTTTCATCAATCAACTGAAGTATTTCTTCTGTTACCCACGGTTTCTTCGCAGCTACCTTCTTTGTACCTATGTTTTCCTTCCCAACTTCTGTGATGGCCCTTTTTAGAGATGTCCATTCCTCTTCAACTGTACTGCCTACTGCGCTATTCCTTATTGCTGTATCTATAGCGTTAGAGAACTTCAAACGTATCTCGTCATTCCTTAGTACTTCCGTATCCCACTTCTTTGTGTATTGATTCTTCCTGACTAATGTCTTGAACTTCAGCCTACTCTTCATCACTACAATATTGTGATCCGAGTCTATTTCTGCTCCTGGGTATGCCTTACAATCCAGTATCTGATTTCTGAATCTCTGTCCGACCATGATGTAATCTAACTGAAATCTTCCCGTATCTCCCGGCCTTTTCCAAGTATACCTCCTCCTCTTGTGATTCTTGAACAGGGTATTCGCTATTACTAGCTGAAACTTGTTACAGAACTCAATTAGTCTTTCTCCTCTTTCATTCCTTGTCCCAAGCCCATATTCTCCTGTAACCTTTTCTACTACTCCTTTCCCTATAACTGCCTTTCAGTCGCCCATGACTCTTAAATTTTCGTCCCCCTTTACATACTGCATTACCCTTTCTCTTTCCTCATACACTATCTCTATCTGTTCATCTTCAGCTTGCGACGTCGGCATGTATACCTGAACTATCGTTGTCGGTGTTGGTCTGCTGTCGATTCTGATTAGAACAACCCGGTCACTTAACTGTTGTTCACAGTAACACACCCTCTGCCCTACCTTCCTATTCATAACGAATCCTACACCTGTTATACCATTTTCTGCTGCTGTTGATATTACCCGATATTCATCTGACCAGAAATCCTTGTCTTCCTTCCACTTCACTGACCCCTACTATAACTAGATTGAGCCTTTGCATTTCCCTTTTCTGATTTTCTAGTTTCCCTACCACGTTCAAGCTTCTGACATTCCACGCCCCGACTCGTAGAACGTTATCCTTTCGTTGATTATTCAATCATTTTCTCATGGTAACCTCCCCCTTGGCAGGCCCCTCCCGTAGATCCGAATGGGGGACTATTCCGGAATCTCTTGCCAATGGAGAGATCATGACACTTCTTTAAATACAGGCCACATGTCCTGTGGATACACGTTACGTGTCTTTAATGCAGTTGTTTCCATTGCCTTCTGCATCCTCATGTCGTTGATCATTGCTGATTCTTCCGCCTTTAGGGGCAATTTCCCACCCCTAGGACAAGAGAATGCCATGAACCTCTATCCGCTCCTCCGCCCTCTTTGACAAAGTTGTTGGCAGAATGAGGCTGACTTCGTATGCCGGAAGTCTTCGGCCGCTAATGCTGACTTTTTATCAAAATTTAGGCAATGGCGGGGATCGAACCCGGGACCGACGACGTTTTGGTTATGAATCAAAGACGCTACCGCTTTATTTTTATTTTTTATTTTTTTTCGTTATTGATCGTTGTGTTTGGTCGTTGCGGACGTAGCAAGACATCCTGTTCAAGTTCGGTAGTTAATCCTTCCACTCAGTTTTATATTACAGAGGCCAAACGGCTCTCTGACAGAACACGCTGAGCTACCGTGCCGGCATCACGGGTGTATGAGTTAGCAAACTGATAGCACATGGCGAATGGACACTCACGTAGTAGTCACAAGACGATGGAAGAGCTGGGAAGTGCAGAAGTATAGGTCCATATGGGAATATGTGTGGGAGGAGTCAGGAAGGAATGTGGGTGCTCCACTGTTAAGGCAGAAGAGGTCGAGTTGGTTAAGAAGGTCAGTCAAGAGGGAGCCTCTCCGACAGGTTCTGGGAGAACCACAAAGGGGATGGTGTTCATTAAAGTCGCCGAGTAGCAGAAATGTAGGAGGTAGCTGCCCGATAAGCTGAAGGAAGTCTGCCTAAATGAATAAGGGATATAAACGGTACAGGGGGGAAAAGTCAGGTGAGAAAGATAAAGAGAATTGCAACAGCTTCAAGATGGGTATCAGGGAGATGGGTTGATTATGTGTCATCCCCTATGAGCAGCATGACACCCCAATGGGATGGAATGCCGACCCCCAGGGGGAAGGTCAAAACGACCCAGGAAGAAATATCAAAGCTTAAAATGGTCGAGAGAGTGCGATTTCGTTTGCTGAAGGCAACATACAAGAGGATGCTCCGATGCTAAAAGCTGCCGTAAATCCTCTTTGAGGGACCGAAGGCGAAGGACTGACTGTCTTCAGTATGTGATACCACGAGGAACCTTGGTGCAGCTGGAAGTGACTTTGACTCGTCAGCCTCATACCGTTTACGTATCATAGATGTCGATTGTGAAAGATGAGTTGCTCACGGCGAGAAAATCCCCCACGATTGCCAGCATCTCCGATGGCATGCTCCTTCACAAGTGGGTGCACCTGCCCTAGGTAACTGTTCGCACCTCCCGAAACACCTGACAGAGGAATCAATCGGTAATTTCGCAAGGTTGCAGCTGTCTGGGCCTGGCCTGTACCATGGGGTACGTGCCAACTCTACCTGTCGACCCAGGGCTGAAAATTACGCGTTAAACAGTCACATGTTACGTATCAGACGCATAGGCCAACCTTCAGGAGTGCACAGGGAGGGAGAAGAAAACGAGGATCCTCGAACACCCAAGCGGAGGAACGAGAGGAAAAGGTAAACAAAAAAAGGAAAAGGGAACGAAAAACGTTGGTGAGACTCATCTTATGTCAGCCACTGATGATGCGGAACATTCCCAGTAATACCCCAGACGTGTTCTCCAAGGGAGGGGGAGAAAGGATAGCGATAGGATATACGTGCAGCACAGAAGGGAAAAGATGCTGCAAAGGCTGGGGCCGCATGGTAGCAGAGCACGAACCCGCCAAAAAGTGCCGAGCCTCCTTCGGGGTGTGGCACAGTGGTTGGAGCCGAGTCAGTAGATTGTGTGGCCACATTCACAGGTGGCCCTGCCTCTGACAGTGTAGGAGATACCCATGATGAGACAAAAATAGGTGATAGTGGTAGGACACACGGGACAAGCTTCACATCTACGTATGTTCTAATGATATGTGATGTGCAGCAAGTAGTAGGAAGTTGCCGGTACTGCTTAGGTCGGGTGTGAAGTGGAACGCTGCTGTTGAAGACGTGGAAAATATTTCACATTTTCAGGTACTATGAGAGGTAGTCGACATTTCAGCATAATACATTATCATGTTACTTCCGTCTCATGTGGTACATAGTTGTGAGGGAGACACACCTCTGTGGCTGGACATTGCGCACTGGGAAATGGCAGATCACTTGAGAGGAGTGGTGGGAGATACATTTCTGCACGATGTGGGGAGGATGATTTCTGTCTGTTAAGGCCTCAGGAAGGCCACTGGCACATTCACAAAAGAGTCGCTGGTCTGCAAGGTGGTGCAACCGCCAGTCAGTACGCTGTACAGAAGCGACTTCAATGCAGAACATGTGCCAGCTGTCAAATATGAGGTACAGTGAACTGTATGTTCAGTGCATTTGTCATCTGGATATTTCCCATCATGCAGCAACATAAGCATCAAACAGTCTGCACTGATCCACAGCTAACTGCTGAGAAATTCACTGACATAACATAGAATGATCAGTTTAAGAAATGCGGTTCTCTACGCATTTGTTCAAATTTAAAGGATCACGAAATTTAATACTGTCTTAACAGCAGTTTGATTTTTGTCAGGCCATCAAACAGTCGTCAGGCCGTAAGTGGCCCTTTGTTCTGGGCACAGTAGAGTTGAAATTAAAAGATTGAGTAAGTCAACATGCGAACTTGACTGCTAGTGATTACAGTAGTTTAATGGGCAGCTTTAGTTCTGTGGAAATTAGTATGTGTCCATATAGAGGCTAGAGTCTAAACTATCCAGTGTTGAATAGGATTCCAGTTCTTTGTCAGTCCAAGGAAACTTCAGGGGCTGAAATAGGATGGTATCTCTGAGGAACATTAACCAGTATACTGGATGCTAGCAGATCACTTGCCATTTTATGGTTTCTGTTGGACGATTACCTGGAATCAGCATATGTTCCGATCAGCAATAGAGGTTCCATACAGGACAATCTTACCAAAAAGCGGTTGCCAGTTCAATTTTGTGTACTGGACGTAGAGTTGCTTGAAGTTCATGGATATGGCTTAAATGTCTAATAATTTTCTGCCAACTGGAGATATCATGGGAAACGCAAAATTTACCTCCAGCTTAACGAGGGCTGAACTGATGTTTTTTGGTGCAACGGCAACCTTTTGGCATATCCGGGAGGCACGCTAAAGCCTGCTGACCCTGACTTGCACCTGTGAGCAGACACATCCCATGCAGAGCTGCTCGAGTTCACTCAGGCAGACACCCTTCGAAGTCCACAAGAGTGCCCTAGTAAAACACAGAGCTCCCACCGACTGTCCTGCACAGGGATGCATTGCTACGCAAGCAGTGGCAGTGGAGACAATGACTTCCAGTATCTGCTGAGGAGGACAAGTCAAAGCTTTCTGCGACTGATGCCGAATCCAGTGCTCTCAACGCAGCTGCAAATAAGGGGATTCGATTGCAGTACTTAAATCTAATAAATCTGCCTTTGCAATGCTATTTGAGCAGTGCACAGAGGAACAACGAGCCCTAAACGCTGTACTTCACATTTTCCCATCCCCAAATGTGTCTCAGCCCAGGTCCTTATAATATTGTGTTAACAGGCACATATAGATTTTATCGTAACTGTAAATTTTCTTAGCAAGCCCTCTTTGCCATGGATGTGACAACTGACTGAAATTTTTGGATTTCACTTCATAATTAACCACTAATCTGAATGACGCTCAGTACCACTGTGTTAACAGCATTTCTTCGTAATGGACATAGCTTCCTCCGCTGTGGACATAGCAGCAATAGTTAGCTGCCAGAGGCTGGAATGTAACAGCTTTGGTTGAACGATGAAATGTAGGGAGAAATGGCGGTGGTAGTCATTATTCCGTTGTAGGTAAGGCTCAAACAGAGCTCTCCACACGGAACTACTGCAACACTGATCTGCATTAAAGTGAGAACAAATTCAGTCTTGTTATCGTGTAGGTGGAAAGAAGGATAATGGGTAAGGAAATGCAGAGCGGTAAGGAAGAAAGGGCTGCAGTAACTCTGCGTCCTGTGTAAGCCATGCATGAACTCATGATAGAACCCCGAGCTTCAGAGAGGGGAGGAGACCAAAAACGGAAAAGGTGTTTAATAAACAAGAACTAAGTACACACATTAAAAAAAAAAAAAATGATTTGCATCATCTTGGTTCCCAGAGTTCCGGAACATGTACGGAAAATTGGAAGAGAGATCAACATAAACATCAGTCTTGCCCTTTTTATTGCTCATGGAAACCACACATTGCATGTTGTACCACCATACAGCATGACCTTCAGAGGTGGTGGTTCAGATTGCTGTACACACCAGTACCTTTAATACCTAGTAGCACGTCCTCTAGCATTGATGCATGCCTGCATTCGTTGTGGCATACTATCCACAAGTTCATCACAGCAATGTTAGTCCAGATTGTCCAATTCCTCAATGGCGATTTGTTGTAGATCCCTCAGAGTGGTTGGTGGGTCACTTCGTCCATAAACAGCCCTTTTCAATCTATCCCAGGCATGTTAGATAGGGTTCATTTCTGGATAACATGCTGCCACTCTAGTCGAGCGATGTCGTTATCCTGAAGGAAGTCATTCACCAGACATGCACGATGGAGGCGCGAATTGTCATCCATGAAGACGAGCGCCTTGGCGATATGCTGCAGATATGGTTGCACTATCGGTCGGAGGATGGCATTGACGTATTGTATAGTCATTACACTGCCTTCCATGACCACCAGCGGCTTACGTTGGCCACACATAACGCCACCCCGAAACAGCAGGGAGTCTCCACCTTGCTGCACACCCTTGACAGTGTGTCTAAGGCGTTCAGCCTGACCGGGTTGCCTCCAATCACGTCTCCGACGATTGTCTCTAAGGCATATGCGACACTCATCAGTGAAGAGAACGTGATGCCAATCCTGAGCAGTTCGTTCTGCGTGTTGTTGGGCCCATCTGTACCGCATTGTATGGGGTCGTGGTTGCATAGATGGACCTAGCCATGGACTTTGGGAGTGAACTTGCGCATCATGCAGCCTATTGAGCACAGTTTGAGTCTTAACACGATGACCTGTGGCTGCACAAAAAGCAGTATTCAACATGGCGTTGCTGTCAGGGTTCCTCCGAGTCATAATCTGTAGGTAGCGGTCATCCTCTGCCCTTGGGCGGCCTGATCGAGGCATGTCATCTACAGTTCCTGTCTCTCTCCATCTCCTCCATGTCCAAACAACATTGCTTTGGTTCATTCTGAGACGCCTGGACACTTCCCTTGTTCAGAGCCCTTCCTGGCACAAAGTAACAATGTGGAAGCGACCAAACCGCGGTATTGACTGTGTCTAGGCATGGTTGACCTACAGACACGAGCATGTACCTCCTTCCTACTGGAATGACTAGAACTGACAGGCTGTCGGAGCCCCTCTATGTAACAGGCGTTGGTGATGCATGGTTGTTTACATCTCTGGGTGAGTGTAGTGATATCCCTGAACAGACTGACTGTGATACAACATCCACAGTCAATGTCTATTTTCAGGAGTTCTCGGAACTGGGGTAATGCAGAACTTTATGTGTGTACATCGACAATGAGATAAACTATTAGCAACCTAGAAATACTTTCAAGTATGTTTGCTTTTGTAAGTATTGTAGATAAGAGACCATACATAAAAGACAGCGAAAATACCTTTAACATCTGTGTGTCCTAGCACTATGTTTTTCATTTTTCAACGTATTTCATCGACGAAGAAGGTCAAGTGAAAAAATGTGAGACAACTTACACTTTTGAACAAAATGATACGATTTCCTAGAAATTATGAAGAAAATGCAGAAGTCCATTTTCCAAGAAATTAACCATGTAAAAGAAATACACTTACTAAAAACTTAAATACAAAGTAATGATGTCCCACAAATGCGAGAGAAGATGCCATGCACTATTTTGAAGATTGTGGTATACAGATTCATTTTCCAAAATCTTTGAAAATTCTACACAATGTGGTAAATGTAACCAATTTTCAACGTAAAATTACATTTTCAGTTAGTTTCATTGAGCTATATCAGTGGCGCATATTTTAGTTGTTAATGTGTCAACGTTCCCCCCAGTAGTGGCTGAATAATCTACAAAAACACTTACCTCCTCTGGTAACTCCAAGGGCAACATCGTTAGTCTTCTCGACCTTTTATGTGTACGGAACTGTAAGAAATGAATGAGCACACATTGTACAACGTAATAATGTAATTTACTAGTAATGTCAGAAACATAATTAACCACAACACTAAGAATATCCCTGATGCTAATATAACAGGACTTCATTTCCAAAATGCTTGAAATTTTTTTCATATTAAAGGCATATATAACAAATTCTAATTCTAAGTCTGTTTCTTTGCAGGATTTCAAAGGGAAAGCGCCCTCTTACAAAGTCAAGAAACTGAAATATCACAGGATCCACCGTATGAACTGAACCCTAGCTGCCCAGTCCTCAAAATGTTAATATGCGTTTCCTTTCAGTGCTCATCTTCATACCAGAGTAAAACTCATTTCAAAATAAAAACCACCATAAAATATAACTTCAGTGGCAAAATGAGAAGGAACTTTTGTTACAATTAATGAACTATTTACTGACATGTAAAAATTATGCTACAGTACAGAGGAATCTGGTTCCTTGGGTCAACATCATTTAATTACAGAAATGTTACGCACTAGTTATATGCACTAATGATACTGAAATTTCTATCCCCAAAAAGTGTCACATGTGAATGAAATAAGCTTTGTCTGGGGACAGGATAGCAGCGTGTGTTCTAGATTTAAAGGGACAGGTATCTCCAGAGAACAGGATTTAAGGGGACACGATTTAAAGGGCAACAGTATAGCAATGTATGTTTCAGCGAAGACATCCAGCGTCAGATTACCCATTTCGCCAATTTATACTCAAGATCACTCGCCTTATCAGAGGAAGCCACTGGGATTTCATCAAGGTCATACAGGGGAACTAACCGCACTCCTTAGGCAATTGTGTGAGTTATAATCAAAATCACGACGTAACTCGAAGGTTATTTGATATACTCGTAATACTCTCATGTAAACACTCCACCTCTCTCAGCCAATTGGAGCACAATAAAATAGTACGAAACCAGGTGGACCAATAAGACCCGAGCTGACCTTCGTCGCCCCTTATTATAATCTTTCATAAGTAAGTCGACTGTATAGGCTTTTCCATTAGAGGTCTGAGCATTACTGTAATTAAAATTATCTAGCTGCAGGGTTTGGATGTAATTATTATAGACCCTACAACAAACTAACAAACAGATTATGAACAATTTTGTTTTTTAATACATTTTTATTGTCTTTTGCTTATTACTATCTTCATTGTTACTCACAATGGTATGTATTTGATGTACACACAATGCTTCTATGTACTACACTATGTGATCAAAAGCATCCGGCCACCCCCAGAAACATATTTTTTCATATTACGTGCGTTGTGCTGCAACCTACTGCGAGGTACGCCATATCACCTATCTCAGTAGTCATTAGACATAGTGAGAGAGCAGAATGGGGCGCTCTGCTGAACTCACGGACTTCGAACATGGTCAGGTGATTGGGTGTCACTTGTCTCATATGCCTGTACGCGAGATTTCCACACTCCTAAATATCCCTAGGTCCACTGTTTCCGATGTGATAGTGAAGTGGAAACGTGAAGGGACACGTACAGCACAAAAGTGTACAGGCCGACCTAGTCTGACTGACTAACAGACACCACCGACAATTGAAGCAGGTCGTTATGTGTAACAGGCAGACATCTATCCAGACCATCACACAGGAATTCCAAACTGCATCAGCATCCACTGCAAGTACTATGACAGTTAGGCAGGAGTTGAGAAAACTTTGATTTCATGGTTGAGCAGCTGTTCGTAAGCCACACATCACACCGGTAAATGGCAAACGACACCTCACTTTGTGTAAAGAGAGTAAACATTGGATGATTGAACAGTGGGAAAACGTTGTGATGAGTGATGAATCACGATACACAATGTGGCGATCTGATGGCAGGGTGTGGGTATGGCTAATGCCCAGTGAACGTCATCTTCCAGCGTGTGTAGCGCCAACAGTAAAATTCAGAGGTTGTGTTGTTATGGTGTGGTCGTGTTTTTCATTGAGAAGGCGTGCACCCCTTGTTTCGCGTGCCACTATCACTGGACAGGCCTACATTGACGTTTTAAGCACCTTGTTGCTTCCCACTGTTGAAGAGCAGTTTGGGAATGGTGAGTGCGTATTTCAACACGATCGAGCACTTGTTCCTAATCCACGGCCTGTGGCGGAGAGGTTACACGACAATAACGTCCTAGACTGTTCTGCTCAGAGTACTGACCTGAATCCTATGGAAACCGTTGGGATATTTTGGAACGCCGACTTCGTGCCACGCCTCACCGACCGACTTCGATACCTCTCCTCAGTGCAGCACTCCATGAAGAACGGGTTCCCATTTCCCAAGAAACCTTCCAGCGCCTGACTGGGGAAGCTGTCATCAAGGCTAAGGGTGGGCCATCACCGTATTAAATTCCAGCATTGCCAATCGAGGGCGCCAAGAACGTTTAAGTTATTTTCAGTCACATGTCTGGATACATTTGATCACATAGTGTCTCATTCGTTATTGTTTATTAAATTTTTTTTCTCTACAGAACTGTCACACATGCATGATTTTCTTCTTATGAACAATTCTCAAGTTTTTTGTTGTTATATTTACACACACACGCGCACACACACACACGCACACAAAGAGTGGTTCATCCTATTATTACACACACACACACACACACACACACACACACACACACACACACACACACACACACACACACACACACACTTTCAAATATATTAATGAGCCACACAATCACTCCAGTGAGTATTGTGAATACTATATGGTGCCAGTCCCATCCATACAGATGAACCATATATTATGATGCAGCAGCCCTCATCAAATCTCTATAGACTGACACGATTTGTGGAGCCGCACCAATCCCATAAAGCAGGCACACTAGTTCCCTATAGAGATAACATTTGAGACCACCCTATGCACACCATTAGCCCGCCACTGGGTGGCATCTGCACCTACACAGTACTCGCACATCTTTGATATGAGTGCCGACGAACTCCACATTCTGTGAGCCATTCACTTCATCTTTAATTAGGCCAATAACCTACTTGTTTTGTGGCATTATTTCAAAAGGATTGTTAGCTGCGTGTCAAGACGTGTTCAGTTCTTCAGGAGTATCTAACTATTTCACATGGACCGCTGCCTATAACCCAGTAGATTAAACTGACTACATCCATACAATGTAACTTGGGATTGACGAATTTTGGCTTCGCAAACTCATACTTAAAGCGGTACATGAGGAGTTTGGAGAGGTTCACAACACACATACCAATCTAGACAGGCTTCATGGACTGCACTGGAATCGAGGACATCTCTACAGTCTTTCATTAACATGGGAATCCATGGCAACATTGCTCAGAGTAGTTTCTGCGCGTGATTCTAACATATTCCATACCAAATCTGTGGCATTACTTGAGGTTTCTACAGGGCTGAATATAATGCTCTTTGTTCCCCAGCCATGTCCAGAGAGCCCAGTCCCACAAAAGGGCTGTATCCTGAAGTTGTTAATATATTGGCACCTGAGTGTTCATCATGCAAATGGGCGAGATACGCCAGTTCTAAGGTCAGGATCTTTCTTTCACCAGCATCCCCACCTGGTTCACGGATCTTATCCTTCAATCTGGCAAATTCTCCTTCACGCATCCATTGGAACCCTGGAAATGGCTGGCTCTGTTGTGCAGCAAACCCACAGAGGTGGTTTACATCTAGGTAATTGATTTTAGATAAATCATTAGATCGCCTGTACTGCTCGTCAATTATCCATAGGTTATTCGTCTTGGCGTACTGTGTAGTTATTGGGAAAGTTTTCCACGAATTCTGCATTCATAGAAGAGCAAGATGTCAACACCAGTCAATCGTACAATGCTGACATAGGGCTTTCGTGGGATTCGGTACACGCAATGTCATGACGAAATAGAAAGCAGAATCCAGAGACTATGTTCTCAGGCAGAACTACTCTAAAATGTATGTGAGAAAGCGTACATTGGTATTCGTCTATTATCTAGCATATTCTCCTGAACAACGGACGCTAAACTCGAGACAAACATTCCCATCTTGTTCATCCTCCACTTCCATTATTGCAGTGCCCATTAGTATACCTGACATTGTGGTTATGTCAGGCAATGTGGTTTCATAGAGCGTCTCCAACAAATCCAGGATTTCATGTGGACAGACCACCTTCTTTCACAAGCTGAAACCTCGCATCATTGGAATATGTGGTCTGGTGATATGCATGTCTTCCTGAGGCGAAGACTCTGAAAAGACACGTTCATGAGGCAAAGCGGTTCCAGGAATCAAAGCAATACATTTGATGTGGTTCTATTGGAAGATGAAATGTTCTTTTCAATGGTAGCAGGAATGACTAACCTTATCACCTTTCAACGCAGAATCAACCAAGTGTTGAACGAGGAATTGGGCATCACGCCTACTCAAGTTGTGAAAGAAGATGGATACGAACATGATAGTTGGCTCTAAGTTGCATTAGTTGTGAGATGCACTGTGGAACCTCCCCCATATATGACTATGGTCTCTACAAGGACTTTCGTCTTCTCTATGCAATGGCAGGCCACCAATACGACGATCAGCTGCCTGCTCATACAAGACATCATTGTTCTACGAGTCAGGCACGAAAATGTTGTTGCAATAAATCCCACCGGCTTCCATACCAGGTTCTCGAGCTAAGCCAACAACTATCTCACAGGATTATTCCAGACATGTGAATCAAACTTTTGATACGAGTCATACGAGTATACACGTTCATATTCTGCCGAGTATGGTGGTAAATGTCGTTCTGAGACGACTGTATGTGTGGCAGTGGGGTCAATCACAAATGTGTCACAGGAGCTAGGAGACACTAAGTCTGTATACACAATGAAGGAAGTGGGATCTGGTAGTGTATGTTCTTCACCTTTAAGGACAGTAGGCAATTCCACACAAGGCTGTTCCTGACTCGAGCAAACTATGAGGTGTCCTCATAGATAATATCTCTTGGTGAAAAATTTGACGCATCAGTGACAAATGTCGTGTACCAAAATGTTTTGATAAATTAGGAGCCACATTATTTTGATTCACAAACAGTGTTGCTTCCCAATCTTTGATAATTGCAAGAAATTTACATGTTTGGGGTTCCAAGGGCGCAAATTTTGAAAAGTAGAGTGGTCCAACCATTTTATGCTTTACTACTTTGTTCTGCAATGTGTGTTCATGGTCATCTTCTGGCTTCCTATTAACTCCAAGTGTGTAGATACGAACCGAATATTCAGTGGGCTCCCTCTCGAATTTTCAAATGCTGGGGTTGGTTTGTTTGGGGGAGGAGACCAGACAGCGAGGTCATCGGTTTCATCGGATTAGGGAAGGATGGGGAAGGTAGTCAGCCATGCCCTTTCAAAGGAACCATCCCGGCATTTGCCTGGGGCGATTTAGGGAAATCATGGAAAACCTAAATCAGGACAGCCTGGTGAGGGATTGAACCGTCGTCGTCCTAAATGCGAGTCCAGTGTGCTTTTGAAAAGTCCAGTGTGCTTTTGAAAAGTCCTGGAGTTTTATTAACAACGAAATGGCTTAGAAACTATAATGGTCATGGAAATTATATTTTAATTATTAAAAAGAACTGCATTTGTTGGGTAATATCTACTGCCAGCCAAAAGTGGCCATGGAAAGTAATATTCATCCCTCTCATCTTGAGTCTGGGCATTAATGTGTGTTTTTCTTTTACTGGCAATATCTTTCTGAAGGAGTATGAAACTGGACCTCACCTCCATTAAGTAGATCATAGATATGTAAGCATTTATCGAGGTGTAAATGGCTGAATGCATTACCTAAACCCCCTTCCTGAATGCTGAAAAAAGTATAACTCTTGATACTCTTCCAAACCCGTCTGCTATTTGGCAACCATTTCTCACCCAAATTTCGTTGATGGTCCTCTCTTCAGCATCACTACTGTCTTTTGTAGGGTGCTGGAGCAGAGTGCAGAACTGTGTTACACTTCATGGAAGTATACCACAGGTAGTTACCATTTAAGAGAGCATCCGTTCCACAATGGCTTCACAAGCATTATGGGAAGTTGCAGGGTATTAGCAGTCGACATTCGAGGTATCAATGAACCTTTATGAAATGCTGTCCCAGAAATGACAGCAACCATAATATTTAAATGCAGCTGCAGGGCTTATTTGGTAATCTGTAACAGGGTGGGCAGGGGTATAACTGTTGTTACATGCAGAATAATGTCGAAGCCATGTCCAATGCAGTGCAGGTCAATGATAGGGAATGCGACAGTCCAGGGTACAGCTGCATTGGCGAACGAGTTGGTATCACCAGTGAGTACCACGATTATGATGGACCCGGCGGCAGTGGTGTTTGTGGGCACAGTTTCAGTTTGTTTTGTTTTAGGGTGCAAACACACCTAGGATTATATGCGCCCGTGTCAGAACTGTAAAACACGAAGACGAAAAAAGTTAAAAACGACTAAAAGTTAAGCCCAATCAACGGAAGGAAAGACAGCTAAAAACATGGAATTCGAGAAAGGTCCATAAAATACGCCCTAGAGACAAAGGAGATCCTGAACTAAAGATTAAATTTCCTTCTCCATATATCTACGACAGATAAAAACAAAACGCGGTTGGCAACTCATAAGTCGTTCGCTAAAACGGCAGATAACTCAGATGGCAAACATAAACGAGAATGCACGCAGTTAAAAAAAAAAAAAAAAAAAAAAAAAAGGGCATTCCATCAGGAAATGTTGAACCGTCAAAGGTTGAGGACAATCAGCACAGTGGTGGGACCACCACGTAATTTGCGATGGCTAAAAATATAGTGCCCAATACGCAACCTACAGAAGATGATCTCTTTCTGGCGAGAAAGCCGAGAGGAGGTCCAAGCTGCTGGGGAATGTTTAATTCCCCATGACCAGTGGAGATGCTCTAGTGACACCTACTGCAGACAGACAGCAACGCCAGAGGACGGTAAGAATTTGCACAACGACCTGCAGAGAATTGATGATTGGTGCAGACTCTGGCAGTTGAAACTGAACATAAATAAATGTAACATGTTGCGCATATATAGGAAAAGAGTGCACTGCTGTACAACTACCCTATTGATGACAAACAGCTCGAGACAGCATCTGCCGTAAAATAACTAGTCGTAACCATCCAGAGCGACGTTAAGCGGAATGACCATATAAAAGAGACATGGAAAAAAAGCAGACACCAGACTCCGTTTCATCGCAAGAATTTTAAAGAAATGTAATGGATCTCCGAAAGAAGTGACTTATAAGCCACTTTTTCTCCCGATTCCTAAGTATTGTTCATCTATCTAGGATCCCTATCAGGTAGGACCGATGGAAGAGATAGTGAAGATCCAACGAAGAGCGGCACGTTTCGTCACGGGGTCGTTTAACTAGCGAGGGCGCATTACAGAGATGCTAAACAAACTCCACTGGCAGACGTTAGAAGAGAGGTGTTGTCAATCACAGATGGAGTTACTATTGAAATTTCGGGACAGCACTTTTCAGGACAAGTCATACAACATTTCACTGCCCCCACTTCCATGTCTCGTATGGATTATGAGGAGAAAATTCGAGAAATTAGAGCCACGCACTATTCGCGAGTGGAACAGAGCTGTAGGGATCAGATAGTGGTACAGAAAGTACCCTCCACCGCACACCATTAGATGGCTTTCGGAGTATGATGTAGATAAAAGATCATATGAAGAACTGGAAGAATTAGCAGGCCAAGGTATGAGGACTGAATCTGTGGCACAGCTGCGTTAGCACCTCGTTTCCCATCAGACCGATGTAACCAGGAACACACAAACATCATAATGGCTCCATCAAGGAAGTGACAGCATTCCTGGACTCATTGCACTAAGGGATGGTGTACAGCACATAGAGGCTCTGTAGGGCACAGAGAATAGGAGCAGATGACATTATTCAAAAGCCTACGTCGCTGCATGTACTGATACAGGCTGAAGAGCTCTACTGTAAATACTGAGCAGTGTTCCAGAAGCCGACAGTGAAAAACGTCAGCGCCAATGACAAAGGCACATTCGACACCAAGGTCAGTCTGAGAACCATCAGTATACTTAAAAGTACCAAGGCCAACTTCTGTGTGGAGAAACATACGAGAATATAGGGGGTCTGGAGTAGGGTCGTTTGGAAGAGAATGAATTAAGAGTTGAACACGGGCAACTGCACAAAGCCAAGGCGATGAACACTTAACACGCATTGGGAAAGTAGCATGAAGTTATGTAGACGGAGCAATAGCCAAAACAAACTCAAGGATGCAACAGAAGAGGGATGTGTCCCCTACTGGCGATCAAAGGAGTCACCAAAGAAGGTGGCATAGGATGGATGGCCGCATGGCGCATGGCAAACAAACGCCAGGCGCATCTGCCGGGGAGGAAGTCACGGCAGTATCACAGAGGTAGTTCAGTTACTGCGGCAAACCATCTCAGTAGGGCTAGTGGAAAAGTGCCACTGGCGAAGCGGGTGCCACGATGGTGGATAGTATTGAGACAGCGTAAGAGGGACGGACATGGAGATGCATGAACGAAACACCTGTAGTCTAGTTCAAACGTACAAGGAGCCCTTACAAAAAGAGGAGGGTGATCCGTTCCGCCCTCAAGGAACTACCACTGAGGACGCACATGACACTGGGGGACCACATACAGTGAGCCGCCAAGTAAGACAAGTGGAAGGACCAAGAAAGTTTCCTGTCAAACACAAGCACCAGGAATTTTGTAGTTTCAGCAAACAGAAGAGCAACAGGTCCAAGACGTAAAGACATTGAAAGAAACGAATTGCGCCGCCAGAAATCCATACAAACAGAACCGTCAGTGGAAAAAAGAAAGCCATTGTCCATGCCCGAGGAGTAAAGACTATCGAGACAATGCTTAAGACAGCACTCAAGCAGACAAGGTCATGCAGAACTGCAAAAGACTGCAAAACCATCAACTAAAAGAGAGGCGGGAATGCCTGGTGGGAGACAGGTCATAATACGGTAGTAGTAGCACAAGGGCAGAACCAGTGCATTTTTTTTTTGCGTGGGTTGCCGACATCAGCGGCAGTTATGCACTCAAGGGCAAACCTATTATTCTCCTTTGATTGACAGCTCTTTCACCTATTTTTTCCCGCACCCTCTCCCCCCCACACCTCAGGGATCCACCAACCCACACCCTCCCCATCGCCAATACGGGTAGACCACTATGTCCGAGTTATTCGAATAGCCACTCCCACTCTTATCAATTTGATTAACTACTTAATTAAAATTCATCTATTAATTAACCATTTCCCCTACGGTAAACTTCCTCCACCCCCCCCCCCCCCCCGGAAACTGGCGGAAAAAGACTCAGTTGATTGGTCATTTCGAGGGAATTTGATTGCATGTCATATAATATTGTTTAAACAATTTAGATAATGTATAGAATATCGCTTAATTATTTATGGCAGTCTATGGAACCCCACGAACCATGGACCTTGCCGTTGGTGGGGAGGCTTGCATGCCTCAACGATACAGATAGCCGTACCAAAGGTGCAACCACAATGGTGGGGTATCTGTTAAGAGGCCAGACGAACGTTCGATTCCTGAAGAGGGGTAGCAGCCTTTTCAGTAGTTGCAGGGGCAACAGTCTGGATGACTGACTCATCTGCCCTTGTAATACAAACCAAAATGGCCTTTGTGTTCTGGTACTGTGAACGGCTAAAAGCAAGGGGAAACTACAGCCATAATTTTTCCCGTGGGCATACAGCTTTACTGTATGATTAAATGATGATGGCATCATCTTGGGTAAAATATTCCGGAGGTAAAATTGTCCCCCATTCGGATCTCCAGGTGGGGACTACTCAAGAGGACGTCGTTATCAGGAGAAAGAAAACTGGCGTTCTACGGATCGGAGCGTGGAATGTCAGATCCCTTAATCGGGCAGGTAGGTTAGAAAATTTAAAAAGAGAAATGGATAGGTTAAAGTTAGATATAGTGGGAATTAGTGAAGTTCGGTGGCAGGAGGAACAAGACTGTTGGTCAGGTGAATACAGGGTTATAAATACAAAAGCAAATAGGGGTAATGCAGGAGTAGGTTTAAAAATGAATAAAAAAATTGGAGTGCAGGTAAGCTACTACAGCATAGTGAACGCATTATTGTGGCCAAGATAGACACGAAGCCCATGCCTACTACAGTAGTACAAGTTTATATGCCAACTAGCTCAGCAGATGAAGAAATTGATGAAATGTATGATGAGATAAAAGAAATTATTCAGGTAGTGAAGGGAGACGAAAATTTAATAGTCATGGGTGACGAATTCAAGAGCAGGAAAAGGGACAGAGGGAAACATAGTAGGTGAATATGGATTGAGGCTAAGAAATGAAAGAGGAAGCTGCCTGGTAGTATTTTGCACAGAGCATAACTTAATCATAGCTAACACTTGGTTCAAGAATCAGGGAAGAAGGATGTATACATGGAAGAACCCTGGAGCTACTAAAAGGTATCAGATAGATTATATAATGGTAAGACAGAGACTTAGGAACCAGGTTTTTAATTGCAGGACATTTCCAGGGGCAGATGTGGACTGACCACAATCTGTTTGTTATGAACTGTAGATTAAAGTTGAAGAAACTGCAAAAAGGTGGGAATTTAAGGAGATGGGACCTGGATAAACTGAAAGAACGAGAGGTTGTAGAGTGTTTGAGGGAGAGCATAAGGGAACAATTGACAGGAATGGGGGAAAGAAATACAGTAGAAGAAGAATGGGTAGCTTTGAGGGATGAAATAGTTTTTTTTGTTTTGTTTTAGAGCGCAAAACTTCTATGGTCATTAGCGCCCAGCCCGTGACTTAGGAAACAGTGAAAAACCGAAATTGAAAACCAGCAGCAATGGGAACAAAGGGAACAAAGTCATAAAATTGGAAAAACTAAAAGCAGAAGGAATGCGTAAAAATCCACTACAGAAAGAGGTTGGTTGTCCCCAAAAAAGGCTTCAAATGACTGACGTCATTTCACTGTCACTATTAAACTGGAGAACGAGGTCGGCTGAGCGCGTGTCATCTGCTAAAATCGACGATGGATCAGGCGATAGCTGTAGACGGGTGCGTAATGGATTAAAATAGGGGCATTCAATTAAAAGGTGTCTTACCGTCCACAGCTGAGAACAGTGGGGACAGAGTGTGGTAGGATCGCCGCTTAAAAGATGTCGATGGCTAAAAAGACAGTGCCCTATCCGGAGTCTAGCTAAAATTACCTCCCCCGACGACGCGTTCGGGAGGAAGAGGTCCAAGCGCAAGGAAGGGCTTTCACTTCCCGCAATTTATTATGGGGAAGTGTTGACCAATGCGCGTGACATAAATGAGCAACTTTGCGACAGAAAACGCTCCGTAGATCGGTGAAGGGAATCGACTGAATAGCTGGCCGAGCAAGAGAGACTGCAGCCTTGGCCGCTATATCGCCCGCCTCATTCCCACAGATACCAGCGTGTCCCGGGAGCCAGAGGAACGCCACCAAGACGCCCTCCAGGTGGAGGAAGCGCAGACAGTCCTGAATCCGGTGGACCAGAGGGTGCACAGGGTAAAGAGCTTGGAGACTGAGGAGAGAGCTGAGAGAATCTGAGCAGATTACGTACTGTATCCGCTGATGGCGGCGGATGTAGCGGACAGCCTGGAGAATAGCGTAAAGCTCCGCAGTATAAACCGAATACAGGTCGGGAAGCCGAAAGTGATTTGGGGTGTCGCCAACAATATAGGCACTCCCTACACCTAACGATGTTTTCGAGCCGTCGGTGTAAATAAATGTGGCGTCCGTCATTTGTGCACAGAGAGCAGCAAATGCCCGACGATAAACAAGTGTAGGGGTACCATCCTTGGGAAATCGACAAAGGTCACGGAGCAGGCAGATCCCGGGACGGAGCCAAGGCGGTGCTGTACCCCAAGTTGTCAAGAAAGTTTTAGGAAAGCGGAAGGAAAGAGAATGGAGCAGTTGACGGAAGCGGACTCCCGGGGGTAGTAGGGAGGAGGAGCGGCCTGCACACCCTACATCAAAGGAGGCGTCGAAAAAAAAGTCATGGGCTGGATTAGCAGGCATGGAAGACAGATGGCTAGCATAACGACTGTTCGCCGATTGGACAGCGGAGGTTCAGCAGTCTCAGCATAAAGGCTTTCCACAGGGCTAGTGTAAAAAGCTCCAGACACTAAACGTAATCCACGGTGGTGGATAGAGTCGAGACGCCGAAGAATAGACGGCCGAGCAGAGGAGTAGACTATGCTTCCATAATCCAATTTCGAACTCACTAAGGCGCGATAGAGGCGGAGAAGGACCACTCGGTCCGCTCCCCAGGAGGTACCATTCAGGACACGGAGGGTGTTCAGGGATCGCAGACAGCGAGCCGAAAGATAGGAAACGTGGGAGGAAAATTGTTCATGATATAAGTGGAGAGAGCAACAAAATGGTCAACTGCAGAACGATGCTTTCGGAATCCGCATTGGGCAGGTGTTAGAAGACTGCGGGATTCCAGCCACCACGCTAAACGGTAATTCACCACACGCTCCAAAACCTTACAGACACTACTCGTGAGAGAAATGGGGCGATAGCTAGAGGGGAGATGTTTGTCCTTTCCAGGTTTCGGAACGGGAACGACAATAGCTTCCCGCCATCGTCTGGGAAAGGTACTGTCGGTCCAAATTCGATTATAAAGGCGAAGGAGGTAACGCAGACTATGGGTTGATAAATGCAGCAACATTTGGACGTGGATACCATCCGGTCCTAGGGCGGAGGAGCGAGAAGAAGAGAGTGCATGTTGGAGTTCCTGCATGGAGAAAACAGTATTTTAACTTTCGTGATTTTGAGAGGAGAAAGCAAGATGTTCCACTTCCGCTGCACGTTTCTTCGGGAGAAACGCTGGCGGGTAATTTGAAGAGCTCGAAATCTCAGCAAAGTGCTGACGCAATGAGTTAGAAATTGCGACGGGGTCCACTAAGGTATCATGCGCGACAGTGAGCCCAGAGACCGGGGAGAAAATAGGCGCGCCTAAGGACCGTCGAATTCGACTCCAAACTTCCGAGGAGGGAGTGAAGGTGTTAAATGAGCTAATAAAGAATTTCCAGCTTGCCTTCTTGCTATCGCGGATGACGCGACGGCATCGCGCACGGAGCTGCTTATAGCGGATACAGTTGGCCAAAGTAGGATGGTGACGGAAAATGCGAAGAGCACGTCGCCGCTCACGTATTGCGTCACGGCATGCCTCGTTCCTCCAAGGAACTGGGGGGCGCCGGGGAAATTCCGAGGTGCGTGGTATTGAACGTTCCGCAGCTGTAAGAATAACGTCTGTAATATGTGTGACCTCATCAAAAATGGCTCTGAGCACTATGGGACTCAACTGCTGAGGTCATTAGTCCCCTAGAACTTAGAACTAGTTAAACCTAACCAACCTAAGGACATCACAAACATCCATGCCCGAGGCAGGATTCGAACCTGCGACCGTAGCGGTCTTGCTGCTCTAGACTGCAGCGCCTTTAACCGCACGGCCACTTCGGCCGGCTGTGTGACCTCATCGTCGACGCTGGGAAAGCGACGGTCATCGAATGTCGCTAGAGACGAAAAAAGTGTCCAATCGGCTTGGGCAAACTTCCAGCGTCGCTGGCGCATATATGGCAGTTGAGGCTGCAGTCTAAGGACACATGGAAAGTGGTCACTCGAGTGTGTATCATCAAGGGCGAACCATTCGAAGCGCCGAGCTAGCGGAACAGTACCGACCGCAAGGTCCAAATGAGATAAATTTGTCGTGGAGGCAGACAAAAATGTGGGGAACCCAGTGTTGAGGCAAACTAGATCCGCTTGGTGGAAAACGTCTAGCAATAGTGAGCCACGTGGACAAGGATGTGGAGATCCCGAAAGCGGGTGGTGGGCATTGAAGTCCCCAACCAGCAAATAGATGGGTGGAAGCTAACCAAGAAGATGAAGGAGATCAGCTCATGCCATTGGTGTGGATGATGGAATGTATACAGCACAAAGAGAGAACGTGTACCCAGAAAGAGAAAGACGGACGGCGACAGCTTGGAAGGAACTGTTTAAGGGGATTGGGTGATAATCGAGAGTATCATGGAGAAGAGTTATGAGTCCTCCATGGGCAGGAGTGCCTTCAACAGAGGGTTGGTCATATCGGACGGACTGAAAATGAGGGAGAACAAAGCGGTCATGGGGACGCAGCTTTGTTTCCTGAAGACAAAAGATGACTGGCGAGTAGGATCGTAAGAGGATCGACAATTCATCCCGATTGGCTCGAATGCCGCGGATATTCCAGTGGATAATGGACATAAGGTGAACAGAAAATGGAGGAATGAGACCAAAGTTGCTGTCAACTCAATGACTGCTCAGAGCTTGCGACCGACAGCATGGAATGGCATTCAGCCGAAGGCAGAAGATCCTAATCCATAGGTTGTTCAGGAGCAGCTCCTGCCACCAGCGATCGGCCGGTTCATCGGCCGCCAGCAGTGCGCCTCGGCGACACAGAAGACGGCCGAGGGCGATTTACGCCAGGTGGTGCTGTAGATGGGACACACCTTGGTGGAGAAGGAGATGAACTGGGTTTCTTTGTAGCCTTCTTGGAAGTATGATGTTTAGAAGAAGGAGGAACCGATGGTTGTGAAGTTGGGGTACGTAAAAAGTCTTCAGTAGTATGCTCTTTTTTCGAAGTCTTGGTGTCTTACTTTTGGGCTCGAGATTTAGCAGAACCCGATGAAGGGTGAGCCATAGAGTGGGCAGGCGAAAGTTGTGAGGTTGAACGGGCGATCTTTGCGCTGGCCCATCTGACGACCGTGGTACTAAAGGTGAGGTCGCAAGTCTGCGTGGCCGCCTCCTTTGCTGGCCGAGGGGAAGCAAGGACAGTGCTGTATTTTCCTGTCTGAGGCACGGTGGGCTGTCGACTGGCGAATAATTTTCGAGCAGCGAAGGTCGACACCTTTTCCTTCACTCTTATTTCCTGGATGAGTTTTTCGTCCTTAAAAACGGGGCAATCTCGAGAGGAAGCAGCGTGGTCACCCATACAGTTGATGCAGCGAGGGGATGGAGGTGGACAAGCACCCTCATGGGCATCCTTGCCACACGTAACTCATTTGGCTGGATTGGAACAGGAATGGCTGGTATGATTGAACCGCTGACACCGATAGCAACGCGTAGGGTTTGGGACATAAGGGCGAACAGAAATTATCTCATAGCCTGCTTTGATTTTCGATGGGAGTTGAACTTTGTCAAATGTTAAGAAGACAGTGCGGGTTGGAATGATGTTCGTGTCAACCCTTTTCATAACTCTATGAACAGCCGTTACGCCCTGGTCATACAGGTAGTGCTGAATTTCTTCGTCAGACAATCCATCGAGGGAGCGTGTATAAACGACTCCACGCGAGGAATTTAAAGTACGGTGCGGTTCCACCCGGACAGGAAGGTGTGGAGCAGAGAAGTATGCAGCAATTTTTGTGCCTGGAGGGCACTGTGTGTTTCTAACAACAGGGTGCCATTCCGTAATCTGGGACAAGACTTTACAGGACCTGCAATTGCGTCGACACCTTTCTGAATAATGAAAGGGTTGAACGTGGAGAAGTCGTGACTTTCGTCAGACCGAGAAACAACAAGGAACTGTGGCAACGATGGAAGAACCGTCTGGGGCCGAGACTCAGTGAACTTACGTTTGTGAGCAGACATAGTGGAAGGTGAGGAAACCATTGCGGAAGAATCCCCCATGATTACCGGCGTCTCCGATGGCGCGCTCCTCCCTTGTGGGGGCCCTCACCGAGGGCACACCCGCCTTAGGTGATTGTTCACACCTCAGGTCACACCTACCGACAAACGGACAGAGGGACCAAATGGCACTTTCGGAAGGTATCAGCTCTGGTAATCACCCCTCCCTGAGCCTGGCCATTACCAGGGGGTACGTACGTGTCCTACCTGTCTACCCAGGGTGGGGAATTACGCGTTACCCCGTCACCGGCTACGCATGGAAGTGCGTGGGTCAGCCTTCAGACATGCACAGGGAGGAAAAAAGAGAAAGGGAAAGGAAAGAAGAGGGGGTCTCAAACGCCGCAGTGGAGAAAAGGGGAAAGGGAAGAGGGAAGGAAAAGAGGACAGAGGAAGGACTAGGACTTGCAAGTGTAGAAAGCAAGGAATTTGGAACAGTTTCGAGAGTCCGTCTCCGGACATAGGCACAAACCATACTCCCAGAGGGGGAGAAAGGGAAGGAAAGAGCCAGAGGTGAGGGGGGAGGGCGAAGATGGGGGACGGGGAAGGATGCGGAAAGGAAAGGGATGCAGCCCAGAAAGGAAGGAGGGCCACATTAGCTCGGGGTCCCGTGCTCGCTACGCACGTGTCCACAAAAGAGTTGTGGACCCCCTGGGAGGGGGGGGATGGAATTGTGAAGGCAGCAGAGGATCAAATAGGTAAAAAGATGAGGGCTAGTAGGAACCCTTGGGTAACAGAGGAAATATTGAATTTAAATGATGAAAGGAGAAAATATAAAAACGCAGTAAATGAAGCAGGCAAAAAGGAATACAAGCGTCTCAAAAATGATATCGACAGTAAGTGCAAAATGGCTAAGCAGGGATGGATAGAGGACAAATGTAAGGATGTAGAGGCTTATCTCACTAGGGATAAGATAAATACTGCCTACAGGAAAATTAAAGAGAATTTTGGAGAAAGGAGAACCACTTGCATGAATATCGAGAGCTTTGATGGAAACCCAGTTCTAAGCATAGAAGGGAAAGGTGGAAGGAGTATATAGAGGGTCTATACAAGGGCGATGTACTTGAGGACAATATTATGGAAATGGAAGAGGATGTAGATGAAGATGAAATGGGAGATAAGATACTGCGTGAAGAGTTTGACAGAGCACTGAAAGACCTGAGTCGAAACAAGGCCACAGGACTAGACAACATTTAATTAGAACTACTGACAGTCGTGGGAGAGCCAGTACTGACAAAACTCTACCATCTGGTGAGGAAGACGTATAAGACAGGTGAAATTCCCTCAGACTTCAAGAAGAATATAACAATTCCAATCCGAAAGAAAGCAGATGTCGACAGATGTGAAAATTACGGAACTATCAGTTTAATAAGTCACAGCTGCAAAACACTAACGCGAATTCTTTACAGACGAATGGAAAAAGTGATAGAAGCTGACCTCGGGGAAGATCAGTTTGGATTCCGTAGAAATATTGGAACACGTGAGGCAATACTGAACCTACAACTTATCTTAGAAGAAAGATTAAGGAAAGGCAAACCTACGTTTCTAGCATTTGTAGACTTAGAGAAAGCTTTCGACAATGTTGACCGGAATACTCTCTTTCAAATTCTGAAGGTGGCAGGGGTAAAATACAGGGAGTGAACGGCTATTTACAATTTGTACAGAAACCAAATGGCAGTTATAAGAGTCGAGGGACATGAAAGGGAAGCAGTGGTTGGGAAGGGAGTGAGACAGGGTTGTAGCCTGTCCCTGATGTTGTTCAATCTGCATATTGAGCAAGCAGTGAAGGAAACAAAAGAAAAATTCGGAGTAGGTATTAAAATCCATGGAGAAGAAATAAAAACTTTGAGATTCGCCGATGACATTGTAATTCTGTCAGAGACAGCAAAGGACTTGGAAGAGCAGTTGAACAGAATGGACAGTGTCTTGAAAGGAGGATATAAGATGAACATCAACAAAAGCAAAATGAGGATAATGGAATGTAGTAGTATTAAGTCGGGTGATGCTGAGGGAATTAGATTAGGAAATGAGACACAAAGTAGTAAAGGAGTTTTGCTATTTGGGGAGCAAAATAACTGATGATGGTCGAAGTAGAGAGGATATAAAATGTAGACTGGAAATGGCAAGGAAAGCGTTTCTGAAGAAGAGAAATTGTTAACATTGAGTATAGATTTGTCAGGAAGTCATTTCTGAAAGTATTTGTATGGAGTATAGCCATGTATGGAAGTGAAACATGGACGATAACTAGTTTGGACAAGAAGAGAATGGAAGCTTTCGGGATGTGGTGCTACAGAAGAATGCTGAAGATTGGGTAGATCACGTAACTAATGAGGAGGTATTGAATAGAATCGGGGAGAAGAAAAATTTGTGGCACAACTTGGCGAGAAGAAGGGATCGTTTGGTAGGACATGCTCTGAGGCATCGAGGGATCACCAGTTTGGTATTGGAGGGCAGTGTGGAGGGAAAAAATCGTAGAGGGAGGCCAAGAGATGAATACAGTAAGCAGATTCAGAAGGATGTAGGCTGCAGTAGGTACAGGGAGATGAAGAAGCTTGCACAGGATAGAGTAGCATGGAGAGCTGCATCAAACCAGTCTCAGGACTGAAGACCAAAAAAACAACATGGAATATAGCAGGTAATCTATTGCAGTGTATGGAATATTGTTTAAACAACTCAGACAATTTCTGGAATATTGTTTAAATAAACAATTTATGGGATTAATAGCCGTGTATGGGATGTACGAAAATTGGTGGCTCTGTGGCAGAGAGGAAGGATCTCACAACAGGAAATTCGAGGGTATAATGTTTATTTATAAAAAATTCAGTTGTCACAGTTTGGATTGCTCTTGCTCACCATTCTCTGCTGTTTGGAAAGATTTAGGTGTTGTAAGAAATAATTACATGAGGCAATCATGTTGCATAACGTAATGTTTGTCCCTTTGTCAGCACTTAACCTTTTACTAAAATGTAGACTTTCACCGCCGGAAATATCATGTCCATTATAATTATTCGGGCTGTTATGCCGTGGTCGGTTGATGAATTCTGTGTCAATTCCCAATTCAGTCAGTAGCGAGCCAGTGGGTGTGTTGGACCTTCCATCGAGCTTTAAGATGTCTCCCGCAGTCGGAGACGAAATATTGGGAATTGACACAGAATTCATCAACCGACCACGGCATAACAGCCCGGATAATTATAATGGACATGACTTAACATTTTGTTCTGTTAAGTGCTTAATTCCATGTCACCTACATCCCTTGAACTATTGTACTCATTTTAAATAAAAATTATCCAAATTAATTATGCAAACTAACGTAGTGTTCTGCACTTAACATGCCGTTTTGCTCCATGTCACCCTCCCATACGCACCCTCCCCCAACTACTGTACTGCTAACAGCACACTGATATAAAAAATTCATGCAACACATGTTCACCTAGGCACTGTTTCTGGCGCAATAACTTCTAGCTTTTGTACCTCCATGTCCAGAGAGGTGGTTACCTAGTGGCTCACCCTCGCAGGTGCAGCTACAAGGTTATCAGTGTTGTACTGACATCACATGTCTATGTGACTAACAGCCACGTCCTTCTCTGGACGCGCTATAGAAATCTAATGCTTCCCAGAATAACACAGGATGCATTCTTCCTAGCGATCCCAACGAGACAACCCATCCATCACATGTAACATCTGCTTTCGACATGTGCCTCAGAAATGATAATCGTTCACCCTTCTCACCGCTAAAAGCCTTCATCATGTCTGTGCATGCTTGTGAGAACACCACAATCCGGTTTTGAAAGAGCACTGTAAGCAGTAAGCACAGAGGGGAAAATCAGAACAATAACGCAAACAGAATTCGCACTTTACTCTCAGAACATCCCGCAGATACCTTGCCCCATCTTTATCAAAACGGCCTGTACAGGCTCCCATGTCCCAGAGCAAAGGATGTCTTGTCAATGAATGGAGCATTCTGGTTCGCTCTTACTGAATTTGCCCACGGAACCACTGCTGCTGCTGCTGCTGCTGCTGCTGCTGCTGCCGCCGCCGCCGACTGTGTGGGAGCACCGTCAGTCATTTTTATCTGCAGATGAGACTTTCAGCGGCAAAACTATTTCGTACTGATCGCCATATCGCACTGACAGTTAAACCCCGCAAAAGTGGTCTATAGTTCGTCAAATACATCCTACATACTCACCGCGTCACAATGCAGCACCAACGGAGGAAACTGCCGCTGTAAACGCGGCTCATGACTGCAGCCGCGGAAGGGCTTGTCAGCCAGAGAGAGGCCAGCCGGCCGTGGACGACCTCCCACCCCAGGAGGACCCGAGTGTTAGGAGTTCGAATGCTATCAATATCCCCAGCGCATACACTCGTTATGTTGAATCTTTTGAAATTCCTGCAGAGTGTACATGTGACACACACACTGCTGAAGGTGACTCAACGCAAACTGGGTTTTAGTTCACTATTCACCAAACCAGGTGGAGCTGCAAGCCAAATCGTCGTAATCCGGAAGCTTTCTCAGACTCTCTGAACTGGTGTACAAAGTCTGGGTAGGTTCCACTCAGCACAAAGGCGTTACTTTTTCTGGCTCCTACCTGCTTGTTTGCTATACCCAACTCCAGACGCTGGAATTACAGTAACATACATATTTTCACATAGTTTTCCAGAATATACCGTTTTCACTATAATTTTCCACATCAGGCACAGCAGTATACTACCGATCGCTTGCACGCAATAATTCCGAAGATATGGACTGAAAATTGTTTCTCTAGAAACCTGAAACTTTAGCAACGTGGAGCATACTGTAAGCAACTGGGTAACTTTAAACTTATCCTGTCAGCAAAGACCTTTACGTGAAAACTCTAAGAAAAAAAAAAAAAAAAAAAAAAAGAGGAAACTGATGTTTCCACTCACAAATACCAATGTTGGTGTGAGAACAGATTCCAAATCATCCTTATAATTTACAAACTCAACTAAGGTGCTCCTCACATCTAGAGAAGCAGCAAACGTGTCTTCCACCCGTCTTATGCGATAGATGCACACAACACAATCGATGTTTCATCAGCCAAATAAAGACAGGAAATATGCAGAAGCAGTTAATAGGACAATTACATGGGGGTGAATAATGGTCCGGCGCAAATACACGTCCATGTAAAATAATCTAATTTAAGCGGAGAAACGTATTCACGAAGGCTGCCTAACAAATACCGAGTATTAGTTCGCTATTTCGTCATCTAGAGGGCGATACCGTCGGGTCACTACATTCCTGTACCCAAACCGGTCTCTCAGTTCAGACAGCTCCTGCTGTTAGCTTTAAATGTGAGTAATTCCCGTCACAGGCAACCGGCGCTGCACGCCACACACCCCCAGACAGAATCATCCTAGGAAACCGACCGCATACGAGGGTCACTCCAAGAGAAATGCATACTATTTTCTGTAAAAATACAGTTTTCATTCTGCATGTGTGAAAGTTCTACAGTGTGTAGATACATCCTTCCTGCTTGTTTTCAAACTTAGTTCAACCTGTTCTCTTGAGTGGCGCTATCACAACATGTCTTCAAGATGGCTGCTATACTTTACGTTCGTCAGAAGCGACGTGCTGTCATAGAATTCCTGTGCTGTGAAAACGAGACACTGGGAAACATCCACAATAGGTTGAAAAAAGTTGTACGGAGATGCTGCTGTCGATCGCAGTACAGTTAGTCGGTGGGCAAGCAGGTTACATGATGAAAGCGGGTACGACAATATTGAGGATTGTCCTCACAGCGGCAGGCCTCGTACTGCACATACTCCAGACAATGTGCAGAGATTAACGAATTGGTGACTGCTGACAGACACATCACAGTGAACGAATTGTCACGCTACGTTGGGATAGGGGAAGGAAGTGTTTGCAGAATACTGAAAGTGTTGAGGTTAAAAAAGATTTGTGCCAGGTGGGTTCCCAGGATGTTGACAGTGGCTCACAAAGAAACAAGAACATCGGTATGTAGCGAACTTTTGGAACAGTACGATAACGGTGGAGATGAATTTCTTGGAAGAATTGAGACAGGTGATGAAACTAAGACTCTCTTCGTGGAAGAAGCTTTGAAGATGGTGACTACCTTGTGCACCCTGCCAAACAGTGGCTCCAACAGGTTGGTCCAGAATTTTACCGTGCGAGTATACAGGCAGTTGAGAGGGATGGAAATGATGTGGAGAAATAAAAATATTGTTCCTAAAGGATGTATCTACACCATAAGACTTTCAAACATGTAGAATAAAAGACGGATTTTAAAAAATTGTGTGTATTTCTTTTGGAATGACCCTCGTACATATCGGATCACTATATTTACAGTTAAATATTACGATTGTGGTCTCAATACGACAATGAGCGAAGCATCAGAAATACCCCTTCTGACGGCTGTGGCTATGGAAATAGAAATATCTGCACCACTCTGATGACGTACTTCTCCAAGTTAAAAAAATCTTTCTTTCCCTTTGCGGCTATCGCAGTGTTCCACATCAAATCCACACCTTCCCTTACGACAGGTCATAATCATTTTCTTTCCACATATCGCGCGCGCGGGGCTTTAACGCTTTATAATATTTATTACATTTAACTTACAGCTATAAATGATGTGTCAAACGAAAGAGCAAATCAAACAGTTGTGTTTGGCACCAGCGGACATGCGCAGTGCGCAATGTTTCTGCTGCAATCCGCTAGACAAGCGCTGGATAGGCCGCAAGGGGCCCTGTGACAGGGCTTGCTTTGCATAGCCTCCACGTTCACCCAACCTAACGCCATGCGATATCTTCCTTTGGGGCTTCATCAAGGATGGTGTGTACGTGCCTCTGCTACCAGCAGACCTCCCTGAATTAAGAACCCGGATTGAAGCAGCTGTTGCTACAATCACTGAAGACACACTTACCAACCTTTGGGAAGAACTCAGTTGGAGAATTTGTGTGTGCTGCGTGATAAATGGTGCTCACATTGAACATTTATAAGGTTCTTAAGAAACTTCCTGGCAGATTAAAACTGTGTGCCCGACCGAGACTCGAACTCGGGACCTTTGCCTTTCGCGGGCAAATGCTCTACCATCTGAGCTACCGAAGGACGACTTACGCCCGGTACTCACAGCTTTACTTCTGACACTATCTCGTCTCCTACCTTCCAAACTTTACAGATTCTCTTCTGCGAACCTAGCAGAACTAGCACTCCTGAAAGAAAGGATATAGCGGAGACATGGCTTAGCCACAGCCTGGGGGATGTTTCCAGAATGAGCACTTGCCCGCGAAAGGTAAAGGTCCCGAGTTCGAGTCTCGGTCGGGCACACAGTTTTAATCTGCCAGGAAGTTTCATATCATCGCACACTCCGCTGCAGAGTGAAAATCTCATTCTATAAGGTTCTTGGTAAAACTGTTCGAGTTGGTCTTTGATTTGTCGTATCATTTATAACTAAGTTTAATAAAATAAATATTGTAAAGCGTTAAAACCCCCATATTCATTTATAAACACCCTGCACAATACTCTATCAATTAACTAATTGCTTCCGATACAAAATAATACTGAGCGAAAATCAGCAGTGAGTGGACATGTCTCATAAGTTTTTCTTGTGAGTGGTACCATTGTGTCTTAGAGAGATGTAACCGCCTTACAAGCCGCCAGATGTTAAAAACACTTTCGCAACGACTATGTTACTGTCACAAGAGGTTCTACAAGTGCTCACAAGTATCGGTAACGACATCTGTGTTAAAAACTATACAAGCCTTATAAATCGAGGTATGGCATTACCTCCGAGTGATGTGGTTTTTCCAGACAAATACTGCGACACTGAATACAGACGGTGATCGCCAGAGTGTATATTATCAGACCAACAGTGCGGTTACACGTCACCGACTGGTTTAAGTTCTTAATAAAATCATCGAATTTTGAAAGTTATTCAGCTAAGCAACGACGTATGAAGCCGATATTTGCTGATCGCCCAACCACGAGATCTTTCTCCAGTATTTGTAACACATTCTCTCTCAATGCTATGTCAGAGGTTGTTCAATATATCCACTGGGTTATAGAGTTCGTTGACTGCGAAGGATCACAAACAGTAGATGGTGTGCTGATTGAGGTCGTAAGAAATGGACACTAGCTTTTCAGATCTCTAGTACTACGTTTTCCAGTAGAAATTCTGTCTATGAATTGGAGTCAATTCATTCGATTCAATCACATACCTACGTTGCATCCTATGCAAGAGTCTTTTAATCATATTTCTGGCACTCTCATATCTCAAAACGAGTCACCTTTTCGAACCTGCTACAGAAAAATTTTAGATTGTCCCTATGCATCTTGCAACTGCCCCGACAGACTCTGCACCGCCACCCTGCAGCTTTGTGCATGTTATCGTTCCAATTTAAGTCACAACTGAGCAGACGTTTGAGAGAGCTATATCTACAACATTCTGCAGCCAATGTACAACCAGGCTAAGCTGAGTTAGTGCAACAGAAGTGTGTTTTGACCTTTTGATGGGGATGGGAATATGTTATCGTAGATCTGCCAACAGTGTACAATGTGTAAGGGCAGCGCAAAATGAAGCCAACTTCTGCAACACGATGTAGTATAAAAGACAGAATGGGAACTGGGAGAAGGACAAGGATTTTGCTACTGTATTGTGGTGCGTCTCCAAACTACGTACAGGTGCTGCACTCTGAAGCAGATCCGTGTACCTCAGGGTCCTTTCACACCTATCACCCCAGCATTTTATCATCGTTGTTCTGTACCACCCAACAGAGAAAACTTAGGAACTGTAAAAGCTCTGCTAACTTTAACTGATAAAGAACTCGATAAGATATTTACCATATCCCTCTTCCTATATATCGAAAACAAATACCATTTGCATGATGCCATCGAGAGAACGTTGTGATCCTATTAAATATACGGGTATTGATCCACTGGAGTAGGCGGCCAGTGATCGAAGTCTTTTGCACAGACCAGTGTAAAGTGTCAACGCCCGTACTATAGGAGGATAACCATATGTCACAGACTATACCGCCGTGTCGTCCTTTGAAATATTGTTTTTTTTTCCTGCTGTAACAGGCTTTGTACACTACCATACATTTTGTTTTTACCGCCACAAGTTCGAGGTCTGTGTCAGGTTCTGAACTGACATTAACATGTTCTGATTCATTGTCTCTCACAGAAAACTAGACATCGCTTGGTGTAAGTAATGTTGTTACTACTGAAGACAGTCACAATGTAAGAAAACTAGTAGAGTTTTACAGTGTTGTGGAGCCTTTCCAAACTGCTGTCCCAAGGTGACAGACAACCTCTACATTTAAACTCATCTGTCACAGTGATGGGATAGCTGGTGGTCCTGTGTTCCGTTTCGATTGATTCCTTATGTTGCAGTTATGTATATGACCACTGTTTCGGTGCTAGGTGCCCCTACACCAAGACTCTTGCTCCATTTCAAACAAGGGATATCAGTCAATCAACATGTGGCAATCAACAGTGTACCGGTGGGATGGAAAAGACAACGTCGATGCACTGGAATAATAAGCATCACAGATAGTGTGAACAATTTTACAGTAATCTAGACACCTACAAATTTTGGGACAGTATGGTTCCCAGTTTCAGCATCACCGCTAAACCGCCCCTTCTCTACTTTCGAAGTACCATTGCGAATGTAGATAGATTGCTGCAGTACCTCATTCATTGTCAATTCTTGAACATATACATCTAAGTATACCAGACAGCGATCTACATATTTCTAGCACTTCAAGCATAGTGTCTAATTTACGATCTGTCTCCATGCAGATGGGTGTCACAGGGCATTCTCGCAATCTTAGGATAAAGTTTGAAAGATCCCTCGCACTATCTTCGACTAACCCGTCCTGCAGCACCGTTACTGATTAAATCTGCAGATGACCAGGGGTAGACCAGTACATTCCACATCTTGTGAATCAATGGAGGTTTAAAAGTCCGCACCCATCCAAGTGCATAAGATTTCTCTAGATGCCCCCATGTCGAGGCGGTTAGCACCCCTTATAGGTATATAGTAGTAGACTTGAAAGTGTTGTGATTTAATAGATGGTTAAGAAGAACAAGAAAACGGCCGTTTTAATGCATGATCAAGCTCCAGACAGATGGAGTTTGAAGCATTTTACATAAATCAACTGCGCTATCAATTCTGAAGTATTGACCTCGTGTCTGGGGTCAATACCAGGAGAGTATTGGTTTGAGAGAACAAACACATGTACTCCTAAAGCTACACGGTTCTGCGCTTAAAGCAGGTTATAATGTTAGATCGCTTGAGTTTCTGACCTATCAGTTTTGTGGAATGAAGCACTGTTAATATTCTAATGTAAGAAATATATTTCCTGCACATGGCATACATGCAGGTTTCTCTACAATGGAACTATGGTAACTAACTGTAAAATGGAAAGACTACTTCCTTAAAACGTCAGCTCTGTATGATATATGCACAGTATAGCCTTCCAGAGCCGTTTAGCGTCCTCTGTTCACATCTGATCATGGTTCCGAAATTATACTATGCCCGCATCAGTCTTGTATAAAATGATCATTAGTAATGGAGAGAATACCTCTTACAAGGAAACTGATAAAGGCATAGCAGTGGTGTCTGGCACGTGAAATGACACGTTGTGCCGCCACTAACTCTAAACAGGACATTCGTGAAGCAGATGGTTAAAGGATTGCAGCGCCTTACGAACACTTGTGGCTAACTTATAATCATTTTTGTCACGAAATTTAAGTCTCGATTTTTCACTCAAGATGCGACAAGGGAATGGAGTGTCACGTAAGTCATCGTATGTGTATAGGGAAGTGTCGAAACAGAGTGGTCACGTTTCATCACACATGAGATGGAAGTCCTCTGGTGACAGATAGGTTTACTGTTAACGATTGCAAGTAGACAGTGCTCTATGTCACACAACTGATGCATCCTGACAGAACAACAGAAAAAATGATCAATTGAGATGCAGCAGCAACTCTCTCCCTCTCTAGAATGCATCGTAAGTCTGCCATTAAATCACACCTCTTTACAGCTCCATCTCAATCAATCACCCATCCACTCTGTTATCCTTTAAAGCAGATGCATCTAAGTTAAGAGGCAGATGGTTCTCTGTTTTCCTGGAAAGCGTCAAATTCAGTGGTAAACTCGGGTGTATCACTGTTACTTCAGTAAACATACATTAGAATGTTGCATCGACAGAAAAAGAAGTGACTGTTCCATAGTTCCTAGTACTTTCATGTCAACGTTTCCGATTCCTCTTGCTGTCACATACTCGTTCCCACATACAAGAATTGTTCTGCACCAGCCAAAAGACACGGAAGTACTTCATCAATTTCCCCACATTTCAGTGTATTTTTCCTCTATTTACTTTCCGTCATTTTCGTAATTATATCGATTTCATGTCACTTCTACCCATGTGATCATGACATCACTTCTAAAATTGCTTGCAAATGTAAAACATCTGTCAACACCTAGCGCAAATGCACTATTTTTCTGATCGGGTGGCATAGTATATTACTGGAGTCGTTTGCATCCAGTCGCCTACACCCACATATTCTACATGTGCAGTGGTGGGAGGAAATAAATAACTACTTCATTTGGTAGCAAAGGCGGTACAATAAAGGATGGGAGTGACATGGAAAACCACTTAACAAAACATTAGGTTAAGTGGCAACAAATGGCCAAACATTAGGTTATGAAATATGTTTGCCTCGTGTAATTACTCCTTACAAGACCTATGTCTTTCCGAACAGCAGAAAATGATGATCAAGAGAAATTCAGCACCGCAAACTGAAATTTTTTTTATATAAAATAAACATACCCTTGAATTTCCTGTTATGAGATCCTTCCTCTCTGCCACAGAATCACCAGTTCCCATATATCCCATACACTGCCTTGAATCAGGTAAATTTTTAAAACAAACAATATTCCAATGTACCTGTATCAGCAAGGAGGAGGGGGTGGGGGCAGGGGAACAATAGGTTAAGGACCTGTCAATCAAAGGAGAATAGCTTTGCACCTGAGTGCATACCTGCCCCAATGTAGGCAAACCACACTTATAAAACGCGCTGGTGCCGCCTTTGTCCCACTACTTAGAGTTTATAACGATATCAAAGTGGATGACACTCAGGACGGGACCCTGAAGTACCCTGTTTTTCAGGATAGATGTGTTCAGCAAGGCAGAACATGCATGTACATTGATAATGTCGTCTTTTATAAATTCTTGAATGGAATAGAGCCTTGGAGGCCACATGTGTAGCGAGCACAGAGGTTACCAGTACTCCAAGTAAGTGGCTTAGGCTTCCTAAAAATAGAAAAATAAGGCCACAGTCTGGTATTCTCGCAGGAAAGTACTGACACCATGGGTTGAAAAAGTGACAAGATGGTCAGCTACGTATTAACATGCTCAAAATCCATATTGTGCAGTAGTTAGTATATTTCGAGACTAACCACCTTACCAGCCGTGAATGAAAAATACATTCCATCACCTTGTCAACACAGCTGATGAGAGAAATGGTGCCGTCCTAACTGGGCTTAGGTATGGGTATGACAGTGGCTTCACGCTGGAATCGGAGAAACGTGCCCTCTGCCCAGATGTGATTGCACGTTTGAAGGAGGAAGTGCTTGACCGTGAGAGAAAAGTTCTGGAACATCTGAATGTGAACATCGTCTGGCCCTGGGGTGGACGATCCGGAGGAAGTGAGAGCATAATCTAGCTACCTCATAGTGAAGGTGGGATTGCAGTACCTACGATTCTGAGAAGAGAAGGGTATCATCCGAGCCTCCTCCACTCATTTCTGATGGAGAAATACAGGGTGATAGCGGGTGTATATCGAAATCTCTGCAAAATAAACGCCCAAGGTGATGGAGAAAGCAATAGCGAACACTAACACGTCATCTGCTACGGTCAGGCCGGAAATCAAAAATGGACCTTGGTCTCAGAGCCGTTGGAGGTGCCCCACACGATGGAAGAGGGAGTGGAACTGTTAAACCAGTAAATGAAACCCAGCTGGGTTTTTGCTATTCCAAAGAAGGCAACGATAGAGTGCACAGAATAGCTTGTAACAAACGCAGTTTGCAATCGTAGGCTGGCGGTTAAAAATTCAGAGAGCAAGGGATTAGTGCAACAATGGAACAGATCGGTGTAATGTATCATATTAACTGATTAACTTTTGTTTCTTCACCTGTTTGTTTCTTTAAGTGGTAGCGGGTGAATGTATGACGAGCTCTGCAGTGCCATTATTGTTTAAAAATGTGGGTTACAACCGTATATTAAGAAGTATTACAAAAGTTATCAGGAAGGCAGGTTTATTCATCATTTCGCCCGCGCCAAGAATCTTGCATCATGAGGTTCGAAGCAAACAAGAAGAATTTGTGCTAACAGCGGAGGGGCGGTCCAGTATTGGCATTGTCATAAGCAGCACTATGCACTATGGAATTAATGTGAAGTATATAACTTTAAATGATGAATATTGATCTTAAATACATTGACATTGAAGGTCTGTTGATTTTTGTACCAGTTGAAGTTCACCCAGGATGTGTGTACTTGCCGATGTCTTTGAATTATTCTTTCCAATCAACTATTTTAATTATTCACGTAGCAATTGTTAGTTTCTATTATTTTGCCCCCCCCCCCCACACACACTTACACTCATAAAACAATTCAACATAACATGGTGAAAAGGAAGTACGAGGAATGGAATATTCTGTGACAGCAAGGATAATGATTGTACGATATTCACCTGGTGATTACAACTGGGGAACATTGTCGAAGGTCGCCAGGGAGGAGTAACGCCGCCAGTCAGCCTTAGTAAGCTGCCATTTGCGTGTGCACACAGGTGGGGTACGTGTCAGCAAACAGATAGCACATGGAAATTTTCGCTCGAGTAGGTGTCAAAAAGGATGGACCACTCAAGACGATATGCAAGCTGGGCAGTGCAGAAGGATAGGTCACAATGGCAATAGGTGTGTGTGTGTGTGTGTGTGTGTGTGTGTGTGTGTGTGTGTGTGTGTGTGTGTGTGTGTGTAAGGAATGTGGGTGCTCCACTGTTAATGCAGATCAGGTTCGGTTGATCGAAAATGTCAGACAAGATGGCAAGGTCTCTGTGGGTTCTGGAAGAACCAGAAAGAGGATTGTGTGTGTTGAAGTCACGACAAGCGCCACACAGTCGACGGTCCTCTCGCCAGAGCAAGAGGCCATGTGTCATGGGGCTGTGGCCTATGCAGAGACGATTGAGAAGGTCCCTGGCTTCCTCATCGTGGCTGGAAGAAGCTACACGCCACAGCCGTTTTTTTGGGCTTTACTACACATAACTTATTGTCAGACACTTCCAGCCACTCTTCCTGTCACCGACGCAACACACTTGAGCTGAAAAGCGAGGAGATGCCACGTAGGGTGCTGACACACTGACATACCCAAGGGTCAAGACATGTCTCCTAGGCTGTTAGATCCGCCGTTTCATTCCCCGCAATTCCCATGTGCTGGAACCCAGCAGAATAACACAACCTTCCTCAGGCATTGTAGTTGGTGGAGGGCACCATGGATAGTCTGGACTACTTTATCTGCTGGGTACAATCGTTTCAGCGAAGGGGACTTAGAGAATCTGAATAGAAAATTTTAGCAATGGAAGAACGTCTGATCCACTCCAGTGCCTGCAATATTGAAAACAATTCTGCATCAAAGGCAGTACAATCTTGAGGCAGTCAGACCTTGAGAGCACTATCTGGGAAAACAACAGAGCAACTAGCAGAAACTCCATTTCAACACATCCATAACAAAACAGCTACACAGTTATGGTGCTGACAAAGTGTCAGAAAATATCGCATTACAAACAGAAACAGGAGGGCAATCTCTCTTGTCATCAGAAATCTGCACTACTGGCCATTAAAATTGCTACACCAAGAAGAACTGCAGATGATAAACGGGTATTCATTAGACAAATATATTATACTAGAACTGACATGTGATTACATTTTCACGCAATTTGGGTGCATAGATCCTGAGATATCAGTACCCAGAACCACCTCTGCCCGTAATAACTGCCTTCATATGCCTGGGAATTGAGTCAAACAGAGCTTTGGTAGCGTGTACAGGTACAGCTGCCCATGCAGCTTCAACACGATACCACAGTTAATCAAGAATAGTGACTGCCGTATTGTGACGAGCCAGTTGCTCGGCCACCATTGACCAGACGTTTTCAATTGGTGAGAGATCTGGAGAACGTGCTAGGCAGGGCAGCAGTCTAACATTGTCTGCATCCAGAGAGGCCCGTACAGGACCTGCAACATGCGGTCGTGTATTATCCTGCTGAAATGTAGGGTATCACAAGGATCGAATGAAAAGTAGAGCCACAGGTCGTAACACATCTGAAATGTAACATCCACTGTTGAAAGTGCTGTCAATGAGAACAAGAGGTGACGGAGACGTGTAACCAATGGCACCCCATACGATCACACCGGATGACACGCCAGTATGGCGATGACGAATAGACGCTTCCAATGTGCGTTCACCGCGATGTCGGCAAACACGGATGCGACCATCGTGGTGCTGTAAACAGAACCTGGATACATCCGAAAAAATGACGTTTTGCCATTCGTGCACCCAGCTTCGTTGTTAAGTACACCATCGCAGGCGCTCCTGTCTGTGATGCAGCGTCAAGGGTAACCGCAGCCATGGTCTCAGAGCTGATAGTCCACGCTGCTGCAAACGTCGTCGAACTGTTCGTGCAGATGGTTGTCGTCTTGCAAACGTCCCCAACCGTTGACCGAGGGATCGAGACGTGGCTGCACGATCCGTTACAGCCATGCGGATAAGATGCCTGTCATCTCGACTGCTAGTGGTACGAGGCCGTTGGGATCCAGCACGGCGTTCCGTATTACCCTCCTGAACCCACCGATTCCATATTTTGCTAACAGTCATTGGATCTCGATCAACGCAAACAGGAATGTCGCGATACGATAAAACGCAATCGCGATATGCTACAATCCAACCGTTATCAAAGTCGGAAACGTGATGGTACGCATTTCTCCTCCTTACACGAGGCATCACAACAACGTTTTACCAGGCAACGCCGGTCAACTGCTGTTTGTGTACGAGAAACTTTCCTCATGTCAGCACATTGTAGGTGTCGCCACCGGCGCCAATCTCGTGTGAATGCTCTGAAAAGTTAATCATTTGCATATCACAGCATCTTATTCCTGACGGTTAAATTTCGCGTCTGTAGTACGTCATATTCGTGGTGTAGCAATTTTAATGACCAGTAGTCGCAAAATGACTAAGCCTCTCCAGCAACCAAGGTGGCAGGCAGTTAAAACCCTGGATTTGTGATCGTACATGCTCCCCACAAAGTGACTCGAGCACAGGTTGAATGCAGATCCCAAATGGCATTGCGGCTCGTGGACTGTTGTAAAAAGAGCATTCCAGAGGCAGACGAGCAACAGTATGGCATGTGGGTGAAATCGGAGCTGCGAGGAACATACATGCCTGAAGCACCATGAGAAGCTGCCACCGGATGTTGAGCGGCGGTTCCCCAGCCTCAGCACTGAGGCTGGGTATTGGATTTTTCCTATACGCACTCCTGCCCACCGAAGCCTCTCATGGTGGACAGCATCAATGATCTACAAATAAGGCCTCACTATCCATACATAGTGCACCCACATTCCAGCCACGAATGCATGAAACTGGAGGTGACACCCCCTTCCCACTCCTGAAGACCTTTGGCTATGGCACTTGATGATCAGTATCTTAGCGTTCTGACTTTCAGCTTCCAGGTCTCTCAGGCGTGACAATCACAATTTGGAGTCAAAAAATGAGGCCCAGGAACCTCACTGTCTAAGAACACACACACTCACCGGCAGGAAACGGAAAACCTGTGTTTGGCAGCCCACTCCTCTAACCTCCGCACTGTAAGTTGTTACTCGCGGGCTGCTGTTGCTACACAGGAGGAGGAACAAAAAAAAAATCTCCTGCTGAAAACGACCAGACAGGGAGTCACAAATTCTGATCCTAAAAATACCGCTGAGACAGGACAAACTGTATGAAGATGGTGAGTTGACCAAGGAAACACCATTGATACAGTTGCACAAGAATACAGTGTCTCCAAGTAGTATCGTATTCCTTACTGTTGTCAAAGAATATACCGATAGAGTGATGGTTGTGTAGGAAAGACTGCTGAATAGCCACCTCTCACAGGGTCAGGTTGTTGACGGTGGACCGAAATCTTTGGAATCCACACAGAGCAGCTAAGGAATTGCCTGGTCTTTAACAGTCAGACCAGACGATGGTTAACCATTCGCGCCAGAGTCTTACCTACACTGCTCATTAAGGTGATATTCCGGTGACTACTGGGACAGGTCCAGTCCTTTCGTCATTTGAGGAGAGGGGTGAAAAGTGCCTCTCTTCACTAGATGGGGAAGTTACCTGTCTGCTGTGTAGGAGTGAAACATCTGAAGAGGATTTCCTTTGATGCTGCTGGTAAATGTTGATGCAGGCAGTACTGGATGTGGTCATGACCAGGTGCTGTATAACGAGTTTCTGACAGGGCTAATTGCAGCTCCCAAATGGAGAAAGGGTAGTTGTAAGTCTTGGAATCATTGGATCGTAAGTCCAATTTTTCTCTCTGTAGTAACACGATATCGACGAAACGCTGGATCCTGGCTGGCATTAGCAGTAGTGTGTGGAAAATTTTCTGCCATCGTCTAAGCGATGTCTACAGGCACTGTTTGGAGATATCCGCATTTCAGCACTGCTGCTTTTAGTGAATGACTGTTCACCAGAAATAATTCTGATGGCTTCCCAGACTTTTACATAAGAAGTGGAACGATTGATGGAGTCCAGAAACGCTCGCTATGACTTTTTCTTTATCTCAGTAATAATGCATCAGGTTTTGGCTCTTGTGACTCGAGAGGCTATGAGGTCGTCGATCATTGGATGGTTTTTAAATCCACAAAGGTACATGTCACCTCGTAAGATGACCTGAGGACTTTGGGTTGGGTAAGTCAGTGGCATGATGGATGACTTGTGCTGTTGTCCACCCACTCCTGGATTCTGTTGCACATGGCTAGCTGGCTGAACAGCGTCCAGTTAGGCCTGCTGAGAATCCATGTTGGTGGCTTCTCTTCAGCTAGTGCTCCATCCAGTAGGTGAATGCAGAGTGGGAAGTGGTCATTCTGCAAGTGCTTGAGAACAGAAAGATGTCGATGGCTAAGAGTAACCTAGTAGCAATACATAAACGAATGTGAGTACCTTTGTTCCGAATGCACAGCTCATGAGACGTCATAAGGATCTCATAAAACATGACCTCAAGGGCAAATAGAGGTTGAACCCCACAAAACACAATGGGCAAGGAATTCTCCCAGGAGTAGAAACGGTTGCAGGAGTTGTTCAACGAGATTTATGAGAACTTCATTGTCTCTCGCATTTTGTGGAGGGAGATACAGAGAGCAAACAGTGATCCTTCGACATCCACGAATTTCGACAGCAACTGCTTGCGGGTTGGTAGCCTGGGGGGGGGGGGGGGGGAGCATAGGACTGCTATATGTTATTGATAAACCCATCATCATCTCCCTTGGCTGTCTCCCCAGTGAGGTTATCCTTTCCATGAAGGGTATAGCCACATAGTGGAAAGTTTTAAGTGGCTTTAAAATGTATGTATTGCGAACACAGGCACAGAGGGCGTTCCTGTCCTAGCAGTTTCAGTTCCTCCAAATGTGTCCTGAGCCCATAAAGTTCCACTAGGGTAACACTTTCACCCTGTCTTTACGCTGGGGAGGAGAGCCCGTAATGGGATGGCTGCTCGGTCTTGTGGCGAGATCATTGCCCCAGTCCAACATAGGGCACGAAAAAGATCCAGAATGTTTCTATTATAGCTACAATGTTAAAGAAGTTTAAAACTTTAGGATGTTTAATGAGCCTGAAAGTTCACTTTTTGAACAGTCACCTTGAATACTTCCCGGACAATATTGGAGATTTTAGTGAGGAGCAAGGATAGCGTTTTCACCAGGACATTAAAGTGATGGGAGAACGCTACCAAGGCCGCTGGAATACCAACATAATGGGGGACTACTCTGTCACTTCACCGAGAAGATAAGCAAGCGACTCATCATAGAAAAAGCTACACAAGAACCTTCAAAGAAAAAAGATAAAGAAAATACAAATCAATTCCAGCTAACAAGTGAAACTTCTAACACGTATCATTGTTTTAAGTAGCTTACTGTAAATATAAACCATGCTTATGTTGTAGCAAAGCGTTTCATTAATTTCCCCGTTTACCGTATAGCATAAGATTTTTATACTACATAGTAAAAAGCATATTGTTCGAAAACTATGGCTGATAGAAAAAAACTAAAGCTAGATTTGAATTCAGCTCAAAAAGAATCTCGTATAAATATCAGCTATCAAAGTTTTTTTACTTTTTAAAAATTTTCGTTGGCCTGTGTAATCTTTTACAACTTGCTGCCACTGAACAAAGATTTGCAGCTACACGAATAACTTCCAATATTCGATGTTTTTTATCTTCATTGACAGGATGGTTGTTATGCACTGCCTTAGTTGTGTACTTCAAAATGTGCAAGAGACGTTGATGTAAATTTCGTCTCGCAAGATCGCTCAAGGCAAACAAACATAGCCTTCGACATTTTCTGTTCGACACTCTAGTAGACATTTGTGCAGTCACCGAAACACGCTTAAAACAGAACGAATCGTTCGCACGCCAGGGCTATTCTGTCACTAGAGAGGATAGAGACGATGGCTACGAGGATGCAGCGTTGTTGGTAAAACAAGACAGCCACTTTTCCGTTGTCAGTACGGGCACTCAGCATGGCCTATTGCAAACGGTGGGTATCCGTCTGCGGATCAACGACCTCCTCCTGAATTTGATCTCAGTACACAAAGAACCTAATGAAAAAGCCTTTCCACACAGCAGTTAACAACGACTGCCTCGCTCGGGAAACGCCTTCTGCTCCTAGGAGACTGACGACCACCATGCACTGTGGAGCTGCAGAAATGCCAGCGCAATGGAAAAATGCTAGTGGATGTACTAGATTGGGAAAACCATACAGTACTAAATGACGGCGCATCCACACGAATAGTCCGACCAAAAGAAGCTATGACGGCAGTGGATTTTAGCACAGCATGAACTACACTGTGTACCAGAACAACATGGAAAGTAATAGCAGATACTTTAGGCGCGGATCCATTGCCAACTCAAATTATGAAAAACGCACTATTTAGGGAGACTGTCAACCGCGCAATCAGACGGAAACTGAATACACACAAAGCGAACTGGAACCCATTCGAAATACTACCGGAAGAAAAACTGGAATCTATAGCCTATACTGAGAAGCATGAAAGAGACTATGACGTCTTTGTGTCGCTTATCGATGAAGCAGCGGTAGTCTCAACACCTGAAAAGCGACATATGCGGACAACTACTCGCCCATCACCCTGATTGTGGGGATCAGAATGTGACGCAGTCCTCAAGGAGACATTAAGAAAATAGAAAAGTATCTCTAATGACACAAGCTTTCTTGCCCTTGAGAAAGTACAAGCTGCAGCCAAGAGAATAATGACTAATTTTCCTCAGTAGCGATTCACGAAAAGAACGCCTCCTTCTCTCTAGAGACTCCCACCCGAGTTCCTGAAGCATTTCCGTAACACTCGCATGATGATCAAACCTACCAGTAACAAATCTAGCAGCACGCCTCCTAATTGCTTCTATGTCCTCCCTCAATCCAACCTGATAGGGATCCCAAACGCTAGAGCAGTACTCAAGAATAGGTCGTATTAGTGTTTTATAAGTGGTCTCCGTAACAGATGAACCACATCTTCCAGAAATTCTACCAATGAACCGAAGACGACTATCCGCCTTCCCCACAACTGCCATTACATGCTTGTCCCACTTCATATCGCTCTGCAATGTTACGCCCAAATATCTAATCGACGTGACTGTGTCAAGCGCTACACTACTAATGGAGTATTCAAACATTACAGGATTCTTTTACCTATTCATCTGCATTAATTTACATTTATCTATATTTAGAGTTAGCTGCCATTCTTTACACCAATCACAAATCCTGTCCAAGTCATCTTGTATCCTCCTACAGTCCTCAACGACGACACCTTCCCGTACACCACATCATCTTTAGCAAACAGCCGCACACTGCTATCCACCCTATCCAAAAGATCATTTATGTAGATAGAAAAACAACAGCAGACGTACCACACGTCCCTGTGGCACTCCAGATGATACGCTCACCATCGAGTACAACGTACTGGGTTCTAGTACTTAACAAGTCTTCGAGCCACTCACATACTTGGGAACCAATCCGATATGCTCGTAACTTAGTTAGGAGTCTGCAATGGGGCACCGAGTCAAACGCTTTCCTGAAGTCAAGGAATATGGCATCCGTCTGATACCCTTCATCCATGGTTCTCGAGATATCATGTGAAAAAAGGGCGAGTTGCGTTTCGCAGGAGCGATGCTTTCTATGGCCGTGCTGATGCAAGAACAGCAACTTCTCTGTCTCAAGGAAATTCATTATATTCGAACTGAGAATATGTTCGAGAAACGTGCAACAAAACGATGTTAACGATATTGGTCTGTAATTTTGAGGATCCGTCCTTCTACCCTTCTTATATACAGGCGTCACCTGCGCTTTTTTCCAGTCGCTCGGGACTTTACGTTGGGCAAGAGATTCGCGATAAATGCAAGCTAAGTAAGGAGCCAGTGCAGTAGAGTACTCTCTGTAAAACCGAATTGGAATCCCATCAGGAACTGGCGATTTATTTATTTTCAACCCATTCAGCTGCTTCATAACCCCAGGGATGTCTATCATTATGTCCTCCATACTGGAATCTGTACGAGACTCAAACGCCCGTATGTTTGTACGATCCTCCTGCGTGAAAGATTTCTCAAATGCTACATTTAAAATTTCTGCTTTCGTTTTGCTGTCTTCCGTTGCCAGGCCAGACTGATCAGTGAGGGACTGGATTGAAGCCTTCGACCCGCTTGCCGATTTTACGTAAGACCAGAATTTCCTTGGGTTTTCAGCAAGATCTTTTGCTATGGTATGACGGTGGTAGTGGTTGAATGCTTCGCGCATCGCTCTTTTTACAGCAGCACGAGTCTCTACTAACTTTTGCCTGCACTCATTCTCCCCATCTTTTTTGTACCGCGAGTGCAACTGTCTTTTCTTCCTGTGCATTCGCCGAATTGCGCTGTTAACCCATTTTTTCGGCACATACTTCTCCAAAGCGTGATTTACAATGTGCTTCAAATTTGCCCATAATTCTTCCACGTCCATCATACCGGTAGTAAATGAAGTCGATTCATTTACTCAGTGGGATGCTAACAACTGCTTATCTGCTCTTTCTAGTAAGAATACTCTCCTAGCCTTCTTGACTGACTTTTTAACTTTCGTAACCATAGTCGTAATGGTTCAAATGGCTCTGAGCACTATGGGACTCAACTGCTGAGGTCATTAGTCCCCTAGAACTTAGAACTAGTTAAACCTAACTAACCTAAGGACATCACAAACATCCATGCCCGAGGCAGGATTCGAACCTGCGACCGTAGCGGTCTTGCGGTTCCAGACTGCAGCGCCTTTAACCGCACGGCCACTTCGGCCGGCCCATAGTCGTAATGACAACATCATTATCACTAATCCCTGTCTCAACACTGACACCGTCGATGAGTTCTGGTCTGTTCGTGGCTACCAGATCTAAAATGTTTCCATAACGCGATGGCTATCGAATTAGCTGCTCAAGACAGTTTTCGGATAATTTGTTCGAAAGTTTCCTCGAAGGGAACACGATTTCGGACACACACTGCCGTGAAATATGGGCCATGTAGACGTCCTTTGGATACCACACGCTGCCCAGGGATTATCCTGATACGACGCATCACGACAGTCAAACGTACGCAACTACGTGCTCATTCGCAGAAATCAGAAAACGTTACAAGAAACTGGATGTACGAGGATTAAACGGCAAGTATAAAATGAAGAACGACTCTACGAAAGTGTTACATGGGCACAAGACAAATACACACATCAGAGAAAGTTCTGCATCAAGTCGGCTCCGAGAGTTCAGGAACCTGTTCAGAAAATTGGAACAGATCAACGTAAACATCTTTTCACCCTTCATATTGCTCATTAAAACCACATACTACAGCGAGACCTTCAGATGTGGTCGTCCAGATTGCTGTTCCCACTGTTACCTCTTATTCCCAGCAGCAATCCTCATGCATCGATGCATGCCTGTCTTCCTCGAGGTATACTATCCAGAAGTTCATCATTTCACTATTGGTCCTGATTGTCCCAGTCCTCAACAGCGATTCGGCGTAGGATCCTCAGTGGTTGGTGGGTCATGTGGTCCAGGAAAACATTCTGGCCACTAGTCCAGTGACGTTATCCTGAAGGAAGCCACTCACAAGATGTGCACAATGGGGATGTGTATTATCGACCATAAATGCCTCGCCAATATGCTGCCGATATGGTTGGACTATCGGTCGGAGGATGGCATTCACGTATCATACAGCCGTTACGGCGAATTCCTTTACCACCAGCGGTGTACTTCTGCTCCACATAATGCCACCCCAAAACAGCAGGGAACCTCCACCTTGCTGCACTCCCTGGACAGTGTGTCTAAGGCATTCAGCCTGAGCGCGTTGCCTCCAAACACGTCTCCAACTATTGTCTGGTTAAAGGCATTTACGACACTCATCGGTGAAGAGAACGTGATACCAAACCTCAGCGGTCCATTCGGCATCATGTTGGGCCCATCTGCAACGCGCTGGCAAGTCCTGTGGCTGCACGAAAAGCATTATTCAACATAGTGGCGTTGCTATCAGGGTTCCTTCGAGCCATAATCCGTCGGTAGTGGTCATCCACTGCTATAATAGCCCTTGGGGTGCATGAGCGAGGCATGTCATCGGCAGTTCCTGTCTCTTATCTCCTCCATGTCCGAACATAGCTTTGGTTCACTCCGAGGTCCCTGACACTTCCCTTGTTGAGCCCCCTTCCTGGGCCAAAGTAACAATGCGGACGGGATCGAACCCCAGTATTGACCGTCTAGGCATGGTTGAACAACAGAAAACACAAGCCCTGTAGCTCCTTCCTGGTGGAATGACTGGAAGTGATCCACTGTCGGAACCCCTCCGTATAACAGGCGCTGCTCATGAACGGTTGTTTACATCTTTGAGCGGGTTAGTCAAAGGACTGTGTCTGTGATACAATAACCATGGTCAACGCCTCTCTTCAGGACTTCTGGGAACTGTGATGACGCAAAACATTTTTTGACGTGTTAAATTACTAAATACGTATATGCGTATTTTTTAGTCTGAGATAGAAATGATACCAACGTTTACATAGATTATTCATATTTCTCATCACAATACACGTGAAAGATCGTAAAACTGGATGAACAGGACAGGGCGCAGCCCATACGCTAGTTCGGGAACCACGGATTGAGGATGAGCAGGAAGCCGGGACATTTCTCCGGTTGACGAGCAGCGAAGTGGTGTTTCCTTTGGGCTCCCTTCATAAAGAGACAAAAGTGAGACGAGCAGTACGATTGCATCACAGTGATTGTTGCCTTCCGCTTCACTGAAAAATCTGGGACAAGCTTACCTTAAAATGTTTTATTTCACAAAAACGGTACATTTAAATGCACTGCGTTCCAATAATTAGCATTAGCCTTAGCATTTTGCATGTGATTCGTGCGGCAGCCTACAGTATCCCTTTCGCGATCCTGTTTGCAGAATCGGCAGGATCATTAAAGAAACAGCTACGGTGCTCTGAAAGCCAAGTATGTGCATGTAGGGATGTAAATATCTAAGCAAACAATCTGACTGGAAAACAAAGCTCATTATTATGAATTTCAACGTTGGTAACTTTTCTTGATATTTTTGAAAGCTACGGTTATATAAGCTTTGTCGTGTAATACGAGTTCATTATTTTTTTAACTATGCTCGAAATACAAAGAAATTCCGGCTACACATGCATAACAGCTTGCTGAAAACGCAGTTACACACTACATAGAATTTCTACAAATACTTAAATCTTAGTGATAGCTCTTTCTCATCGAGGATGTGGTTTGTCACATATCCAACAAAGCTCAGAAGACTGGCCACAAGATACAGCGCCTACTCGTCATCACCGATTTCTTCCAAATTTATGGTACATGTAGAGCTAGGCCTGAAATGAAAAGGCGAAGCGTTTAGAAAAAATAACATGCACTTCACTATTACAACTCCGTGACGTCTATTTTTATTGCAAGGTAAAGAATTTGATCAAAAAGCTACGAAACTTCTCTTACCTTACAGAGTGACAAAAATAAATCACATTCCGAGAAGAATGCATCTCTGAGCATCTGCAGTTCTACTGTTCGGCGAAATGATGCGTTACGCGCCAAACTGTGCGGTGAGAGAGCCTTTCACTAATGTAAACCAAGTTCGCTTCGCTGTAGAAACTTTAAAGTAACCTTGTGCAGTAAAAATAAGGCGTTTAAAGTGTCCAAGATACTGAGAAAATTAGTGCTCCTTGTTTTTATGATGTGTATCACTACAGCAAGTGTAAATCTCTAACTGTACAGTAATGAAGTATTTAGTTTTTTATACTAAGTTCTCGTGTACGCCTTACAATCCTTTCCAGGAATTAGTTCGCATTGCCACATTGTCCTCCGCTTTCCCTTTTCACGCCTTTTATGAAATTGTTAACAAATAAAATACATTGACCTATTTGACCTATAGTTAGATTTATATTCAGTGGAATTAGCATAAAATTCGAAGGAAAAAATTGTTGCACATACGAACTCAACCCCACGAGCCTCTGATTACCGTTCTGCACTACATGCATCGTCCGAAACCCATCAAAAATACTGTTTTTGTGAACGTTTGGTGATCTGGAGATCCCACTTCCTTCAATTTAACTTCTGGTCAAGTTCTGCATACATAATGTATCTGAACGAAGACTGTGGTGAGTCAGCGCGGTATCCTTGTCATTGCGAAGCAGATTTCGAGAGAAGCTGAATTTCCCCTCAGCGTCTCGATGCGCTACATGGAAAGCATGTGATAACAAGCTCGATTAATAATGCGAGCCATTTTATGAATGTAAACGGTGGCACAGAACTGTTCTTTTGGAAATAGCAGATGCAAACTATAAATGTATTTGTGTTTACTTTGGTTGCAATGGGTGAATATCTGACAGGGGGTATTTTCTAACTGTGCTTTGTTTAAGAAGCTACAACAGTGAAGTATTCTCCTGTCGAACGCCTCATCACTTCCTGGTAGGAGTATTCAAGGTCCATAAATTATAGTCAGGGATGATACTTTAGCAATTACGTCAGTCTTGCTGAATCCAGGCCCCATTAGAAGTCAACCGGCACCACAGCGTCATTTTAGTTATCAGTTTTAGGGTATTTAGAAAGCCATTGCACTTTAACCCAGACACAGTATCAAACACACCTGACTATGTGTGTAGTTCGTAAGTTGTTTCTGGTTCAAAACGAGTCCTCTTGTATGGGTAATAGGATGCGTGACTGAAGATTCCATAAACAGAGATCTCGTGCCACATCTCTAGGGTGATGGAGGTAATACAGAATATTTAGTTTCTCCACTGCAATGAGGGAAACTAAATAACGCACCAGTATCACGGAAAGATGCGAGGGGCGGGTTTAGTGACTATAGCTATTGAAAGTTAACAGAACTGTCAGCGAGTCAAGAGCTGCAAGCTTTCTGGGAATAATGGCTTTGGGGAGACTGAACCAAGGCCAAATACTCTTGCGATTTTCTTCTTGTCTGTCTCTATTTTCTCGGTTTCTCATATAGCCCAGTTCTTATTCAATCTCATAATAACAGAAAAATGAGGGTAAGCGTATTTACTACCAATCCCATGCCTACTTTCAGTGTTGTTTGAATAAAATTAAATGGAATAATTCACTAACTGTGCAGCTGCCTCTGAAATATCCCGCGGAAAACAAAGTTTATCTAACTACGTCCTTCCTTATGCAGAGCCAATAACAGAGCCGCAAACTAGCGCAAAACAATTATAGACTTATCCGCGTACTAAATAGCTCAATAAAATTTTTTACGTGATTCTTAGGCAATCTGCTGAATGATTAAGTTGTCCTCAGATGTACACTACTGGCCATTAAAATTGCTACACCCAGAACAAATGCAAATGATAAACGGGTATTCATTGGACAGATATTATACTAGAACTGACATGTGATTACATTTTCACGCATTTTTGGTGCATAGATCCTGAGAATTCAGTACCCAGAACAACCACCTCTCGCCGTAATAACGGCCTTGATACGCCTGGGTATTGTGTCAAACAGAGCTTGCATACCGTGTACAGGTGCAGCTGCCTATTCAGCTTCAACACGATACCACAGTTCACCATGAGTAGTGACTGGCGTATTGTGACGAGCCACTTGCTCGGCCACCATTGACCAGACGTTTTCATTGGTGAGAGAGATGGAGAATGTGCTGGCCAGAGCAGCAGTCGAACATTTTCTGTATCCAGACTGGTCCGTACAGGATCTACAACATGCAGTCGTGCATTATCCTGCTGAAATGTAGGGTTTCGCAGGGATCGAATGAAGGGTAGAGCCATGGGTCGTAACACATGTGAAATTTAAGGCACTGAGCACTATGGGACTTCACATCTGAGGTCATCAGTCCCCTAGAACTTAGAACTGCTTAAACCTAACAAACCTAAGGACATCACACACTTTCATGCCCCAGGCAGGATTCGAACCTGCGACCGTAGCGGTCGCGCAGTTCCAAACTGAAGCGCCTAGAACCGCTCGGCCACACCGGCCGGCTAATCGCATCTTTAAGAAGTCTCTTAGGAAAGCGGTAGTAACCGGAACAACCTGCAGATACATCACTAGGAAGCACACTCCACATAAAATGTAAAAATATGAATTAAATTTGCTATCACCGTCAAATGCTTTCACAGACGTGAATTCTGTATGTGAAGCGATGAATTGCAACCCTTGTACCGGTCTTTATCGCTGTTCCACCATGGAACGCATTAAAAGTCGTTGGCTCGCACTTCAAATAGATTCTCCTTACAATAAGACGCAACTTTATGAATCTTTCTATCACATGCAGTATATGATTCGCAGACGTGTGAGAATTTTTTTCTTTAAAGCGTGGTCGTATCTCCATCCGTAGTTCAAGACAGTATTTTGTCTTGAAGTTTCGCATATCTCTCATACAAACATTTGAATTATCAGAATTTCTACGTAACTTGGTCAAAGGCTTATTACTACGTATGACCGAACTAAGTGTTCATTTATTTTGTGTAAGCTTTCTATTCTCTGACGAAACACTCGTGCAGTTAAATTCGCTGAAATGGGTCATACAACTGTCAGACGTTGACAGTGTCACGTGCAGTTTTATTTGAAATGCGAGCTAACGAATTTTAATGTGCTTTTGCCTGGCATAGCGACAAAGACCAGTAATTTCAACCTGAAACCAACGTTTTACTATTGTTTTGGTACCCGTCCCTTTGGCATGAAACCACCGATTCTGTGGCAAGACAGATCTAGTGCAGAGGCAATCCATTTTATCTACAGTTTCAGTGACGTAATTCAGCAAACTGGTTCCAAAGACAATGTCCTTTGAGACTAATATTGATGTCAGCTTCATCACATTAGCCACGAACAAACTCAGCTATATTAAGATCATACAATCGTAAAAATATACTTTCCTTTGACAACAGGGTCTCAGCCTCTAGATCTACGTGGATGCATTACGCAATAATTCTCAAAATTGCTGGTGACACTGGTTAAGTAACGTGGACTTCCTAGTACTCAAACCACCTTCCACAACACACAGAATACATAACAGTTCTTACAGAACAACAAGAAGTTTTGGAAAGAAACGAGCTTTCAATAACAGCAAGATCAAATTTCATTAAAAATAAGGTAGCTGAGGAGGGATTGGATACACTATCCCATGCGGAAGCGTCAGAGAAACGCGATCAGTTTTCGCCATTCTACCCGCATTCTGACTCCTGATGCCCCATTACAGAAAGGACAGACCCAACACACACGGAGTAGAAGGAATGACAGACTTCCAGCCAACCTTGTTTAACATAGGAAGAATACTTGAGACCTAGGTGTCCCGTACAAAACAAAGAAACTGCATATTTTCTAATAAAAGTGTAACAATACAAAACGCTTAAAGCAGAACTTTCTAACCTTGGAAAACAACATTAACAGTACCGAAATATTGCAATCTGCTAATGTAAGCAAAGCCTTCAGAAAACTGGTTGAGGCATCTGGAGTCAGCAAGCTATTATGCATAGTGCAGTACGGTAATATCGTAAAAGAATCAAAAGCAGTATGTATTCTTTTTGATAAGAATTTCATATCACCATCAGAAAATACAATACTTGTTACGGGCATCTACCATGAGATACCACTCAAAACTGTGGAGTTTCATCCTAAAGAGGTTAAGGGAAACGAAACAAGCAAGGTATTCGTAACATTAAAGAACGAATACTCAGCTACGTCGAGGCCTGAAGAAAGTGCATAGAATGAACCACAACTTGCCTAAATCTGTAGTACTATAGAAAACATCTTAGTAGTCTAAACATAAACACTATTAAACCAGTGCTAAGAAGCGAAGTAACCTACAATAGAGGCTTCAAACTACAGCTCAGTATCTATGTTTCCAAGCTTTAATATGGTTTTTGAAATGGTAATTGTAAATAAGTAAGTAAATACACGCAGCATGGCTTTAGGAAAGACTGAACACCCTCCTGGATGAAGCAATGAGGGAAACAGGCATAATATTAGATCTTTGAAAAGCCTCTGATATAGTAAGCCGTGGACAGCTCATGAAATTTAATGCATACAAATCAAAGAGTTGTCTACGCAGTCACTGTTAACATACTTCAATAACAAGCAGTGCACCGAACTACTACTACTACTACTACTACTACTACTGTAATGTGACAGTTCTTCCACTTTTCTGGTAAGCTATGCTGAAGACACCACCGTTTTATTTACCAGCAAAGCTGAGGAATTAGTCATTTGAAACTGAAGGAGTGAAAGAAGTAACCACGTATTTTCCTGCATTAAGGCCTAAATCCTAAAGTCAGTAAACCTATTACTAACATTAAAACTACTTGTTCTCATGAAGATAAAATGTGATATTAAATAGGAAGAAATAGCTAACATATTTGTGTCCATCTGGACAAAAATCTTGGTCACGTAAACCATATCTATTCTGTGTGCGAGAAAATAAGCAGTAGGTTCCACATGATAACTGAAGTGCTAAAAACAGTTCCAGGTCAATCCTTAAACATGGGATAATTTGTTAATCACGATACTGAAGTGTACGGCCGTGTAGCAGGCCTACATCTGAACACTCTATTGGTATTGTAGATAAGGGCAATGAGGTTAATGCACAGGCTAAGGTCCAAAGAGTCCTCGTCTGACAAATATTTAACAATATATTCCTTATATTTGTATTAACTTACTATAGTTTTTTGTGAACAGTAAAAACAAAGCAAGCAAGTGTGATGCACACAATTATGACACTAGAAGTGAGGATAACAAGATCATGCAGAGGACAAAATTAAATATAACAATAGTCCATATTTTAATAGGTATGTATGGTTCAACAAGCTGCCACATACTCCAAAATTTCTTAAACAGGGGGTTAGCTTTCCTAGTAAATACGTGTTTGCACTAAATGAATTCTAAGCTGAAGGCCCTCGATTGCAATATGTAATATATCAAGATGACTACTGCATGTAAGTTATGTATATTTACTGATAACGCAACTAACGCATGACATTTGGAAAAGTGACCAGCTTAATGACGCTGCCGTAACTTACTCTTCCCAACACCACATCGAACGTAGTTTACAGGAGTGACTTCAAAAGCATTCCATATAAAAATTGGCTTCAGTCAAAGTGATAGCCTATTACTGCCACTCTTCAACTTTTCACTCGAATATGTAATGAGCGAATGATACGAAGATAATCAAAATAAAGTGTGAATTGGATGTGCGACAAATGAAGTTTCAACTTCTTGGGATTTGCTGATGCTGTTGCTCGCCTAGCCAACAATACTCAAGACGACATACAAGTTATATCGCTACAAGAAACAGCACAGGAAATATGCCTTAAAGTATCATTTGAAAAACAAGATTAAGTTGTTCTATCTTACTTGCAAATTAAATTACAATATAACAGGAAAGTGAATGAGTTACCTACTGGACACCTCCCCTCCCCTCTGAAATCGTGGCTGTGGCGGCAAAGATCTGTAGTACAGCACTTAGTCTAAGTTACGTTATAAGGTGGCAAAGCCAACTAATGTGACAGTAGAAAATATGGTTGAGGTAACAAGTTAACTTGCAGCGAACGCTGTCTCCATTTGTGCCATATTGAAAAACGGACGAGTGGGTGTTTTTTTTTGTGGTTTTAAGGCGCACAACTTCAATGGTCATTAGCGCCCTGACTGCGTTAAGAATGCGACGCGAGGCACAAGTTTAAAACAACAACTAAAAGGGAAAACACGATAAAAGACTGACAGGCAAAGGATTAAAAAAAGCATCATCAAATGTCCTTAGAGAGGTTTGTCAAATTGATAAAACGAAGAACGCGAGCAGCTGCTCATGGGTCATCCGCTAAAATTGCATCTAGAGTACATGGCAGGTTAAGATCTAGACGCAGTGTGTTAAAATCCGGACAGGACATTAAAATGTGGCGGACCGTCAGCAATTGCCCACATGGGCAGAACGGCGCCGGCGCAGCCGTCAGCAGATGGCGATGGCTGAACCGGCAGTGTCCAATGCGTAACCGGGCCAAAACGACCTCCTCCCGCCGAGAAGGGCGGGAGGAGGACGTCCAAGCCGCGGGAAGAGGTTTCAAGGCCCGAAGCTTGTTGTCTGTAAGTGCAGCCCAATCGGCATGCCACAGCGATAAAATGCGCCGACAAATTACCCTGCTACAATCCGACGAAGGGACACAACAAGAAGCTGTCCGAGGCTGGAGGACCGCAGCCTTGGCCGCGGCATCTGCAGCTTCGTTCCCAGGGATACCGTCATGGCCAGGGACCCACATAAAGCTAACCGGAGAACCGACGTCCACCAGCTGCTGAAGAGAGCGTTGGATCCGGTGCACGAAAGGGTGAACCGGATACGGATCACTGAGGCTCTGGATGGCGCTCAGGGAATCGCAGCAGATGACATAAGCAGAATGTCGGTGGCGGCAGGTGTAAAGGACAGCCTGGTAGAGGGCAAAGAGCTCAGCTGTGAAGACCGAACAATGGCCATGGAGCCGGTATTTGAAACTTTGTGCCCCGACAATAAAAGAACACCCGACCCCGTCATTGGTCTTTGAGCCATCTGTATAAATGAAGGTCATATTGATGAACTTCGAACGAAGTTCAACAAAACGGGAGTGGTAGACCGAACCGGGGGTAACCTCTTTTGGGAGCGAGCTGAGGTCAAGGTGAACGCGGACCTGAGCCTGGAGCCAAGGTGGCGTGTGGTTCTCGCCCACTCGAAAGGTTGCAGGGAGTGAAAAATTCAGGTGTTGAAGGAGGCGACGAAAGCGAACTCCAGGGGGTAGCAGGGCAGAGACATACAACCCGTATTGACGGTCGAGAGAGTCGTCAAAAAAGGAACGATAAGACGGGTGGTCAGGCATTGACAGTAGCCGACAGGCATACCGACAAAGCAGTATATCGCGCCGGTAGGTGAGTGGCAATTCGCCAGCGTCAGCATGAAGACTCTCTACGGGACTAGTATAAAACGCTCCGATCGCTAGTCGTAAACCCCGATGTTGTATGGAATCGAGGCGGCGTAAGATGGATGGCCGTGCAGTGGAGTATACGAAGCTCCCATAATCCAGCTTGGAGCGGACGATCGACCGATATAGACAAAGCAGGACGGTTCAATCCGCTCCCCACTACATACCACTGAGAACACGGAGGACATTTAAAGAACGGGTACAACGGGCAGCCAAATATGACACATGTGGAGACCAGCTAAGTTTCCTGTCAAATGTAAGACCTAAAAATTTTGTTGTCTCCACGATTGGGAGAGCAACGGGACCGAGTCGTAAGGACGGTGGGAGAAACTCTTTGTAGCGCCAGAAGTTAATACTGACCGTCTTCTCGGCAGAAAACGGAAGCCATTGGCGACACTCCAGGAGTAAAGACGGTCAAGAGAACGCTGAAGACAGCGCTCCAGGACACGTGTACACTGCGCGCTGCAATAGATGGTAAAATCGTCCACGAAAAGGGAGCCTGATACATCAGCTGGGAGGCAATCCATTATCGGATTGATCGCGATGGCGAAGAGAGCGACGCTCAAAACTGAGCCCTGTGGCACCCCATTCTCCTGGTGAAAGGTGTCGGACAGGACAGAACCCACACGTACCCTGAACTGTCGATCCATTAAAAAGGAACGAATAAAAAGAGGGACGCGACCGTGAAGGCCCCATGTATGCATGGTGCGGAGAATGCCCGCCCTCCAACAGGTGTCGTAAGCCTTCTCCAAATCAAAGAACACAGCCGCGGTCGGGCGCTTCCGCAAGAAGTTATTCATAATGAAGGTCGACAAGGTAACCAGATGGTCAACAGAAGAGCGGCGCCTACGAAATCCACATGGTACTTTGGTAAGTAGGCGTCGAGACTCGAGCAGCCAAACCAATCGAGAGTTAACCATTCGCTCCATCACTTTACAGACACAGCTGGTAAGCGAGATGGGTCGATAACTGGAAGGCAAGTGCTTCTCCTTCCCCGGCTTAGGAATCGGGGCAACAATAGACTCGCGCCAGCATGCGGGAACATGTCCCTCAATCCAGATGCGATTGTAAGTACGAAGAAGAAAACCTTTACCCGCAGGAGAAAGGTTCTTCAGCATCTGAATATGAATAGAATCAGGCCCTGGTGCGGAGGACCGTGATCGGCCAAGTGCGTTTTCGAGTTCCCGCATGGTGAATGGGGCATTATAACTTTCACGATTCGAGGAGCGGAAGTTAGGTGGCCTAGCCTCCTCTGCCTGGTTGCAGGGGAGGAAGGCGGGGTGGTAATGAGCGGAGCTCGAAACCTCGGCGAAAAAGCGGCCGAAGGCATTGGAGACATCCTCAGGGGCCACAAGGACGTCATTCGCGACCGTCAAGCCAGAAACTGGTGAGTGGACCTTAGTGCCAGATAGCCGGCGCAGGCTACCCCAGACAACAGAAGAAGGAGTAAAACTGTTGAAGGTGCTTGTGAAAGCAGCCCAGCTGGCTTTCTTGCTTTCTTTAATAATACGACGACACGTTTATAATTGATACAATTCGTCACTGTAGGGTGGCGTTTAAAGGTGCGTAAAGCACGTCGACGAGCACGTAAAGCGTCTCTACATGCTGCGGTCCACCAGCGGACCGGTACGCGACGTGGAGAAGAAGTAGGGTGAGGGATGGAATATTCAGCAGCAGCGAGAATGACTTCCGTGAGGTGTGCGACCTGACAATCGCAGCTTGTGAAGGTTTGATCCTGAAAGGTCGCCCTGGAAGAGAAGAGCCCCAGTCTGCTTTGGAGATGGTCCAACGAGAGGAGCACGGAGAGGGGGTATGCTGCAGGAGATGGATAACACACGGGAAGTGGTCGCTCGAATAAGTATCAGAAAGTGCATACCACTCAAACCGGCGTGCAAGTTGGGGAGTACATATAGAGAGGTCTAAATGGGAATAGGTGTGAGATGTGTCCGAAAGAAAAGTATTGAGGCAGACAAGATTGAGCTGGTTGAAAAGGTCTGCTAACAGGGAGCCCCTCGAGCAGGATGCTGGAGAGCCCCAAAGGGGATGGTGGGCATTGAAGTCGCCAGTTAACAAAAATGGTGCAGGTAGCTGAGCAATAAGTTGCATCATGTCTGTCCTGGTAACGGCAGATGACGATGGAGTGTAAACGGTACAAATGGAAAATATAAAAGTGGGGAGAGTAATGCGGATGGCAACTGCCTGCAGGCCGGTGTGCAACGTGATGGGATCGTAGTAAATATCATCCTGGACCAGCAACATAACCCCTCCATGAGCCGGGATACCTACCACAGGGGGTAGGTCAAAACGCACAGAGGTGTAGTGTGCCAAGGCAATTTGATTGCATGGGCGTAGCTTCGTTTCCTGGAGGGCTACGACGAGCGGACGGTGCAAGCGAAGCAGCAACTGCAAGTCCTCTCGGTTGGAGCGAATGCTGCGAATATTCCAGTGAAGAAGTGCCATCATAAGAAGAAAAGGAAGATGAAAGAAGGGGTCACCTCGAAGGCCGCTGAGAGCCTGGCTTCGAGCGAGCACTGCCGCCGCTATCAGTAGGCGGACAGTCATCGTCCATTGGGTCTACAGGTTCATCGGCCATCTTGGGAAGATGGCCGCGAGGGGGAGCTTCCTCCGCCGGTGAACGGCCAGATGTTCGGCTACCAGCGGTGCGGCCAGGCGAAACGGATGACGGCCTGGGGCGGCAACCGCTGGGTGGCGCAGGAGAAGAAATGCGCCGTGGCGGAGAAGGAGAACTTTGCTTCCTATGAGCCTTCTTGGAAGGACATTTGGTGGAAGTACCGGTCGAAGTCTGGGAGGTCGAGGTACGTAGGAAGTCTGCATGGGACGGTTCCTTCTTGAACGCCCGTGCATCAGACTTCTGGGTCTCCGTCTTAGCAGAAGCTGATGAAGGGGCTGGTGTTTGTGGGGTGATGGGAGGAAGAGGAGACGTCGACCGCGCGATCTTAGCACCGGCCGAACGGACGACCGTGGTGCTGAAGGTCAGATCGCATGTCTGGGTTGCCACCTCCCTGGTAGTCCGAGGAGAGGCGAGGACAGTACTGTATTTCCCCGCTGGGAGCAGCGTGCGCTTCCTATTAGCCAATAGCTTGCGAGCAGCCGAGGTGGACACTTTCTCTTTGACCCGAATTTCTTGGATACAGCGTTCTTCCTTATAGACAGGACAGTCGCGGGAGGATGCGGCATGGTCACCCTGACAGTTCACACAACGAGGAGACGGAGGTGGACAGTCACCCTCATGGGCATCCCTGCCACAAGTGACACATTTAGCCGCATTGGAACAAGACTGTCGAGTGTGATTGAAACGCTGACACTGGTAGCAGCGCGTAGGTGTCGGGACATAGGGGCGAACAGAAATAACCTCGTAGCCCGACTGAAGCGCGATGGCAGCTTAACACTATCGAAGGTCAAGAAAAGTGTCTGGGTCGGTACAAGGTCATTGTTGACCTTTTTCATGACCCTATGGACAGCCGTCACGCCCTGCTCAGCGAGGAAAGATTGAATCTCCTCGTCAGTCAATCTGTCGAGGGAGCTAGTATAGACTACACCACGAGACGAATTCAAAGTTCGGTGAGCCTCCACCCGGACAGGGAACGTGTACAGGAGTGTGGCCCGAAGCAGCTTTTGTGCCTGAAAGGCGCTCTCAGTTTCTAGTAATAAGGTACCGTTACACAACCTGGTACAAGATTTGACAGATCCGGCTATGGCATCTACGCCCTTCTGGATAACAAAAGGGTTGACAGAGGAAAAATCCTTTCCTTCCTCAGAGCGAGAAACGACGAGGGACTGTGGGGCAGGCGGTAGTACTTTTGTCACTGGTGGCTGGTCATGTTTCCGTTTTTGGGCAGAAGTCGAGAGAGATGGAGTGAAATCCATTGCGGAGGAATCCCCCATGATTGCCAGCGTGTCCGATGGCGCGCTCCTTCCTTGTGGGGACCCTCTCAGAGGGCACTCCCGCCTTAGGTGAATGTTTACACCTCAGGTCACACCTCCCGAGAAACAGACGGAGGGACCAATCGGCATGGTCAGAAGGTATCAGCTCAGGCAATCACCCCTCCCTGGGCCTGGCCTTTACCAGGGGGTACGTGCGTGCCTTACATGTCTACCCAGGGCGGGGAATTACGCGTAACCCCGTCACCGGCTACGCGTGCGAACGCGTGGGTCGGTTTTCAGGCACGCACAGGGAGGAAGGAAGAAGAGGAAAAAGTAGAGAGAGAGGGAGAGAGAGGACAGACTGTCTCAAACGCCGAGGTGGAGACTAGAGAAGGCAGGGAGAATAAGGCAATGAGAAGGCAGGGAGAAGAAGGCAATGAGAAGGCAGGGAGAAGAAGGCAATGAGAAGGCAGGGAGAAGAAGGCAATGAGAAGGCAAGGAGAAGGCAAGGAGAAGGCAAGGAGAAGGCAATGAGAAGGCAAGGAGAAGGCAATGAGAAGGCAAGGAGAAGGCAAGGAGAAGGCAAGGAGAAGGCAAGGAGAAGGCAAGGAGAAGGCAAGGAGAAGGCAAGGAGAAGGCAAGGAGAAGGCAAGGAGAAGGCAAGGAGAAGGCAAGGAGAAGGCAAGGAGAAGGCAAGGAGAAGGCAAGGAGAAGGCAAGGAGAAGGCAAGGAGAAGGCAAGGAGAAGGCAAGGAGAAGGCAAGGAGAAGGCAAGGAGAAGGCAAGGAGAAGGCAAGGAGAAGGCAAGGAGAAGGCAAGGAGAAGGCAAGGAGAAGGCAAGGAGAAGGCAAGGAGAAGGCAAGGAGAAGGCAAGGAGAAGGCAAGGAGAAGGCAAGGAGAAGGCAAGGAGAAGGCAAGGAGAAGGCAAGGAGAAGGCAAGGAGAAGGCAAGGAGAAGGCAAGGAGAAGGCAAGGAGAAGGCAAGGAGAAGGCAAGGAGAAGGCAAGGAGAAGGCAAGGAGAAGGCAAGGAGAAGGCAAGGAGAAGGCAAGGAGAAGAAGGCAAGGAGAAGGCAAGGAGAAGAAGGCAAGGAGAAGAAGGCAAGGAGAAGAAGGCAAGGAGAAGAAGGCAAGGAGAAGAAGGCAAGGAGAAGAAGGCAAGGAGAAGAAGGCAAGGAGAAGAAGGCAAGGGAAAGTGTAAGGAAGACAGTGAGGTGGAGAAGAGCAAAGAAAGGAACCAATCAAAGGAAGGAAGAAACGAGAAGTGAAAAAGCAAAATGACCGCAAATAGAGGTCGTGTAACCGTCCGTCTCCGGACGCAGGCGCTAACGACCCCCTTGAGGGGGTGGGACTCCTTTTAGTCGCCTCTTACGACAGGCAGGAATACCTCGGGCCTATTCTAATCCGCGGACCCGCAGGGGGGACGAGTGGGTGTGTCCAATACGCAACTTTTTCCAAAACTGTTGATAAATATGAAATCGTAACTAAAAATCTAAATGAGTGCTGAAAATGGTAAAATAGAATTGAAGAAAGAAAAATACATTATTAAAGAACAAAAAAAGCCTATCTGTAGATGCTAAATTTTAACACTTTTAAACAATTTCACAGCCAGAAACAACATGCAGCTGAAAAATCTTCAAAACTACAAAAGTAAAAATGGACCAAAGACAGATAGAAGAATTAGGAGATAAGCAATATCAAGTAAATGGGCATTGGAGAATATACATATACTAAACATAAACTCAGTGGAGAACAGCTCCAAATTAGACAATTTACAAGAAAACAGAACTAATATCGAACACCATCAGGAAGAATCGCTTATCGTTCTTTGAACATCTCGTGAGAACACCAGAGAACAAAATTAGCACAAAAGTAATAGAAAAGTTGTGGAATAGTAAGAGCAACTTTACATACGTCACAGTTATTAAGGAAGACGTAAGAAATCCACATTATAGACCACAATTAAAAAAAATACTGGAACACAGGCAAACCAGACCCCCAAACGAAGAAGAGGGGAAGAACTACAGGAAGAGTCATCTCGAAAGGAGAAAGAAAACATCCAAAAGAATGAAGTAGTATCTACCAAACAGAGTGAAACACCCTTCACGTAAAAATAAATTATAATACTCCTTGTACAGCCACTGTGTTACTAATCGCCATATTGAATTGTTACTGAACTATTGGATTGAGGAACGCCACTGACAAATTATATAAACATTTGTAAATTTAATGGAAATGGTTACATGAAGTCCATTGCTTAATAATAATAATAAATAATAATAATAAATAGCCCATGAAGCCAGTCTAATACGGAAATAATTCGTGTAGTCTCAAATGTTTGAGCAGTGGTAAAAGGGAGTGCCATGAGCAACATATTAAAAATTCTGCCGGAAGGAAAAGGGTGGGGCAGGATGGAGTGAAGAAGTGAGTGTAGTAGGAGACCACTTTTGTACGCTTTTCTTTAACAACTCGAGAACAGACCACTAGCATAAATGCATACCATTAAAAAACTGAACCGCATTAAATACGCTGCAAAAATGTTCTACTCATTTACTTTTAGTCGGCTTTTTTTGTTTTGTTTTGTTTTGGTTTTAGGGCGCAAAACTGCTATGGTCATTAGCGCCCGGTCCGTGACTTAGGAAACAGTAAAAAACCGAAATTGAAAACCAGCAGCAATGGGAACGAAAGTCATAAAATTGGAGAAACTAAAAGCAGAACGAAGGCTTAAAAGTCCACTACAGAAAGGGGTTAGTTCTCCCCAAAAAAAGCTTCAGATGACTGACGTCATTTCACGGGCACAAATAAACTTGAGAACGCGGTCGGCCGAGCGCGTGTCATCTGCTAAAATCGACGATATATCAGGCGATAGCTGTAGACGGGAGCGTAACGGATTAAAATAGGGGCACTCAATTAAAAGGTGTCTTACCGTCCACAGCTGAGAGCAGTGGGGACAGAGTGGGGGAGGATCGCTGCTTAAAAGATATCGATGGCTAAAAAGACAGTGCCCTATCCGGAGTCTAGTTAAAATTACCTCCTCCCGACGACGCGTTCGGAAGAGGTCCAAGCACAAGGAAGAGCTTTCACGTCCCGCAATTTATTATGGGTAAGTGTCGACCAATGCGTGTGCCATAAATGAACAACACGACGACATAAAACGCTCCGTGAATCGGCGAAGGGAATCGATTGAATAGCTGGCCGAGGAAAAGAGACTTCAGCCTTGGGTGCAATATCGGCCGCCTCATTTCCACAGATACCAACGTGTCACGGGAACCAGAGGAACGCCACCGAGACGCCCCCCAGGTGGAGCAAGCGCCGACATCCTGAATCCGGTGGACCAGAGGGTGCACAGGGTAAAGAGCTTGGAGACTGAGGAGAGAGCCGGGAGAATCTGAGCAGATAACGTACTTTATCAGCTGATGGCGGCAGATGTAGTGGACAGCCTGGAGAACAGCGTAAAGCTCCGCAGTATAAACCGAACACTGTTCGGGAAGCCGAAAGGGATTTTGGGTGTCGCCAACAATATAGGCACTCCCTACACCTAACGATGTTTTCGAGCCGTCGGTGTAAATAAATGTGGCGTCCGTCATTTGTGCACAAAGGGCAGCAAATTCCCGACGATAAACAAGTGAAGGGGTACCATCCTTGGGAAATCGACAAAGGTCACGGAGCAGGCAGATCCGGGGACGGAGCCAAGGTGGTGCTGTACCCCAAGTTGTCAAGAAGGTTTTAGGAAAGCGGAAGGAAAGAGAATGGAGCAGTTGACGGAAGCGGACTCCCGGTGGTAGTAGGGAGGAGTGGCGGCCTGCATACCCTGCATCAAAGGAGGCGTCGATAAAAAAGTCATGGGCTGGATTAGCAGGCATGGAAGACAGACGGCTAGCATAACGACTCAGAAGGACTGCTCGCCGATTGGACAGCGGAGGTTCAGCAGTCTCAGCATAAAGGCTTTCCACAGGGCTGGTGTAAAAAGGTCCAGACACTAAACGTAATCCACGGTGGTGGATAGAGTCGAGACACCGAAGAATAGACGGCCGAGCAGAGGAGTAGGCTATGCTTCCATAGTCCAATTTCGAGCGCATTAAGGCGCGATAGAGGCGGAGAAGGACCACTCGGTCCGCTCCCCAGGAGGGTGTTAAGGGATCGCAGACAGCGAGCCGAAAGATAGGAAACGTGGGAGGACCAGCACAGTTTTCTGTCAAACATAAGACCCAAGAATTTAGTTACGTTTGAAAACGGAAGGTTGACAGGACCTAGATGTAAGGAGGGCGGAAGATATGCCTTACGTCGCCAATAATTAACACAAACGGTCTTACTGGGAGAAAAACGGAAGCCGGTTTCGAAGCTCCAAGAGTGGAGGCGATCGAGACATCCTTGAAGACGTCGTTCAAGATGGCTGGTCCGTTGAGAGGTGTAGTAGATCGCAAAATCGTCCACAAAGAGGGAGCCCGAGACATCAGGAAGGATACAATCCATAATCGGATTTACGGCGATGGCAAACAGTACAACACTCAGCACGGAGCCCTGGGGTACCCTGTTTTCTTGGGAGAAAGTACGGGAGAGAGTAGTGTTCACCCGCACTCTAAATACGCGCTCTGCCATAAATTCGCGAAGAAAAAGGGGCAGACGACCTCGAAAGCCCCAAGAGAACAGTGTGCGGAGGATGCCTGTCCTCCAACAGGTATCGTATGCTCTCTCCAGATCAAAAAATATTGCTACCGTTTGGCGTTTCCGGAGAAAATTGTTCATGATATAAGTGGAGAGAGCAACAAGATGGTCAACTGCAGAACCATGTTTTCGGAATCCGCATTGGGCAGGTGTTAAAAGACTTCGGGATTCCAGCCACCACGCTAAACGGTAATTCGACATACGCTCCAAAACATTACAGACACTACTCGTGAGAGAAATGGGCCGATAGCTAGAGGGGAGAAGTTTGTCCTTTCCAGGTTTCGGAACAGGAACGACGATAACTTCCCGCCATCGTCTGGGAAAAGTACTGTCGGTCCAAATTCGATTATAAAGGCGAAGTAGGTAACGCAGACTATGGGTTTATAAATGCAGCAACATTTGGACGTGGATACCATCTGGTCCTGGGGCTGAGGAGCGAGAAGAAGAGAGTGCATGTTGGAGTTCCCGCATGGAGAAAACAGTATTGTAGCTTTCGCGATTTTGAGAGGAGAAAGCAAGAGGTCGCACTTCAGCTGCACGTTTCTTCGGGAGAAACGCTGGCGGGTAATTTGAAGAGCTCGAAATCTCGGCAAAGTGCTGACCCAACGAGTTAGAAATTGCGACGGGGTCCACTAATGTGTCATGCGCGACAGTGAGCCCAGAGACCGGGGAGAAACCAGGCGCGCCTGAGAACCGTCGATGCCGACTCCAAACTTCCTAGGAGGGAGTGAAGGTGTTAAACGAGCTAATAAAGAATTTCCAGCTTGCCTTCTTGCTATCGCGGATGACACGACGGCATCGCGCTCGGAGCTGCTTATAGCGGATACAGTTGGCCAAAGTAGGATGGTGGTGGAAAACGCGAAGAGCACGTCGCCACTCACGTATTGCATCACGGCATGCCTCGTTCCACCAAGGAACTGGGGGGCGCCGGGGCAATTCGGAGGTGCGTGGTATTCAACGTTCCGCAGCTGTAAGAATAACGTCGGTAATATGTGTGACCTCATCGTCGACGCTGGGAAAGTGACGGTCATCGAATGTCGCTAGAGACGAAAATAGTGTCCAATCAGCTTGGACAAACTTCCAGCCTCGCGGGCGCACGTAGGGCTGTTGAGGCTGCAGTCTAAGGACACACGGAAAGTGGTCACTCGAGTGTGTATCATCAAGGGCGAGCCATTCGAAGCGCCGAGCTAGCGGAACAGTACCGACCGCAAGGTTGAAATGAGATAAATTTGTCGTGGAGGCAGACAAAAATGTGGGGACCCCAGTGTTGAGGCAAACTAGATCTGCTTGGTGGAAGACGTCTAGGAATAGTGAGCCACGTGGACAAGGATGTGGAGATCCCCAAAGCGGGTGGTGGGCATTGAAGTCCCCAACCAGCAAATACGGGGGTGGAAGCTGACCAAGAAGATGAAGGAGATCAGCTCGTGCCATTGGTGTGGACGATGGAATGTATACAGTACAAAGAGAGAACGTGTATCCAGAAAGGGAAAGACGGACGGCGACAGCTTGGAAGGAAGTGTTTAAATGATTTGGGTGATAACAGAGTTTCATGGAGAAGAATCATGAGTCCTCCATGTGCTGGAGTGCCTTGAACAGAGGGGAGATCATATCGGATGGACTGAAAATGAGGGAGAACAAAGCGGTCATGGGGACGCAGCTTTGTTTCCTGAAGACAGAAGATGACCGGCGAGTAGATTCGTAAGAGGATCGACAATTCATCCCGATTGGCTCGAATACCGCGGATATTGCAGTGGATAATGGGCATAGGTTGAACAGAAAATGGAGGAATGTGACCAAGGTCGCTGTCAACTCAACGACTGCTCAGAGCTTGCGACCGACAGCATGGAGTGGCATTCAGCCGAAGGCAGAAGATCCTGATCCATAGGTTGGTCAGGAGCAGCTCCTGCCAACAGCGATTGGCCGGTTGATCGGCCACCAGCAGTGCACCTCGGCTACACAGAAGACGACCGACGGCGATATCCGCCAGGTGGTGCTGTAGATGGGACACGCCTTGGCGGAGAAGGAGAGGTACTGGGTTTCATTGTAGCCTTCTTGGAAGTATGATGTTTAGAGGAAGGAGGAACCGATGGTTGGGATGTTTCGGTACGTATAAACTCTTCACGAGTATGCTCTTTTTTCGAAGTCTTGGTGTGTGACTTTTGGTCTCGAGATTTAGCACAACTCGACTATGGGTGAGCCAGAGAGTGGTCAGGCGAAAGTGGTGAGGTTGAACGGGCGATCTTTGCGCTGGCCGATCTGACTACCGTGGCACTAAAGGTGAGGTCACAAGTCTGCGTGGCCGCCTCCTTTGTTGGCCGAGGAGAAGCAAGGACAGTGCTGTATTTTCCTGTCTGAGGCACGGTGGGCCGTCGACTGGCGAATAATTTTCGAGCAGCAAAGGTCGACACCTTTTCCTTTACTCTAATTTCCTGGATGAGCTTTTCGTCCTTAAAAACGGGACAATCTCGAAAGGAAGCAGCGTGGTCACCAATACAGTTGATGCAGCGAGGGGATGGAGGTGGACAAGCACCCTCATGGGCATCCTTGCCACACGTAACCTATTTGGCCGGATTGGAACAGGACTGGCTGGTGTGATTGAACCGCTGACACCGATAGCAACGCGTAGGGTTTGGGATGTAAGGGCGAACGGTAATCATCTCATAGCCTGCTTTGATTTTCGAAGGGCGTTTGTCAAATGTCAAGAAGACAGTACGGGTTGGAATGATGTTCGTGTCAACCCTTTTCATAACCCTATGAACAGCGATTACGCCCTGGTCAGACAGGTAGTGCTGAATTTCTTCGTCAGACAATCCATCGAGGGAGCGTGTATAAACGACTCCACGCGAGGAATTTAAAGTATGGTGCGGTTCCACCCAGACAGGGAAGGTGTGTAGTAGTGAGGTACGCAGCAATGTTTGTGCCTGGAGGGCACTGACTGTTTCTAGCAACAAGGTGCCATTCCGTGATCTGGAACAAGACTTTACAGGACCTGCAATTGCGTCGACACCTTTTTTTTTTTTGTGGTTTTAGGGCGCACAACGTCAACGGTCATTAGCGCCCAGACTACTTTAGGAATACACCGCGAGTCACAAGTTTAAAACAGCAACAAAACGGAGAACACGATGAAAGACATACTGACAGGCATAGGATTAAAAAAGAAAGCAGCATAATCAAATGTCCTTTGAGAGGGTTGTCAAATTGATAAAATGAAGAACGCGAGCAGCTGCTCGTGGGTCATCCGCTAAAATGGCTTCTACAGTACATGGCAGGCCCATATCGAGACGTAGGGTGTTAAAATTCGGACACGACGTTAAAATGTGGCGGACCGTCAGCAATTGCCCACATGGGCAGAACGGCGCCGGCGCAGCCGTCAGCAGATGGCGATGGCTGAACCGGCAGCGGCCAATTCGCAACCGGGCCAAAACTACCTCCTCCCGCCGAGAAGGGCGTGAGGAGGACGTCCAAGCCACGGGTAGAGCTTTCAAGGCCCGAAGCTTGTTGTCTGAAAGTGCAGCCCAATCGGCATGCCACAGCGAGACAATGCGCCGACAAATTACCCTGCTACAATCTGACGAAGGGACACCATGCGAGGCTGTCCGAGGCTGGAGGACCGCAGCCTTGGCCGCGGCATCTGCAGCTTCGTTCCCAGGGATACCGACACGGCCAGGAATCCACATAAAGCTAACCGGAGAACCGACGTCCACCAGCTGCTGAAGAGAGCGTTGGATCCGGTGCACGAAAGGGTGAACCGGGTACGGATCACCGAGGCTCTGGATAGCGCTCAGGGAATCGGAGCAGATGACATATGCAGAATGTCGGTGGCGGCAGATGTAAAGGACAGCCTGGTAGAGGGCAAAGAGCTCAGCTGTGAAGACCGAACAATGGCCATGGAGCCGATATTGGAAACTTTGTGCCCCGACAATAAAAGAACACCCGACCCCGTCATTGGTCTTAGAGCCATCTGTATAAATGAAGGTCATATTGATGAACTTCGAACGAAGTTCGACAAAACGGGAGTGGTAGACTGAATCGGGGGTAACCTCCTTCGGGAGTGAGCAGAGGTCAAGGTGGACGCGAACCTGAGCCTGGAGCCAAGGTGGCGTGTGGCTCTCGCCCACTCGAAAGGTGGCAGGGAGTGAAAAATTCAGGTGTTGAAGGAGGCGACGAAAGCGAACTCCAGGGGGTAGTAGGGCGGAGACATACAACCCGTATTGACTGTCGAGAGAGTCATCAAAAAAGGAACGATAAGACGGGTGGTCAGGCATTGCCAGTAGCCGACAGGCATACCGACAAAGCGGTATAGCGCGCCGGTAGGTGAGTGGCAACTCACCAGCGTCAGCATGAAGACTCTCGACGGGACTAGTATAAAACGCTCCGATCGCAAGTCGTAAACCCCGATGTTGAATGGAGTTGAGGCGGCGTAAGATGGATGGCCGTGCAGAGGAGTATACGAAGCTCCCATAATCCAGCTTGGAGCGGACGATCGACCGATATAGGCGAAGGAGGACGGTTCGATCCTCTCCCCACGACATACCACTGAGAATACGGAGGAAAGAGAACGGGTACAACGGGCAGCCAAATAAGACACATGTGGGGACCAACTAAGTTTCCTGTCAAATGTAAGACCTAAAAATTTTGTTGTCTCCACGAATGGGAGAGCAACGGGACCAAGTCGTAAAGACGGTGGGAGAAATTCTTTGTAGCGCCAGAAGTTAATACAGACAGTCTTCTCGGCAGAAAAACGGAAGCCATTGGCGACACTCCACGAGTAAAGACGGTCAAGAGAACGCTGAAGACAGCGCTCCAGGAAACACGTACGCTGCGCGCTGCAATAGATGGTAAAATCGTCCACGAAAAGGGAGCCTGATACATCAGCTGGGAGGCAATCCATTATTGGATTGATCGCGATGGCGAAGAGAGCGACGCTCAAAACTGAGCCCTGTGGTACCCCATTCTCCTGGCGAAAGGTGTCGGACAGGACAGAACCCACACGTACCCTGAACTGTCGATCCATTAAAAAGGAACGAATAAAAAGAGGGAGGCGACCGCGAAGACCCCATGTATGCATGGTGCGGAAAATGCCCGCCCTCCAACAGGTGTCGTAAGCCTTCTCCAAATCAAAGAACACAGCCGCGGTCGGGCGCTTCCGCAAGAAGTTATTCATAATGAAGGTCGACAAGGTAACCAGATGGTCAACAGCAGACCGGCGCCTACGAAATTCACATTGTACATTGGTAAGTAGGCGTCGAGACTCGAGCAGCCAAACCAATCGAGAGTTAACCATTCGCTCCATCACTTTACAGACACAGCTGGTAAGCGAGATGGGTCGATAACTGGAGGGCAAGTGCTTGTCCTTCGCCGGCTTAGGAATCGGGACAACAATAACTCGCGCCAGCATGCGGGAACATGTCCCTCAATCCAGATGCGATTGTAAGTACGAAGAAGAAAACCTTTACCCGCAGGAGATAGGTTCTTCAGCATCTGAATATGAATAGAATCAGGCCCTGGAGCGGAGGACCGTGATCGGCCAAGTGCGGTTTCGAGTTCCCGCATGGTGAATGGGGCATTATAACTTTCACGATTCGAGGAGCGGAAGTTAGGTGGCCTAGCCTCCTCTGCCTGTTTGCGGGGGAGGAAGACAGGGTGGTAATGAGCGGAGCTCGAAACCTCTGCGAAAAAGCGGCCGAAGGCATTGGAGACAGCCTCAGGGGCCACAAGGACGTCATTCGCGACCGTCAAGCCAGAAACTGGTGAGTGGACCTTAGTGCCAGATATCCGGCGCAGGCTACCCCAGACAACAGATGAAGGAGTAAAACTGTTGAAGGTGCTTGTGAAAGCAGCCCAGCTGGCTTTCTTGCTTTCTTTAATAATACGTCGACACTGTGCACGTAATCGTTTATAATTGACACAATTCGCCACTGTAGGGTGGCGTTTAAAGGCGCGTAAAGCACGTCGACGAGCACGTAGAGCGTCTCTACATGCTGCGGTCCACCAGGGGACCGGTACGCGACGTGGAGAAGAAGTAGGGTGAGGGATGGAATATTCAGCAGCAGAGAGAATGACTTCCGTGAGGTGTGCGACCTGACTATCGCAGCTTGGGAATGTTTGATCCTGAAAGGTCGCCCTGGAAGAGAAGAGCCCCCAGTCTGCTTTGGAGATGTTCCAACTAGATGAGCACGGAGAGGGGGTATGCTGCAGGAGATGGATAACACACTGGAAGTGGTCGCTCGAATAAGTATCAGAAAGTGCATACCACTCAAACCGGCGTGCAAGGTGGGGAGTACATGTAGAGAGATCTAAATGGGAATAGGTGTGAGATGTATCCGAAAGAAAAGGAGGGGCGCCAGTATTGAGGCAGACGAGATTGAGCTGGTTGAAAAGGTCTGCTAACAGGGAGCCCCTCGGGCAGGATGCTGGAGAGCCCCAAAGGGGATGGTGGGCATTGAAGTCTCCAGTTAACAAAAATGGTGCAGGTAGCTGAGCAATAAGTTGCATCATGTCTGCCCTGGTAACGGCAGACGACGATGGAGTGTAAACGGTACATATGGAAGATGTAAAAGTGGGGAGAGTAATGCGGATGGCAACTGCCTGCAGGCCGGTGTGCAACGTGATGGGATCGTAGTAAATATCATCCCACACCAGCAACATAACCCCTCCATGAGCTGGGATACCTACCACAGGGGGTAGGTCAAAACGCACAGAGGTGTAGTGTGCCAAGGCAATTTGATCGCATGGGCATAGCTTCGTTTCCTGGAGGGCTACGACGAGCGGACGGTGCAAGCGAAGCAGCAACTGCAAGTCCCCTCGGTTGGAGCTAATGCTGCGAATATTCCAGTGAATAAGTGCCATCGTAAGAAAAAAGGAAGATGAAAGAAGGGGTCACCTCGAAGGCCGCTGAGGGCCTGGCTTCGAGCGAGAACTGCCGCCGCTATCAGTAGGCGGACAGTCATCGTCCATTGGGTCTATAGGTTCATCGGCCATCTTGGGAAGATGGCCGGGAGGGGGAGCTTCCTCCGCCGGTGAACGGCCAGATGTTCGGCTACCAGCGGTGCGGCCAGGCGAAAGGGATGACGGCCTGGGGCGGCAACCACCGGGTGGCGCAGGAGAAGAAATGCGCCGTGGCGGAGAAGGAGAACTGTGCTTCCTATTAGCCTTCTTGGATGGTCGTTTGGTGGAAGTACCGGACGAAGGCTGGGAGTTCGAGGTACGTAGGAAGTCTGCACGGGACAGTTCCTTCTTGAAGGCCCGTGCATCTGACTTCTGGGTCTTCGTCTTAGCAGAAGCTGATGAAGGGGCTGGTGTCTGTGGGGTGATGGGACGGAGAGGAGACGTCGACCGCGAGATCTTAGCACTGGCCGAACGGACGACCGTGGTGCTGAAGGTCAGATCGCAGGTCTGGGTTGCCACCTCCCTGGTAGTCCGAGGAGAGGCGAGGACAGTACTGTATTTCCCCGCTGGGAGCAGCGTGGGCTTCCTACTAGCCAATAGCTTGCGAGCAGCCGAGGTGGACACTTTCTCTTTGACCCGAATTTCCTGGATACAGCGTTCTTCCTTATAGACAGGACAGTCGCGGGAGGATGCAGCATGGTCTCCCTGACAGTTCACACAACGAGGAGACGGAGGTGGACAGTCACCCTCATGGGCATCCCTGCCACAAGTAACACAATTAGCCGCATTGGAACACGATTGGCGAGTGTGATTGAAACGCTGACACTGGTAGCAGCGCGTAGGTGTCGGGACATAGGGGCGAACAGAAATAACCTCGTAGCCCACTTTGATGCGCGATGGCAGCTGAACACTATCGAAGGTCAAAAAAAGTGTCCGGGTCGGTACAAGGTCATTGTTGACCTTTTTCATGACCCTATGGACAGCCGTCACGCCCTGCTCAGCGAGGAAAGATTGAATCTCCTCGTCAGTCAAACCGTCGAGGGATCTAGTGTAGACCACACCACGAGACGAATTCAAAGTTCGGTGAGCCTCCACCCGGACAGGGAATGTGTACAGGAGTGTGGCCCGAAGCAGTTTTTGTGCCTGAAAGGCGCTCTCAGTTTCGAGTAATAAGGTACCGTTACGCAACCTGGTACAGGATTTGACAGATCCGGCTATGGCATCGACGCCCTTCTGGATAACGAATGGGTTGACAGAGGAAAAATCCTTTCCGTCCTCAGATCGAGAAACGACGAGGAACTGTGGGGCAGGCGGTAGTACTTTTGTCACTGGTAGCTGGTCACGTTTCCGTTTTTGGGCAGAAGTCGAGAGAGATGGAGTGGAATCCATTGCGGAGGAATCCCCCATGATTGCCAGCGTCTCCGATGGCGCGCTCCTTCCTTGTGGGGACTCTCTCAGAGGGCACTCCCGCCTTAGGTGAATGTTTACACCTCAGGTCACACCTCCCGAGAAACAGACGGAGGGACCAATCGGCATGGTCAGAAGGTATCAGCTCAGGCAATCACCCCTCCCCGGGCCTGGCCTTTACCAGGGGGTAAGCGCGTGCCTTACATGTCTACCCAGGGCGGGGAATTACGCGTTACCCCGTCACCGGCAACGCGTGCGAACGCGTGGTTCGGCCTTCAGGTGCGCACAGGGAGGAAGGAAGAAGAGGAAAAAGGAGAGAGAGAGAGAGAGAGAGAGAGAGAGAGAGAGAGAGAGAGAGAGAGAGAGAGGACAGTGTCTCAAACGCCGAGGCGGAGATCAGAGAAGGCAAGGAGAAGAATGCAATGAGAAGGCAATGAGAAGGCAAGGAGAAGAAGGCAATGAGAAGGCAAGGAGAAGAAGGCAATGAGAAGGCAAGGAGAAGAAGGCAATGAGAAGGCAAGGAGAAGAAGGCAATGAGAAGGAAAGGAGAAGAAGGCAATGAGAAGGCAATGAGAAGGCAAGGAGATTATGCAGGGGAAAGAGTAAGGAAGACAGTGAGGTGGAGAAGAGCAAAGAAAGGAACCAACCAAAGAAAGGAAGAAACGAGAAGTGAAAAAGCAAAATGACCGCAAATAGAGGTCGTGGAACCGTCCGTCTCCGGACGCAGGCGCTAACTACCCCCTTGAGGGGGAGGGACTCCTTTTAGTCGCCTCTTACGACAGGCAGGAATACCTCGGGCCTATTCTTACCCCGGACCCGCAGGGGGAGGCACCTTTCTGAATAATGAAAGGTGTTGACCGTGGAGAAGTCGTGACCGTCAGACCGAGAAACAACAAGGAACTGTGGCAATGATGGAAGAACTGTCTGTGGCTTAGACTCTGTGAACTTACGCTTGTGAGCAGACATAGTGGAAGGTGAGGAAACCATTGCAGAAGAATCCCCCATGATTACCGGGGTCTCCGATGGCGCGCTCCTCCCTTGTGGGGGACCTCTCTGAGGGCACTCCTGCCTTAGGTGATTGTTCACACCTCAGGTCACACCTCCCGACAAACGGACGGAGGGACCAATCGGCATTTTCGGAAGGTATCAGCTCGGGTAATCACCCCTCCCTGGGCCTGGCCGTTACCAGGGGGTACGTACGTGTCCTACCTGTCTACCTGGGGCGGGGAATTACGCGTTACCCCATCACCGGCTACACATGGAAGTGCGTGGGTCGGCATTCAGACACGCACAGGGAGGAAAACAGAGAAAGGGAAAGGAAAGAAGAGGGGTCTCTAACGCCGCAGCGGAGAAAAGGGCAAAGAGAAGAGGGAAGGAAAAGAGAAGGACAGAGGAAGGACGAAGACTTGCAAGTGTAGAAAGCAAGGAATTTGTAACAGTTTCGAGCGTCCGTCTCCGGACGTAGGCACAAACCATACTCCCAGAGGGGGAGAAAGGGAAGAAAAGAGCCAGGGCGAGGGGGGGGGGCGAAGATGGGGGACGGGGAAGGATGCGGAAAGGGAGGGTATGCAGCCCAGAAAGGAAGGAGGGCCACATTAGCTCGGGGTCCAGTGCTCGCTACGCACGTATCCACAAAAGAGTTGTGGACCCCCTGGGGGGCTTGGGTAGCGTTGCCGACCCCGTTGTAGTGAAGGAAGCAAACGCGAAACGGTAGAGCGAAAATACGATTTCGGATAGCACTGCAACAGAAATGAACCATGGCCCTCCTTCGCACTTACCAGTGGAAATAAAACGAAACCGGTAACTACAGTTTAGCACAGCGCAAACGCTGAAGACTTAAATTTAAATTTTTTCGTCTTTCAATGTCCCAACTACCCGGCACATACTGCCTCCTACGACGCCCCTCCCCAACCGCCACCGTTGATCCGTGACAACATTTCGATGGGAAATATTTCGCTAAAATATACGCAACTAACAACGTAAAATTATAGTTTGTTCTCAAACACCCGCCAATGTACTTTCGTGACCTGCAGCACACACAAGGTTGTCAGTATGATTTACTAATGTCCTCTCTATCATACATGCTATCTTTTAAGGACCTGTGCACCAGAAATGAACAGTAGTCATTTTGTACCATAAGCCTTTTCGTATGCAGGAAGCCACAAATTAGCGCCCTGTCTGCTTCTTTGTTCAGTTTGCATTAGGTTAGTGGTTGACAACTTTCGCTCTACACCAGCACTTTAATGTGGCAGACACAAAACACACTATACGAATTTTGCTAGGGATGGAAGTATCTTTCCATCAGGGTACTCCTTACACACAAAACCCAGATATTACACTGAATTACTTTGTGCATCAACCTCTGAGTTCCTTAATAATCATCATTCGGTGTAATTCTGTTGGAATACCTAAGGTCCTATTATTTGAATAGCTTTCACTTTATGAGGTTCCAAACCCACATTCTTCACGACAGGTTTAGGGAGAGGAAGACGGTGACCGATCTGAACTGTGGCCTCGTTGTAGAAAGAGACATCAAAGTTTCAATTTACGCAATGATGTAGCAACTTGAGCGCCGAAATACATTGTTTCTAACGGTTGAAAGTGTCTGATTTTTAAAGTCAAATCCACTTTCTCCTTCTTAGTGACATGTGCATGTCTCACGTAAATGTCTGCAACGGTTTTTGTTGCTTCACATCGTTTATTAACTGACGTATCTGGGAGAGGTTTTCATCTCTGCATTTGCTTAAGTCGGTTGTTAAATACTCGAATGACAAAATCTGGAAATTAGAAGTACAAACGGTTCCAAGGGTTATTTAGCTTTTGATGTATTTCCGAATCTGCAAATATATCTACTGGCTGCAGAAGCGTGAAACAAAGCTTGGAGTTAGTCTTTCCAGTACACGAGATAGTGCCCGCTGCAAACACAGGATTCAACTTGAACAAAGGCCTGAAACTGTTTTAACGACTCTGTGCGTTCGTCAGTCACGTGAAAACAGGTAGATTCACGTGTAAGGTCTTCTGGAGGCCGTGAGAGTTTGGAGAAAGTACAAGGGGCAGAGAGCATAAATAAGTGACAAACGCACTTCGCGAAATTCTGTTTCTGCTCCATATTTCTTCTACCGCGGAATTGGGCAGTAGTTCCAGGCTCTGCCTACTATGACAACATGACATCATCCGACATCACTACCTGCAAAATGTTATTTACGTACTTCCTAGGCAACTTGTTGCAGGACCGACCAAGCAATGATATCCTCCCAGTGGAGTGACAAGGACGTAACTTTGGCCGTACATTTTTTTATTGTTCGGATGTGACCCTTTTTCTGGGATAAAATTAAAAATTTAATAAACCTAGTAAGTTTCCTTCGTGTGCCTCTCCCTTATTCTGTCAGGTAAAGTGAACACTTTGGCCAAGCCTCCTGCAAATTCGGTCTCCACCTGTTTAAAAAAGTAGGAAGTGTCGAAACACGCAAATGGTTTAGAAATATAAACAAAATCCAGATTCCACTCCCATCGTCGGTAGAACGAAGTGGTAAGCGCCGAGCAATGTGGATGTAGAGTTTAGAGTTCACTCCATTCCATACATTTCGCCTGTCGCTTCACCTTCCAGCGAGTACGTGCAGAAAAAGTTCGGCGAAACAGCTCGTGGCAGCGCCGCTGCTACTGCAGCTCGCCGCTGACGTCACTCGCCGTCCGAGGAGTGTGTTTAGCAACTGTCACTTCCTAATTTCACGTTGGATTATTCGTCTTCCAGTTCAGTGTTGGTGTTTGCATACTTGAAACTTATGAATGTAAATACTTCAGGATTAAAGGAGACCACTCCGCAAAAAACACTAAAGTGTTGACTTGCTGCTAGGCACACACTAAAGCCCGAAAAGGTGCTAACTTTCGGATTTTATTTACTCTGTATCACTTCTATTGCTCTAGCTCGTCAAAGGATAAAATACTGAAGCTAGGAACTTTTCCCCATTTCGTGTGTGCCTATCAACAAGGCGACGCTTCTGCTTTTCGTTGAGGGGGTTACCTTTAATCTAAATGATTAATTTCAAGTATTTGTATTTCACAAGAACATTTCTACAACACAAACTCCATGTTGTTAGAGCTTGTAAAATAGTCCCATGATCAAAAAGGTCCATCGTTGGCAACGTATTACTCTCTTTGGGGTACAATAGAGGCAGCGCTAAACTTGTATTGTGTGAACGGGGTGAGTGCTTTTGCACAAAATGCGTCAGAAAAGCATTTTATTCTTATCAAAAATCGTTCTGGCATGAATGATTTTCAGCATTCCAGAAGATGGTAACTGACACGTGACTACTTGCGACCATTTAAGTTTTGCGCGATATTTGCATTGAATAAGCCAGGTTCAGGAGTTGGGAGTAGAAGTACCGCATGCTCTGATTCAGAGCAACAAAAGTCGAAGCAGTGACTGTTACTGCATTCTTCCTGGAATATGTTCAGTTAGCTCACTGAGCATTCCTGTGCGATATTGTTACTAGTGGCGAGTCATAACCTCTATGTAACTTTTTAAAAAGAAATTAATTAGCTGTCCAAAAAAAAAAAAAAGACATCTAGCGGAGGGAAGTGAAAGCATTTTGCATCGGCCGACTAAAATAGGGTTCTGTGTAGTACATACCCCTCCCCAGGGGTGCGTCCATGTCAGCTGATATTTGTTAACAACTTTAGGCACTTTTGGTAGCAGTGTTACAGAAAACGACCGACAAAACTGCATCAGGTGTTGTTGGTACACGTAAACGGACTGTGCTGATTTCACAAACAAAACTATCCAGCAATTATTTGGCTAATTACTCATGTATTTAGTCCTCTCGTGGTACGCCCTCAAATGGTTCCAATCTCCTTCCATAACGAAAAACGGTCACGAAACTCCCTTTCACTACGAAAATACTCTCCCCACGTGATTTGTAGGCATATTTAACTCAGATCCAGTAGGTTTCGACGGGCGTGGAAACAGTAAATTATCTGAGTATTGTCAGACCGTTTTACATAAACGAAGATGTATTGTGATGGTTTATTTCCCTCTGATGTTCACTGTTTTTTTTTCTTCCAAGACACTAAAGGAACACTTAAAATATGCACTGTACTAAAATAAGTGGAATACAGAATACCAAAATAACCTTAAGACGAAAGCCTATTTCAATAGAATTTAAGGTGTCTTTAACTTGAATGTGCCTATATTGACACGAATTACTCACTCTGGACTTCAAAACTGTCTGTGTACACTTGCCGACGTGGGTCACTCAAGTAGTATGAAAATGTGGCATGTCAAACAAATAAGACTCACTTGTTGATTTTAGATTTGGCTCCCTGTAGCTATATCACGAAACAGCTAAAAAGCTAGCTTTCAGTGAGGTTGAAACCACTCACCAAAGCAGCCTCCATTTTAAAGGCGACCACATTACCACACAGCTTGCAAAGCGATATACATTTTTGTCTCCCTTACTGCCCTAGAGGTGGCTAGGACAGTTAAATCACAATGTAAACGACGAGATAGTTGCGACTATCGTGTATAACAACTTTCCTGGGCTAGAAATCATATATTAATAGCCTTATTTCACACCTTGTGCAAGTATCACTCAGCTTTTTTGGTGGAAGTTACACAAATATAGCATGTGAATTTAGCAAGATAGTTCTTCTTCGTCCAGGAAGTAACTCGTAGGTCACAGAGTTGCCAAACATATCCTGCGTTGTTGCAAAGAATCAGTTACACCACTAGTATGAGGAATACCAGCTAATGGATTCCTGTAAGAGGCTGGGAAGTGAGCACAGCTGGTGTCTCGAAAACGCAGCTGCCGAGGGCTGGAATACACACACGATATGTGAATGAGTCGTGTTAGCATATCGGTAACTAGGTCTGGAGACTATAGCGTAGGTTTAATCTCATGATGTTCCCAGCCATCAGTTGCCATCAAGTTGGGAAGAAGCGGATCTCTGGCAGAACGCCCAATCTGAACGAGATATTTGGAAGCCGTAGCTCGACGTCCTCATTAGGTGCTCCCTGGCATGGCGTCAAAGTATCGTGTGGGGAAGATGCAGACCACTGGCAAGACAACTGATCTCAACAAGATGGAACATGGTTACTAATAATGCTCAGATACACCGACTGTCAACTAAACATCATAAATCAAGAACTGTCAATTACTTGTGTTGGTCTGTCTTAGGCCAACTGAGAACTGAAAACGTCATTTACCAGACGTAATTCACATATCTGGAGCGTCTCCAGTGACTATACTGCCTCCAGTGGTTGCACTGTAAACATTATGAGCAGGCAGTATATCTTCATTATAGTTGTAGACACAGAAAATAAGTACTTCAGATCAGTCATTGGGACTCTTCCCAAGAGAGAACCTCACTAATAAAGAGACAACAATACAGAAATGAATCTAAAAACATGCCCATCCATAGGGAAACTTCGTAAACTAAGATCAACAAAGTTTCAAATCAAGAAATGCTACTGTGAAGGAAAGCGCATGCAACAGCAGAAAATGTGAGCTCAAAAATCTGTTTAAAATATAACCAGCGAATGCATGCACTGCATGTTCGATTCTAGCTTTTGCAAACAAGAAGTTATCAGGAGGCGGAAGAAGCATACCCAAAACGCTGACGGAAGTAACTATAAGATGTAGTCTTCAAGCAAACCTGCCGTTCAGTCTATAAATAGTGGAAGAACGACTTGTATCATCTACTCGTCACGAGTACATGAATTGCCAATACAGTGAAAAGGAGCTTTGCAACGTGCAGTACACTTGACAGGGAGAACCGAAACACCAAGCTGGGCGTGATGCTGAGATGCTTCTCAGATGTGCATTTGACTGTCCATATTCACAAGACTTTCTTACTTACGTCCATACTACGTATTCACAAAATATGGAAACTTATTAGCTGACAATGGAATAGGTCCAGTGTCAGAGGTATCAGAAAGATTTTCGCTTATAACTCTCTACTCTTTTTCCGGACTAGAGTCCTTTACTTCAAATTCATACGATTACTGTTCTCCACCATCCCTGAAAATTTGCACAATCATCATATAATCATGCTGTAACTATATATATCTACATCTCACTGTCGTGAGTTAAGAGACATCCACAGTGCGTTTGACGGATAGTGGTAGGGAGTGGGCGTGAACAGCTGTGTGGTAAACTGTAGAACTCGTTTCTCGCCTCCACAATGGGGCGACAGTCTGCTGCAAAAGAAAGTCACTGGCACAAAGATACAACCACAGAGCATTTTGCTGCGATTAATTGGCATATAACGGGTCTGTTGTTGGTGGGCTGCACACATTTGATGCAATTAACCCACTGTTAAGCAGTTCTTCCACAGGCAGAAATTAAGTCTCAGCTATAAGCCGACGAAGTGGTAGTTTGGCATTAAGACTCAGCAGGGCACGGACAGCTGCGTGTCCCGAGAAATAGGGTAGATTCTTTTGCGAACTAAGAAATGCTACCTTCACTTTTACGCTTGTACATGGCACCTGGAGGTCTTTGTGTCTCCACCTGCAAATAACACAAAAAACTGTCAAGTCGCGATAGTCATCTCTGACAACTACTTTGGTCAGTTCAGTTCCGTAAGACGCGAGCGGGTTGTCAATTTCGGAGAGAGTCGAGTGCAGAGCGATGTTTCCTTTATACCACTGTTTTATCTGGGTCGGCCCTTTTCCAGTAATATCGGAACATTTTGAAGAGTGGAACATCAGGATTTGTTTTGACTAGACTGACCTACTTACATCATGTATTTTAACAGCAGTTCATAATCTTGATGGCACCAAGAAAAAATAAGCAGATTTGTATTAACTTTTTGTTTGAGAAGCACGCAGGCGGCTTTGATATGACCTGTATTCGAACCCGCAGCGTCACAACAAAGAAAGTGCGCCTTATCTTCGAGATTTCAGTGTACAATCGCCTTCCAAACAGCCCCATCTGTTGGCATCCTGAGGAACTTTCTTATCTTTGCCACCACTAACTTGTTTCTTATTTCCATGAGCAGTAACTATCGGAAGATGTTCCTTTGATTTATGATCATGTGAAGCAGGCAGCAGTTCTCCATTCCAGTGATGCCACAACACACGACACACTGTCTTGTAAATTAGCTTTCATAGCTTCCACACCCTCCTTCCGAACGAATTATTTGAATCGAGGACTTGCATATGATACTGATTAATTTCGTACAAGAAAGTGTCTCAATGGCAGCTTCTACACTAAACTTCGAATCTCCCATACTTAAGTAACACACAGAGCTGATATTAATTTTGGAGTAATGAAATTTTTCCGCATTGCTGTTTCACTGGTTTCAGATTGTATATTCTAGATCACAGATGGGAAATAATCCTGCAAATGCATGTAAATTTGATTGACATCAGAAGATGAGACGTTCTATAAGGGTACATAGGGTGATGGAGTTAGCATGGAAAAATATTTAGCAAGTCTCTTTCCTTGCTGAACAGAGTCGCGACCTCTCCTCTATTGGACACCTCTCTGCCCACTCCAGCTAAGCGCCCAGGCCTAACTGTCTCGCTCTCTGTGGTTGTAAGAAATTTATGTCTATATTTCTTTTCATCATTTGGGGTTCATCGCCTTATGCAATGTCAAACAAACTAACTTGCTGACTAACTCATCGGCGCAGTTCAAATACGTTAGTGTCTTGTGCATGTTTTGTAACTCTCTCCAGCATTAGTGTAGGCTCCTAGTTCCTTCACACTATTATGCAAAGATGTGATAGGTACATGCACCTTTACCCTAAGGACAAGGCATTCGTGAGTAGTGAGATTTGCATGTTCGTTGACAGTTAAATTCAGCTGACGGATATTATAAAATCAAACTGCCACAACATTTCCATCGGAAGACGGTTCTGAACATTTCATTGCAGCATACACTTTTCGTAACAATACGTCATTCAACATGTTCACTGACTAACAGCAATATGTTTACTAACAATTTACGAACACACAGAGGCGGACTGCCAAGCTGACATGCTCCATTTACAAGTCGGCGCGAGTTGCCGACGTCCAACGTTTCTGAAATTTTATTTACATCTGTTTTAACATCCTACAATAAACTAAGAGGTTATGCGTTAAAAAACAAAGGACAAATTTCTCTGGAACACCCTAATGGGCAGTTTCGGCAAATTCTACAACAGTCTGCCCACCTACGCCGTTTAATTACAACTCGGTAATTCTCATATGAACATTGCAGTACCCTACAGGCGTCGCTCAGATGACAGGCTAAATTAATAACACAGTGCACAGATGCTATATAGAATTTCGGCACCACGCTCTGCTTTGTGAACCAGTTATTTCGAGTTCTCTCTGGCTTAAGCGTACTGCAACTTGGAAAGCTCTTCGAAACAAGCGCTTTTCGCTTTCACTGACAAAGCATAAAGAGTAGTAATACTGAAATTACATGACCATTTTCTTTCTTTCGGTATTTATATACGAAATGAAAATTTTGCTTCAGAGTGACTTATTCTAGACGTTTATGTCAATGTGCTGTGTTCCTTGTTTAATTTCTGCTGACAACTGCTTCTCTTTTGGTATTAGCTAATTCAGCTTTTTCCACTCGTTTTCGAGATCGCTGTTTTGAACATGGCACATGGTTTCCGTGAACGGTAGACCACCTCCACAACTTCGTTAGTCATAGCTTAAGGTCTGTGTTCCAGTTCACGTTCTGAAATCAATTCTATGTTATCTTTTCCAACGCATTACTCAATTTTGGGGATAGTGCCAAAGCAAGTGTTCTTTAAAAAATATTGTGGAAGTGAATAATGTTCGAGACGTGTTGTGTTATCAATGCTTGTAGTAGAACCACTGGAACGCTAAAAAAAATGTTAATCTTGTGTGGTGAATGATCTTTCAGTATTCAGTGTCCTTATGGCAACTGGACATTTGTGGTACGGTCTTACGGGACCAAACTGCTGAGGTTATCGGTCCCTTAGCCTACACACTATTTAATCTAACTTACGCTATGGACAACACACACACACACACACACACACACACACACACACACACACACCAATGCCCGAGGGAGGGCTCTAACCTCCGACGGGGCGACCTTATGACACAGAAATAGAAACAATTGTTATACTTACTGCATTTAATTTGCAGTTGGTGCACGAAAGTATTACAAATGAATACGCTAATTACGGAAATTACGAAATTCAGGGACATATGCTTTTGGTATTCCGACCACAGGGAGCGACGTCTTCGAGATGCAAGCTGTGATCACTTCTGAAATCCCTCAAGGCACACACCAGCTGATATTTTTCCTGCTGGCAGTATAAATGAATCTTGGAAACAACATATAATAAGCATATAAGTAGTTTGGCAACTGTAAGCGACGAGTTACTTTCTGGTCGGTAGAGAACTATACCGCTAAATTCACTTTATTTCACGTGTCATTACCATTGAATAATCCTTGAGATTTTCACGTAAGGTTATCGATCATGGTTCTCAATCCAGGAAGGTAATTCCAGGTGGAAATTGTAATTAATCTCTTCTTTCACAATGCGATTTACCTCTCCTAGCCACAACATTATTTGAAACCATCTGACAACGCTCACGTACTTCACAGATTCCACGCCTGTAGAAACCTACTGGTTCTAACTTGAGGATGTTGTCAAACCAGGTCTGAAGCGCATTTTAGTCTGGAAACGAATTTTCTTATCGGCTGCTTGATAAAAATGGGGAAAAGTAAACATTTGACGGTACAAAATCAGAAAAATAAGTGCGTGAGGAATGATTTAAAAACAACCTCCTGGATAGTTTTGTTTACAAGTCAGCAGTATGCGTTATGCTGTAGCAAAAGTTATGCAATTCTGTCTGTGGTTTTTCTTACACTGAGACCGAAAGGTGTGTCAGTTATTGGCAAGTAATACACGCTGCAATGGGAAGGAGCTCCTAGCTCACAGTGCCCCTGCCCCCCCCCCCCCCCCCACCCCCCCTCCAAATACACTCCTGGAAATGGAAAAAAGAACACATTGACACCGGTGTGTCAGACCCACCATACTTGCTCCGGACACTGCGAGAGGGCTGTACAAGCAATGATCACACGCACGGCACAGCGGACACACCAGGAACCGCGGTGTTGGCCGTCGAATGGCGCTAGCTGCGCAGCATTTGTGCACCGCCGCCGTCAGTGTCAGCCAGTTTGCCGTGGCATACGGAGCTCCATCGCAGTCTTTAACACTGGTATCATGCCGCGACAGCGTGGACATGAACCGTATGTGCAGTTGACGGACTTTGAGTGAGGGCGTATAGTGGGCATGCGGGAGGCCGGGTGGACGTACCGCCGAATTGCTCAACACGTGGGGCATGAGGTCTCCACAGTACATCGATGTTGTCGCCAGTGGTCGGCGGAAGGTGCACGTGCCCGTCGACCTGGGACCGGACCGCAGCGACGCACGGATGCACGCCAAGACCGTAGGATCCTACGCAGTGCCGTAGGGGACCGCACCGCCACTTCCCAGCAAATTAGGGACACTGTTGCTCCTGGGGTATCGGCGAAGACCATTCGCAACCGTCTCCATGAAGCTGGGCTACGGTCCCGCACACCGTTAGGCCGTCTTCCGCTCACGCCCCAACATCGTGCAGCCCGCCTCCAGTGGTGTCGCGACAGGCGTGAATGGAGGGACGAATGGAGACGTGTCGTCTTCAGCGATGAGAGTCGCTTCTGCCTTGGTGCCAATGATGGTCGTATGCGTGTTTGGCGCCGTGCAGGTGAGCGCCACAATCAGGACTGCATACGACCGAGGCACACAGGGCCAACACCCAGCATCATGGTATGGGGAGCGATCTCCTACACTGGCCGTACACCACTGGTGATCGTCGAGGGGACACTGAATAGTGCACGGTACATCCAAACCGTCATCGAACCCATCGTTCTACCATTCCTAGACCGGCAAGGGAACTTGCTGTTCCAACAGGACAATGCACGTCCGCATGTATCCCGTGCCACCCAACGTGCTCTAGAAGGTGTAAGTCAACTACCCTGGCCAGCAAGATCTCCGGATCTGTCCCCCATTGAGCATGTTTGCGACTGGATGATGCGTCGTCTCACGCGGTCTGCACGTCCAGCACGAACGCTGGTCCAACTGAGGCGCCAGGTGGAAATGGCATGGCAAGCCGTTCCACAGGACTACATCCAGCATCTCTACGATCGTCTCCATGGGAGAATAGCAGCCTGCATTGCTGCGAAAGGTGGATATACACTGTACTAGTGCCGACATTGTGCATGCTCTATTGCCTGTGTCTATGTGCCTGTGGTTCTGTCAGTGTAATCATGTGATGTATCTGACCCCAGGAATGTGTCAATAAAGTTTCCCCTTCCTGGGACAATGAATTCACGGTGTTCTTATTTCAATTTCGAGGAGTGTAGATGCAAAATATGTTGACACTTAGTACTGCATAAGAATGCTGAATGTATTTATCGATCGCGTTCGGGTAAAATAATTGCTTTCAATTTGAGCAGGAGTAATCCTATTGCCAGGCTTCTGACCCTGTGGAAAATCTTTCATGCCAGAACCATTATTCTTGACACAAAAAAATCCTTTTCTGGTATCTTTTGACCAAAGATACTCGCCTACACTCAATACAAAGATTCAGAGCTGTCCATGCTGCATTCATCCCTCTATTAAACCCAAAGTTAATAATGTGTCGCAAATATTCGAACGTTTTCCACTTAAGAATATTTTACAACTCTAGAGCAACGTTCTCAATCCATTTTTAGTACTCAAATATTGTATTTATTTCTACGTAATCAATGAAACTTTCAGCCTTGGTTGCTACTCCTAAAAGTTTGGACTGACAAGCTCTGTAATAGCTGAACACTGAAAAAATAAACCTTTCCTTTCTGGAAAGAGATTAGTTTTCCTATTCTTCAGTTTCGCATTTGGCTGAACTGTGTGCCTGCTGGTAGTTTCTGCACAACAATCAATTGTGATTTAGTTGGCTGGGTGTGTTATGGACGCCCTTCTAACATTCAGTATATTTCAGATTTCCTGAAGTAACTGCAATATCGGTTCATCTTACCATCCTAATAATAAAACGAAGTGTTACATTAGCATTCCTAGGTTGATGTGCCATACACATGTCTTACACAGAAAAATTAGAAAATGAGACATGCCCTGAGGTCGATGTGAAAAAAGGTGAAGGAAAATGAGTTCTATAGCTACACATCTGACAAAGAGAATGAAGTTATGAGAGAGAGATTTTTGGATACACACCAGTATGTGCAGCCACAAACTACAGTACTGCTTCTGCTTTGAGCTCTGCTGCAAGATACTAACGGGCGAAGAGAAAGGAAACATCTGTTGCAATGTCACATCTCTTTGAAGAATACAACGCCTGTATGTGTGGCATTGATCTGCTGGACAAGCAGATACCACTTAATAGGACGATAAGATCAAAAAAAAAAAGGTGGTGGCCACTATGCACTGAAATGACAGATTTGGTTTGTGCACCGTGTGTATACCATGCAGATATCAAAGCCAAATGAAAATGTCTCACTGAAGGGGAGTAGTGGTGTTGCGCATTTTAGACAACATATCATCAACACCGAAATGACCGAAATGGAGAGGACCACATGGACGAAAATGGACGAGAGGACAGGTGAGCACAGATGTGAAACTAGAGCCAGGTAATCACTTTAGCTGCTAAGTAAAATATAGGAAAGATCTTCATACGGCAAGAAGATGGCATGTACACAAACAGAGTAGCTGTGACACAGTTGTCAAGTGTTTTGTTTCATTACACACCAGCGTAATTGTGTGTATTTAGTTCATGGTGTTTCTTGTTTTCTGCTTTGGCGGTAATATCGCACCTTTTGATGGCTAATTTTGCCAACGTCCCAGAAATGGGACGGCCTAGAGTTTTTGTTCTATTCTCATCTATTAAATATTTTCAGAACAGGTTTTTCTTTCATTTATCACGATGGTGTCACTTTAATGTGAAAAAGATTGAAGAATAAAAAAGTTTTGGCATAATGGATTAAGTTTCCAACATGAAAAATTCAATACATAACTTCAAGCTAAACACTAGAACTTCAAGTAAGAAAGTGACTGTTGATAAATACGCTCACAGCCTCGCGCAGCGTTAACCTGGCGGGCGGCGCCTGGAAGGCGTCCGGTAGTACATACAGGCCGAGAAAGTCTAGAGTGATCTGTTCCGACGTTGACGCAGCCACCAGCTGTTCGGGACGAATTGTTTCTGCTGTCATCAGAGTTTTGACTGTGCTAGTCCTACTTGGTTATGTAGCGAAGAGAATTATCATTGAGACTCCATCAGACGTAACATCAGCAGACACGAATATGATTTAAAAGTAAAACATCGAGGAGTCTATCTCGCGACTTTGTATCTCGACGTTTACCACTAGACGACGAACACACACACACACACACACACCCCTGTAACGGCTGGCGAAGAGTGATAGAAATTACTCCATACACTTCCGCATCCTGCAGTATTGCCAGATTGTGCATACGGCCGCATTTAGAATTCTGAGGTTCTGTGTGTTATACTGGGCACCTTTAGTGAACGACTCTAACTCTCCACGGCAGCCGCCCGGCCGCCTTGTTTTATGTCTGACTGTACTGTTACCCACTCAAAATCCATTCCACCTTGGACGAAAATGTAACACGTGGCTCTGTATAAGAATTTTAATAACATTAACAACTTAAATGGCAATATTTAACAATGTATCATTTCTACAACATTTCCAATTTCTCTTAATTGCTATGGCCATAAACAGACAGGGTCTTCTCTATCTTACATTCATCACTTCTTGTCACTCTCCCCTGAAGCTACACTTTTTTCCATTCCAGGAAAATTATCATGAGACTAGCGAAATTATGGGTATTTAAAAACGGGGCAAGATAAAAAAAAGGCATCAGAAACTACAGCGCACGTACATACATAATCATATTTTCCAATACACGCGCTCCTTGTAAGAACAGAGTATCTGGAAAGATTTCCAATCTTTTTTTGGAAATTGAAGTACGCCTATATAAATTAGTCAGTTTTTCCGGTAGTCGTACAACGACGATACAAGAATCCATAAAGGGATCACGCGAGAATGGGCTGCAAGCTGCACGTCGCCGCAAACTCTCTCGTCACGCCGCGCTGCGTTGAAGCTTTAGGAAAACGGCGCACACATGTTGAACTCGTGTGCAGGTATCAATGTATTCGAGATTTTCCTTTTAGTGTAGTATTATGAATCCGCTTTATACTGAACTATTCTTTTTCCGCGGTCGGTGAATTGCTACTGTGAACTATCGGAGGGACGTAAACACTCACCATCTCGGATGGCATGGCTCTTTTTCCTGTGCCAAGAGGCTCACACAGCCTTCGACCCCAAATCTGTGGTACGGAGAAACCCCTATATTGTCATTTTAAACCATAGCTGTAGTAAAAAATTTTGTTTGCTATTCTGGGAGGTAATAACATAAATTTTCATTTTTTAGTTTTTGTCTTCTCTCAGTTCGCTTATTATCTTAGCATTTTTTCCTTGTTGATAGCTCTAATTCCGAAGAAAGTGCGTGCCCTTACGAAACATTCCAGGAAAGATCTGAGAAAAGGTAATGCTTTGTAAGATAGGCCACGTAAATTCGCATCCTATGTAATATCTGCAAGTGACCAGTTAGTACGCTGTCCTTCCATAAACAATTGTTGATACAGAAAGAGCACTGAATCACCTTTTGAACATGTTTTAATTTCCGTACCTCAGTGCTATATCCTGTATTCTTTCGTCTGGAGACCCTTCGTCTGGAGACCCTTCGTCTGGAGACCCTTCGTCTGGAGACCCTTCGTCTGGAGACCCTTCGTCTGGAGACCCTTCGTCTGGAGACCCTTCGTCTGGAGACCCTTCGTCTGGAGACCCTTCGTCTGGAGACCCTTCGTCTGGAGACCCTTCGTCTGGAGACCCTTCGTCTGGAGACCCTTCGTCTGGAGACCCTTCGTCTGGAGACCCTTCGTCTGGAGACCCTTCGTCTGGAGACCCTTCGTCTGGAGACCCTTCGTCTGGAGACCCTTCGTCTGGAGACCCTTCGTCTGGAGACCCTTCGTCTGGAGACCCTTCGTCTGGAGACCCTTCGTCTGGAGACCCTTCGTCTGGAGACCCTTCGTCTGGAGACCCTTCGTCTGGAGACCCTTCGTCTGGAGACCCTTCGTCTGGAGACCCTTCGTCTGGAGACCCTTCGTCTGGAGACCCTTCGTCTGGAGACCCTTCGTCTGGAGACCCTTCGTCTGGAGACCCTTCGTCTGGAGACCCTTCGTCTGGAGACCCTTCGTCTGGAGACCCTTCGTCTGGAGACCCTTCGTCTGGAGACCCTTCGTCTGGAGACCCTTCGTCTGGAGACCCTTCGTCTGGAGACCCTTCGTCTGGAGACCCTTCGTCTGGAGACCCTTCGTCTGGAGACCCTTCGTCTGGAGACCCTTCGTCTGGAGACCCTTCGTCTGGAGACCCTTCGTCTGGAGACCCTTCGTCTGGAGACCCTTCGTCTGGAGACCCTTCGTCTGGAGACCCTTTGTTTCTATTTTAATAATTTCTAACAGTTTGCATAGGCACGCATTGACAGCAGTGCGTCTTCATGGTTAACGTTTTGTCTAGTAGCAATTTCTTCGTTAGTCGTTAATTTACTTCTATTTTCCTGTAAAATATTTTCTACTTCCTTGCGATAGCTCCATCTTCGTGCCCGAATATTTCTCTCATTATTACGCTCATTACTACAGCTTGAATCAGCAGTGGATGGATTTAGAATTGGAACAGCATCACTCTACCTGCGTTTAGAACGAGTAGTGAACAGTTCTATTCAAATCTCCTTCGTAATCGCAGCCCAAAAGAGCATTTTCAACTGGAAGCGAATCTGCAAGTTTCAAACACCTATGCTTTTTCCTTTTGTCTCAGAGCTTCTAGGGCGCGTAGCAAACTTATTTTTCACTTAAGAACTTACTCTAAAAATCCCTCAACACACCGATAATTACGCCGTAACTCTGTAATCAATCACCATTCAGTAATAAAAATTCACATTGATGCAAGCAACCTTGTTTCCGCTCGGAAACGCAACTACAACACAGTGCACCGTGGCGGTCCCGGGCTGCTGAGCGCTGTCCGGGTCCGCTTCGACGCCGGCGGTGATGCTCGCTACTGTGAACACACCTCGTGATCCCTGCCGTGCATTCTGGTATCCACGCATTCACCCTACTGACAGCGAAATATTGAAAGGTCATTTTCATTCGCCATTTCACTTACATATTCCCCAAGACGTTTTGGCAACTTCGGAACCCTTTAAAAGAACACGAAGCTGTGGGAATATCAGCACCTATTTTGTTGCCACATCAACCCACCATTTTCTTTCCATGCGTAAGTGAAACCTCAGTCTGATCCACAAATTTGGTTAAAAATAATCTCATTTACTCCTACTATTAAGATTATAGCAACAATGTAACAGTCGAGCCTCTTTTCTAGAAAACTTGTGAACAGACAAATGAAAAATTCTGCACTAAATGTCGATGCTTCTGCAGCTCGTTCCGAATTTTCTGCCTGAATGTTCATCAGAGTTCAACAGTCTACTCAAAACCATTTCGTGAACCATACTTAGAGACTTACTTAGTGTCACTTTTTAAATTGTATTTCAGAAACCTACATTCTCATTTGTGAATCAAAAATTAAATGCGCTGCCGAATCACTCGTAAAAACAGTACTGCAGTGTCAAATATCTATAGCCGACTTAATCCGTCTACATGTCACCATACCTGGGGCAGGGAAGGCTCCAGAGGCGCTGTGAACCCAGCTTCCCAAGCCAGACAACCCCGACAGAAAATCAAGTAAGAGGTGGCAGCCCCATCAACTGACTTACCGTGCGAAGATTGTGTCTTTGGCAATGTGGAATGTTAGAGGACTGACCAACACACAAAATGTGTTAAACCAAGTATGCAAGGAGAGGGAAGTAAAACAGTGCGATAACAAACTAAGAATAACAAAAGATCTGACTGACTACTCGATAGGTTATAGTGGCGTCCCGCAAAGAAAACGAGCTAGTGCTGGAGTGGCAATTTCAGACAATGAGAAATGGAGAGGGCAGATTCGTGAATTCAACCTCAAAAATAAAGAATAATGACAGATTTCAAATTCCAAGAGATCATCTAACAGTGAAAGCTGTCTACGGCCCATGAGGAGGAAAGGAAGGATGATCCTGATACTTTATACGATGATCCTCAGAAGGTGAGTAAAAATCAATAAGACAGACCATGTTGTCATCGCTGGTGATTTTAATGCAAGAGTTGGAAATCTACCTACGCCTGTAATATCAGGCTTATTTGGAGGAAAGACCCTTGATAATAATGGAAATGAACTATGCACAGTTGTCTCCAACAACATTAAAATTACTACCACATTTTACCGACAAAGACAGTTTACATGGATTGCACGAAGATTAATTTCTTTGACTGCACGCTGATTAATGAGAAAATGAAGATTCTTATGAAGATATACATGTTTGTAGAGGAAGAGACATAGGTAGGGACCACTTCCTCCTACGTAGTAAGATAAGGCTACCGCCAAAATGGAAGGAGACAAACTCCTAAAGAAACCACACCAAGAATGGTGAAAAATACTTCTGTCGGAATACAGTATTAGGAAACTGCATCAATACTGACTCCAAGGAAAGTTTGCTTTATTACCAGTCAAAAAACACATCGATAGAGAATGGAATATCAAAACCGGCATCATTGAAGAAGCCCTCGAAGCACTTGGTTGAAGGAAGAAAACCGATGGGGACAAGTAGTCAATCTGGAACACACAAATTAAAGATGCAGTTACAGAACAACACAGCGCTTGTCTGAAGTTTCTACAGATGAAAACGTCAGAATGGTTGCAGACGTACGAAATAAAGCGGAATGCTGTGCAAAGCACACCAACAGTCATGGGACCCATTTATAAGCGTCTTAGAACACGATGTACATGGCAGACAGCAATGTGCATACGAGGTCATGAAAGCCCTCAACAAGGAAGAAAGACGCTGCCTCACTGAACATTGTACTCAGTAAGCAATGGATACAGATCTGTGGTGTACACTGAAGGCTGAAAGTGACACTCGAGAAAGTATGTACAATGAATCAGTAGATGCAATTACTACGGACGAACTACAGCACGGCTTGAAAGGCATGAAATATAGGAAAAAAGGAATAGATGGAATACACGCAGAGCTAATTAAATATGGAGGGTTGCCACTAAATAAGACTTTACAAGTAATAAATGAATGTTGGTCGAACGGCAAGTTCCCCAGACCATTGGAATATAGCAGAAGTGATCTCTCTCCAGGTAAGAGAAACAGTGATTGTAGGAGCTATCGCGGCGTAAGTCTTCGGAACACTGGCTACAAGCTAGACACATAGATCAATAACCGCATGCACAATATTACAGAATCTATTATATCTGAAGAACATAACGGTTTAGGTCGTTTATGCAAAATCATTGTGATTATAGTTCAAGAAAGTCATAGGATAAACACACTGAATTTAATGTAGAAACCCATATGGCCTTATCGATGTACAGAAGGCCTTTGAACTTGTGAGCCGCGATAGCCTATGTAAGATTATGTCTGAACAGTGATACACGTACCACCTAACAGACATAGTGAAAAGTCTTCACAATAGCACATGCATTGCAATAAACACAGGTAGGAATCTGTTAGAAGAAATAATTATTAACCAAGGCTTTAGGTAAGGATGTGGACTATCACCTACCCTTTTTAATACTACAATGAGATTATCGCAAATGCAAATGTTGAAAGTAAACAAAGGAATTAACATAATGAATGAGGAATATCTGAATGTACTTTTGACTGACCTACACAGATTCAGTGTACCACTTAAAGATCAATATACCAGCTGAACGGAAATACATCTGTAGAATTTCTAGTGACGGAACAAAAATAATGGCATTCTGAGGAAAATCTCCAGTCAGGTCAAAAACTGTTTTGGATGATTCAGTTTTAGAAAAAGTGTCAACTCTTATTTAGGCTGTATTGTAAGTTCTGATTTGGACCCTGATATTGAAAAAAAACACAGAAATTTCAAGCGCTCTGTGGCGGCACTAGAAGAACACTGGGCTATAAAACACAAAAAGAAACAATCATGATATTCTGTAAAGTAACGGCGGTTCCGGTGTTACTCTAAACAATCTAAAGTTTACCACAAAAAAACAAGAAAATAAAATTCAAACAGCAGAGATGGGGTTCCTAAGAAAGACGAAGTGCTGCACAAGAAGATATTATTAAAAACGAAGAATTAGAAGAGAAATATTTTCAGCATGAATGAGAAAGTTATTAAAATATCGTGAAGATTGGAAGCACACACCTCATTAGAATTCCAGGTCACAGAATTCCTCAGACGATCGTGAACTACAAGAGAAATGGGAGATATTTGGAGGCCTGGAAAAAGATGGGCATGACTTTGCTTCAGAGGTCGTAACAGGCAACAGCCTCATCCTTTAAAGGATGATGGTAGTGTGTGTAGGTGGCTTGTGGGATTTCTTTGCTTAAAACAGCTTGAATACGTGCATAAAAATCACTCTTACGTGCAGCTCCATCCTGTGATTGTGCAACAAATTTAAATTACGTTTGGTAGTTTTTTCCTAATGTAGACCGACGAAGAATAAGCGACCTAGTTTTTATAGGTTCGAAGCCTAGGAACATTTCATATATTTTACCACCTAAGTAGCACCAAATGACTATATTTTCTCTGTTTTCGAAAATCCTTTTGACTCTTCAAACATTAGAACAAAATACTGGGCTTCTTTCACTTCATATGAGACATTCTAGCATATTGCTACGGTTCTAAGTTTTTTTTTTTTTGTGTATCGTGAGGTGTTTATTTTTCTCTTTTGGATTCACCTTTTTCCCAAGACAGATCCTTCCTTGAAAGTTCCAATGGAAGGAAAAAGAAATGATTTGCACTATCTTTCTACTCATTATGAACTCTTCGAACAAGACCCTTGAGAGCTGTGTATCTAAGTAAATCGGCAGTTGCTTCCATCCCTCCTCCGTTTTCTTGAACGTCTAGAACATATCTTTGATCTAGTGGAGCAGCAACTGTTTACATTCACTCCAACCTATTACTTGCAAGTTATAGAACACAATAGCGTATAATCCCTGATATACAATTGCAAACCTTGTGCTTAGAGTAACAGGATGTAAACATATTCTGTCATGTACCAGTATAGTTTTACTGTTCATTACAACGGGAACAGAATGGATGCAATTCAATGAGTTAGAACAAAGACAGAGTTCAGTAGATGACAAAACGCATAGCACTTTTTACGGGATTACCGAAAGGTTGCGATTCCCACCTGTCTGTTTTGACTCGTGACGTTATGAAGATATCGGAAATCCGGCTTTCGAGCATAAAGAATGTGTCCCTCATAGTGCCACTCATTGCACCCCGAACAAACTGAAGTAACATGCGCAATAATGACTACTAAAAAGTCAAATTAATGGGCCAACCACGAGAAGAAGAAATTCACAGTAGGGACAAAAGACTACGTATAACAACACCTTTCCAGACAATTATTAACCCAAAAATCAAGCACACGAAAACCTGCATAGTAAGCACAATCCAAATACGCAAAACTTATGGCATTGTAACTTCGCTTGACCTGTATTGCTTGAACGAAACCCTGGATACCAAATACCCTCACACATTTCCGAAAACCGATACCGCACATTTTACTTGGGCTATATGGCAGAAAAAAGAAAGCCCATAATGACAAAAACACTAAAGCGTCAAACCCGGTACGTAAATCTTCACTTACCATTTCTAACACGAAGTCCACAGTAAAACAAACGAAAACTGTCTATATATAGTTCAAAAAATATGAGCAACCAACAATGGTAAACCAATGTCGACAACACCTACCAACCACTTTCTAACAACTGCCAAATACTAACTAAATTAATGGAAAGAATCGTCCGCCATTGGTCGAAATAGTTGCTGGAAACTAATCACAGACAATTTTTCCCACTGCAGCAAGCAATACTCGTAAATTTCCTTATCACAGACAACGGATTTTATATGCATTCCCTGTCCTCTTCCCGAAAATTCTGAAAACGTATTATGTAACGATTGGTGGGTTTTCAAACTTTTTCTTCTCACAGCTTTCACCCAGAGCTTTTCGAGTTGGATGGATACGAAATCTGAAGTCAGATAACGGAAGGAAACCCTCTAATGCGAAAATAAACAGCGCAACCACTACTACTGCAAAAAAAAAAAAAATAAATAAATAAAATAAAAAATAAAAATAAAAAAGTAAATAAAAATGCAGTGAGCAAGCTATTATACAAGTAGTCTCAGAGAGAAGATTTAACGAGTAAACGATATCTAAATATAGTCTTTTCATTTTACATGCAAAACATGTTTACAAGAACATCAACTAGAAGATGAACACAGTCGTTTCCTTATAACGTAACACACCTACAAAATACAATTTACATGAAATATCAGTTCACTTACCATGGCTCTTAACTTTCTGAAGAACGACTGCCGACTCTCTTGGCCAAAACACTCCGCTCCTCGCCAAACAGCAAAAAAGCACTCCAAACAGCAAAAACACACTCCAAACAGCAAAAACACACTCCAAACAGCAAAAACACACTCCAAACAGCAAAAACACACTCCAAACAGCAAAAACACACTCCAAACAGCAAAAACACACTCCAAACAGCAAAAACACACTCCAAACAGCAAAAACACACTCCAAACAGCAAAAACACACTCCAAACAGCAAAAACACACTCCAAACAGCAAAAACACACTCTCCCACTCCAAACAGCAAAAACACACTCTCCCACTCCAAACAGCAAAAACACACTCTCCCACTCCAAACAGCAAAAACACACTCTCCCACTCCAAACAGCAAAAACACACTCTCCCTCTCCAAACAGCAAAAAACACACTCTCCCTCTCCAAACAGCAAAAACACACTCTCCCTCTCCAAACAGCAAAAACACACACTCCCTCTCCAAACAGCAAAAACACACACTCCCTCTCCAAACAGCAAAAACACACACTCCCTCTCCAAACAGCAAAAACACACTCTCCCTCTCCAAACAGCAAAAACACACTCTCCCTCTCCAAACAGCAAAAACACACTCTCCCTCTCCAAACAGCAAAAACACACTCTCCCTCTCCAAACAGCAAAAAAACACTCTCCCTCTCCAAACAGCAAAAACACACTCTCCCTCTCCAAACAGCAAAAACACACACTCCCTCTCCAAACAGCAAAAACACACTCTCCCTCTCCAAACAGCAAAAACACACTCTCCCTCTCCAAACAGCAAAAACACACTCTCCCTCTCCAAACAACAAAATAACTCCTCTCCAAACGACAAAATAATTCCTCCTCAAACAACAAAATAATTCCTCTTGAAACAGCAAAATAAATCTCTCCCAACAGCAAAAAACCACCCAACAGCAAAAAAACTCCGAGCAACAAAAAAACAGCCGACAGCAATAAGACTCCCAACAACAAAAAACTCCGAGCAACAAAAAAACACCCGACAGCAATAAGACTCCCAACAACAAAAAACTCCCAACAACCAAAAAACTCCCAACAACAAAAAACTCCCAACAACAAAAAACTCCCAACAACAAAAAACTCCCAACAACAAAAAACTCCCAACAACAAAAAAACTCCTCTTCAAACAGCAAAAAAAACCACTCTCCCAACAGCACAAAAAGTCCTCTCCCCAACTCTGCGCAAACAACTCTGCAATATCGGATCTCCACCTGCGTAAGCATGTAAGACGAATAACTCCCAGCTGTTCGTTTCGTCCCTTGCAGCCGTCAGGCAGATCACGTGACTCGGCAGCAGCGCCTCTCGTGGCGCCCCGCCAACCGACCGTCTGACAAATTGGCTGTGTGTCGGTGTTTTGACTGACCGACCGCCGAACTGTGATTGTCGGGACGTCGGGCGTGTGCGACCAGTTGACAGCCGACCCAAGAAATTGTGTTGCGTGTAGCGTGATCGTGCCAACCGCCTGAGTATAACTCTTGTTTTTACACAGCTCCCGGAATTAAATACTGTTGTAATACACATTTCGACGTCCGAGGTGGACGAAACTTTAAGGACACAGTTTTTAGAGAAATTCAAATACTTCACAGTAAAAGGATGACAGCCAAAACAGTTGCAGGATAAAATTTTTTTATTAAAATTCTTGACCAAGGTTTCGGTAAATATAAATATACCTTCATCAGAAGTAAAACTTCCTGAACAGAAAGACACATTCATTAGAAAAGCCATATCAACGAAAGTGAGAAACAGAAGCTTAAGTAACAGTGAAATTACCAAAGTAATACAGGCACAAAATCTTTAGTACTTACACAAAATTACATCATGCAATGGAGAATAATATTATGTTTAATTTCTTACGTATGTGTTGTATTTACTAGATGATGTGTGCCGCCCTCTTGTTCAAATATGAAATGACTTTCTGAAATTTACAGGTCATCTTTTGTACCACATCCATGAATAAATTAATAACGTTTTCATGAAAGTCTTTTGTTCTATTTATTTTACTGTACCATGATTTATTTCCTCTGTCAACTATACATCATGTTGCACGTTTCTGGAATAATTTTAGTTAATAATTGTAGCGGAATGACAGTATTGAATCTTAGGTCTGCCGCCAATGGTGAGAAATCGTAATACAGCTAACAGCCTCTCCTCGGAGTTTAACACCTCTCTCAGGACTGCATTACTTTTACTGTAAGAATGGTTCTATGATGTCCAGCAGCTTTGAAATGCATGATTCACACCTTCTTAAATAATCAGGAAAATTATGAGCTCCCAGCCTGAACATGGGTGAATTTCTTCCCTTGCATTTGCCACTTCTTTGCCCACAGCTTTGTCTCTGCTTTTTTTTCCTTCTTACCTACTTTCTGAAAAACCAGGCGCGATCTCGTAGAACAAAAACGCAATGAACTGAAGATAAAACAAACAGGGCAGCACTATAATCACCGAGTACAGTCGGTTCAGACGTGTGTAGGCTGTGACCAATTCGGTCATTCTGTCATCCGATAAATTGGTGTGTGTGTGTGTGTGTGTGTGTGTGTGTGTGTGTGTGTGTGTGTGTGTGTAGGAGCCTTGTATATGCAAATATTGTTCATTTAGACCCTAAGCCGATGACAAATCCGTATTTCCTGCTTCCCGACGCTGAGCTGCCTCTGTTTCCTTTGCCTGGTCTTTGATGATAGCCAGCGCAGCTGGATAAATCTTTTCGTTCTGGCGCAAATTTTAGTTACTTCCGGATGAAAAGTGGAGAATCGTTCCTAAGGTATGGCGCACAGGTTCTTAGTGACACCAATTTCCGCGGACAAATTGTGGTTCCATAGATCTGGACAAATATTAATTCAAATTTCGTGGCTGGGGGTGGAGGTTAGTTTAACGTGCTCTAGACAGCGAGGCCATTAGAGACGGAGCACAAGCTCGGACTACGGAAGGGTGGACTAGGAAGTCGGCCGTGCCCTTTCACAGAAACCTCCAGGCAGTTTCAGTAAGCAATTTAGGGACATCACGGAAATCCTATACCTAAATGGCCGGACGCACTTTTGCACTGTCAACCTCCCGAATGCGAGTCTGGTGTGCTAACCACTGCGTTACATCACTCGATACTTTCATAGTAGTTGAAGGAACGATTCTTAGGTTACAAGGAAACCCCCACCAGAAATTGTGGTCAGCCACCCAACCGAACTTTCCTCAAGCATTGCCAGTAACTCCCCAACGTGTGTCGCCAGTGATCTGTCGTAATGTTTGCATCGGTGTACTACATATCTGGCAAGGTGTAGTATTGAAATCCTTCAACACTAAAGTCAGAAGCCTGTTATGAGACATCGGAATCTGCTACTGCGAAATCTAGATTTTCGAGCTCCATCTCTCCTTCGGTTAGTCAGTCTCACTGTCAGTAAAGGACCCTACCCCACACATGCGCCGCTTTATCGACCGGCCGATAAATTGTGCGTGTGTAGCCTGTTGACCGACCGACCGACTAACAGCAGGCCTGTAGGTTTGTTGGCCGAAAGACCGATTTTTCTTTTCGGTGGCTTGGTTAGGTAAGACTAGCAAACAGCCGCACCCTATTCGCCGTACAAATTGTGTAGTCTGTCCTGCAAGCCGCCCGACAACAGTTCCTTTTGAGTCATTATGCGCGGGGTTCAATGCACTCAAAATGTGGCAAACATGGCAGTGTGCGAGGCAGACAAAATTTTGATGACGGAGTTTCTGGAAAGTTTTCGAGTCTTCAGATGTCTGTGGGACATGCCGTGCGAACAGTACAGCAATAGAGGGGTAAGAAATGAAATGATTCTTTCATTTTTAACGAATCTATAGTAGTATCGTGTGGCAAACTGAGAAAATAAAAGACACACTTTTGTGAATAACTGTTATTCATGTGTCTGTTTCTCGGTTTTATTTGCAATACTCATCGGAAATGAAGTCAGCTAACCTTAGAGACAGATTGGATTTTATTTCATTTCCGATACGTATCGAAAATAAGAACTAAAAACCGAATTATAGACAGTAGATGGACTTTTATTCATGAAATACATTTAGTTCATTATTAGAAGTGTTACAAAAATTCAACCTATCGGCACCCCTTCTGCTATGAAGAGCAAAGTGAAGAGCCTTTCTTAAATTCTAACAACTGTCACGTGCTTCATTTCTTATGAATATGTTGCTGAATTTATTACATAATACGCGCCGCCGCCATTTGCAGTCATCCTTCTAATCTGAAATCAGTTTCTTGAACTTACAGGGGATATTATTATTACATACGAACATAAATTCATACAGTTACATTAATGTAATTTAATATTAGTTTCGCTTCTGCTTTATCACGAATATTTCCTCAAGCAGCTATGAATCATCTTGCAGATTTCAAGAATCATTTTAGATAATATTGGGGATTAATTGCGCTGAATCTGAGGTCCTCGTAAATTCCGCCAGTGGCTAGAACCTACGAAAAGCATTTTTCATCAATTCTTAAATAATTCCGAAAATCTTCGGGTCTCAGCTCCGTAAGTAACAAAGCGTAGGTGCATTTGATCCATTGCATTAGCCATTTCTTTACCCACAGCTTTATCACGGCTTTTTCTGGCCTTGTTAGTTCGAACAGCCAATCCAAATCTCAGTTCTTTTCCTGTGGAACACTAATCGGTATCGCGAAGAACACAACGTCACAACCAGCTCTAGGAGCAGGGCGGGGCTGAAGTTTGTCGTAGTCAATAAATTGTGTGTGTGTGTGTGTGTGGGGGGGGGGGGGGTGGGCTAGTCCTCCATGACGGAGTAATCGAGCACAAAATGCGAGGTGTCCTGAGCACAGCCTATATGGACAGCCTGCCCGCACCAGTCAACAGTGGCCGAGCGTGGAGGCCATGGCCGAGTCATAGGTAATGTTTGACTCCAAAAACGTTGAACGTGCCTTCATCCCTGCGCAACTACATCCAGCACAGGCTTCTCATTCGTGGTGTATTTTCAATCATGCAGAGTGAGGAAGCATTTGCAGTAACAAGTAAAACTGAAATCAATGCGTAAAGGTAGAGGAAACGGGAGAGTCCAAAAAGCGAAGCAAGGAATAAATATTTGTTGTAAACTAAAACAGAAATTCTGCAGCATGTGCGTCACTCGTAAACTGATCGTTAGTGTGTTTCCAGTCGGGAATAACTAATTTAAAGAAATACAGTTGTAAGAAATCCCATACTGATACCACCTTCAGAAATGTAGGTTGTAATAAAAAAACAACGAAGTTTGTTGCAATGTGTGCTGAAGAGGTGACACCTTTTAAAGGTGGAGGTGTTTCTGATGACAGTGTTAAAAAAAAGGCTAAGAATTAATTCATCTAGGTGCAAATTATCGAGAAGTCAGCGTTTCAGATGTTATGTCAAATATTTCTACTGTAAGTAGGTATGTCAAAGAAGAGGCTTCTTGCAGTCCGAAACCGTATAAGACGTTCTGTTATTAAGTTATTAATAAAAAATTATCTAAGACAGTTGACATACGTGGACTGATTCGTATAAGAGGTGCATTATTTGACACAGCACATTACATAAACACAGACTGTTGTCTTGTGGATAACGTTCTATTTCAGGATGTATACGCGGACAAGGAAAAAAAATTCCCAGTTAGTTCCCGGATCTCTCGGTTAAAATTAATTTTCTCCCGGGTGAAAATACACTTTGTTTTAAGTGACAGTATACTTTCTCTCGGAACTGTAAAACGTATCCTTTAAATGGATATGGTTTTATACAGCAGCGTAGAATTTCCCCGCACTTTAGAAAGCGAAACCCGGAGTGACAAAACACGTTTTGGAAAGAGTTGTGATGTGCAGCAACATGTACGCTGCGTATTTTCGTATCACGAAAGTATAAATTTGAATTCCTACAACAGGAAAATTTAATGGTTTAAATTAATACACATAGTGTTGCAACAAGAAAAGCAAAGCTTTAGCATATTTTTTGTATCGAATATTAATAAGCGACAAGAGAAACCAAACTTTCACATGTAATGTTGATTTGTTTATCGCTTGTTACACTTTAAGATACATCACACAAATACGCCAGTAAAATTTTTAATACCGACATAAATCTCTGATCTTCTGGCCTAGAAATTCTTCTAAATGGCTCGTCTTCAAAGAGTTGATTTTTAAAAGAGAGCAAACGTTCTGTTATATAGGAAATTCATAGTACATTTTCGCACATAGTTCATCTTCCGTAAAAGGAAATTTACTTTAAAAACAACGCTTTTCGAATAACTGTTCGCAATATTTTCCCGCAACTTGTTAGAAATGGATTCATTTCAGCAGTTGCCAGACAGCGCAGCTATAGTGACGTAGGAAGCCCTTAAGTTCGTACATGTAAAACATTAAAAGATCTTACTTCTTGTCATAAAAGATCTTACTTCTTGTCATAAAAGATCTTACTTCTTGTCATAAAAGATCTTACTTCTTGTCATAAAAGAAACCAGACGTGAGAGGATACTCCAAGAGCGTCGGAATTTCGTGAACCGTACTAAAATGCATAGTTCGCCTTACAGTGCACATTCGTATGTCCACATTCCCAATGACTTAGGCCTCGACCTGATATGAAGCTTTTCAGTGTGGTTTTCTGGACGTAAATTTTCTTAGAGTGCCAGTACTGTATTATGTCATGCTTGGTTCTTTATGGTATAATGCAATAAGCGCTTGAAGATGAAGACGTGCATTTGAAACGCAGCGAACAGTTGAACCTAGCCAATGGTGTGGAGTTAAACACTTCGTTTCAATGCCTTCAATGCCTCAGCAGGAAACCCTAATAAAAGCCAAATTTCTTTGGCAAACCGACAAAAATAACAATTGTTCTGCAAGGCGATTAATGCTTGACTGTCAGAAAGGTGGAAATGAAATAAAATCTGAAACTAGTAACATGTTTTAGACTTCCGTAATTACGCGAATATATTTTAATTCACTTAATAGCTCCCAGCCACAGGAACCCGTCTTGTTTTCATTTGACGTGAGAGCAGTAAATGAAGAGCAAACAGAAAACACTAAATGTAAACAAGAGTCACGTGGTGACTACCCCCCTCCCCCCTATAACTCAGACTGCTCTGCGCACCAGAACGACAAAAATTTAAAAAAAAAGAATTTTCAAAAATAAGTTCATTTTGTAGCGCACAACTTTCTGAAGAGTCTGATACATAAAACATATATCTTGGAGGAAATGTAAGAGACGTTATTTGGTATTAAGTGTGCAGTGCAGTGCAGTGCAGTGCAGTGCCACGCCTCTTCAAACAACATTCTTATAGCGCACGCCACTGTATTTCGCTCTGTGAAACTCAAACGTATATATTTTGTAATGGATGCCATCAAACTATTTCAGGACAGTGGAAATAGAATTGTCCTGTAGTGCCTATTCCGCTCCCAGTCGGCCGGTTTGACATTCTGCACAACCCCTCGCAATTAATACTGGATAGGATTATTTGTAACCAGGAGAACAAGATCACAAAATCTGGACTCTTCATTGCCTATTAGCTAATAACTTGCTGTTCTGTGTAACATAAAATTAAGTATAGGATACCTAAAACCTGTAAAGACAAGAGACAGGCAAGACAGTACACATTTCTTCAATTCTTATGTCCTAGCGATTTTTCTCTCTAATCTTCGTATAACTTTACATCGCGTTCTTTCATTTCTGCGAAAGAACTATTACCTTATCAAAGTTCGTTAAACTTTCTGCTACATGAAAAATGTAAATGTCGTTGTCTAATACTGAAAAAGCATTTAATACAATTAGTACCCAAGACTGGTGTGGTTTCTCGATCTGATTACGTCTATTTTGTCACTGTGTTCCGGATGAAACAAAATAGGCCTTTCTAATATTGCAGCAGTTGTAACACACACCAAATAAGCGACACTGTTTTGGCAATAATGACATTTTTATAATACGACAATAAATTCACGAAGTACCAATACGAAATACCTATTTGGCCTACTACTTAGGAAATAGTTTGACATTTCATTCATGCGCTCCAGTTTCTCATGCATGAGACCGAAAAGTAGTAGAATGAAATTTTTGTGTAAATTTGGAATCGTTATATTCTTCCATAATTTATGTGATGTCCCCGTTTCTTCTCCTTCCTCGTTATAACAAACAGTCTTGTTGTTGTTGTGGTGGTGGTGGTGGTGGTGGTGGTCTTCAGTCCTGAGACTGGTTTGATGCAGCTCTCCATCCTACTCTATCCTGTGCAAGCCTCTTCATCTCCCAGTACCTACTGCAACCTACATCCTTCTGAATCTGCTTAGTGCAGGGGCGGGCAAACGTTGCACGCGGCTCATGAGCACACAGCGCTGCACGTGCGCTGCACGTGCGCTGCTCGCGTGCAATCGTCCACCGGGGCAGTGGCGACAGCCGGCAGGTTGCGGCAGTGTAGTGCCAGGCTAAGCTGCGGACGTTGATACGAAGCGACCGCTAAGTAGTGAACGTTGTATTTCAAGAACCGGAAAATGCAGAGTGAAACAAGGAAACGGAGAAGTGGAGATTTGCTATCTTTTAAAAAGTAATGGGAGAATAATTTTTTATTAGGGCAAAAAGGTGAAAATTCGAAATGTTTAGTATGTGGCAGTATTCTCGCTGGTCAGCGGAAGTTTAGTATAGAAGGCCATTATAACAAATTTCACAAGGGCGAGTACGGTTTATTGTCGGATTCAGAGCGGATGGGGAAATTGACTGAGCTTAAGAAGAGCGATGTTACGATACTAAATGAATCTGTCGTAGTTGCTGTGGTCACGAGAGATCTGCAACTTTCTTTCGTCATGTCTCTCATCTGATTTAACATTTTATGGAGCACTAATTTTTCAGGACGACAACAATAATAGCCCAGCAGTGCGTGCAAGTTACTAGATTGCGCTTAATATAGCGAGAGCTCGAAAAACCATTTGCTGAATTAGTAAGTCTCTGTTAAGAGCAGATATCAGTCATGAAAATTTAAGTAACTGTTTGCGTTTGTGTGTAGAAAATTTGTTCCACTCCACCTACGATAATTAAATAAAATGTATCGTAGGTAATAGGTACTCCTTCAAACCACGATATCTTTAAACCCCTCCTACTAACCTTATTCCTTCACTCAATAAAGCAAGATAGGAAACAAAAGGCATTGCAGAGGAAGGGGCGGACAGAAGTTATGGTGGGGAGGGGAGATAAGCGGGTGGCCAGCTTGCCCCTGTGTGCACGCAGAACACCTGTTAACTGCACGCGTGCAAGTGCACCGCACACGTGCAGGATTCCTGCCCGCCCCTGGCTTGATGTATTCATCTCTTGGTCTCCCTCTACGATTTTCACCCTCCACGCTGCCCTCCAATACTAAATTGGTGATCCCTCGATGTCTCAGAACATGTCCTACCAACCGATCCCTTCTTCTAGTCAAGTTGTGCCACAAGCTCCTCTTCTCCCCAATTCTATTCAATACCGCCTCATTAGTTATGTGATCAACCCATCTAATCTTCAGCATTCTTCTGTAGCACCACATTTCGAAAGCTTCTATTCTCTTCTTGTCTAACCGATTTATCGTCCAAGTTTCACTTCCATACATGGCTACACGCCATACAAATACTTTGAGAAACGACATCCTGACACTTAAATCAATACTCGATGTTAACAAATTTCTCTTCTTCAGAAACACTTTTCTTGCCATTGCCAGTCTACTTTTTATATCCTCTCTACTTCGACCATCATCAGTTATTTTGCTCCCCAAATAGCATAACTCCTTTACTACTTTGTGTCTCATTTCCTAATCTAATACCCTCAGCATCTCCCGACTTAATTAGACTACTTTCCATTATCCTCATTTTGCTTTTGTTGATGTTCAACTTATATCCTCCTTTCAAGACACTATCCATTCCGTTCAACTGCTCTTCCAAGTCCTTTGCTGTCTCTGACAGAATTAAATGTCATCGACGAACCTCAATGTTTTTATTTCTTCTCCATGGATTTTAATACCTACTCCGAACTTTTCTTTTGTTTCCTTTATTGCTTGCTCAATATACAGATTGAATAACATTGGGGATAGGCTTCAACCCTGTCTCACTGCCTTACCAACCACTGCTTCCCTTTCATACCCCTCGACTCTTATAACTGCCATCTGGTTTCTCTACAAATTTTAAATAGCCTTTCGATCTCTGCGTTTTACCCCTGCCACCTTCAGAATTTGAAAGAGAGTATTCCAATCAACATTGTCAAAACCTTTCTCTAAGTCTACAAATGCTAGAAACGTAGGTTTGCCTTTCCTTAATCTTTCTTCTAAGATAAGTCGTAGAGTCAGTATTGCCTCACGTGCTCCAACATTTCTACGGAATCCAAACTGATCTTCCCCGAGGTCGGCTTCTATCAGTTTTTCCATTCGTCTGTAAAGAATTCGCGTTAGTATTTTGCAGCTGTGACTTATTAAACTGATAGTTCCGTAATTTTCACATCTGTCAACACCTGATTTCTTTGGGATTGGGATTATTATATTATTCTTGAAGTCTGAGGATATTTCGCCTGTCTCATACGTCTTGCTCACCAGATGGTAGAGTTTTGTCAGGACTGGTTCCCCCAAGGCCGTCAGTAGTTCTAATGGAATGTTGTCTACTCCCGGGGCCTTGTTTCGACTTAGGTCTTTCAGTGCTCTGTCAAACTCTTCACGCAGTATCATATCTCCCATTTCATCTTCATCTACATCCTCTTCCATTTCCATAATATTGTCCTCAAGTAAATCACCCTTGTATAGACCCTCTATATTCTCCTTCCACCTTTCTGCTTTCCCTTCTTTGCTTAGAACTGCGTTTCCATCTGAACTCTTGATATTCATACAAGTGGTTCCCTTTTCTCCAAAGGTCTCTTTAATTTTCCTGTAGGCAGTACCTATCTTACCCCAAGTGAGATAAGTCTCTACATCCTTACATTTGTCCTCTAGCCATCCCTGCTTAGCAATTTTTGCACTTCCTGTCGATCTCTTTTGTATTCCTTTTTGCCTTCATTTACTGCGTTTTTATATTTTTTACTTTCATCAATTAAATTCAATATTTCTTCTGTTACCCAAGGATTTCTATTAGCCCTCGTCCTTTTACCTACTTAATCCTCTGCTGCCTTCACTATTTCATCCCTCAAAGCTACCCATTCTTCTTCTACTGTATTGCTTTCCCTCACTCCTGTCAATTGTTCCCTTATGCTCTCGCTAAGTCTCTGTACAACCTCTGGTTCCTTCAGTTTATCCAGGTCCCAGCTCCTTAATTTCCCACCTTTTTGCAGTTTCTTCAGTTTTAATCTACAGTTCATAACCATTAGATTGTGGTCAGAGTCCACATCTGCCCCTGGAAATGTCTTACAATTTAAAATCTGGTTCCTAAAACTCTGTCTTACAAGCTGACCGGAGTAAATACTATGAAAGACGCACAGGAGAGGATGACTGATACAAAATTTCGCCGGACATGTTGCATAATTTTGTTTCTGACCGGGGTTTCCAAAAAAATTACATTTTCGGAATATCGCGAAAGCCTTCTCTGTGGTGGTAATTGTATAACAGCACTTGTAACATTTGAAGAAAAGTGGCTTCTGTTCATGCTTCAAGCCGAAGTTCTGCACATGCTGGAACAGTTCGTGCACTATGCTAAACTAAAAACTGTGAAACGAATTTTGTTGCTTCAGTGAAGGAGGATAGTACCAGTTAAAAATTACAGAGGTATTAGAATGAAGTTGCAGGAAGAACAGTAGATTTCCTGAAGGGGGTACATATGAAAAAGAACCTATAATCCAATTAATTCTTCTTTGGTTTTACAAACTGCAGAAAATATGCAGCATCAAAGAAATGACTGTGAGGTAGCTCAATTACTGCAGTTACATGTTACGTTTCATCACGATACGAGGGAATAATACTCGCAATTAACTATTGTAGCTGATGTATTTTGGCAGATATGTCTTTCTTAACATGAGGAACAAGGGATTAAAAATAACGTCCTGACTTTTTACTTCCAACCATGACATTGCTAGGTTCGTTTTGTGGTCTTTCCGTTATCCCAATATGTTTAACACAAATGAAAATGTGTGAGGAATGTGTGGAAGCAGTTCAGGTACAACATGCAACAATTAACGTAGTCCTTTTTGTGTAGTTAGTGTATTGTGTCTCATAGCAAAACGAAGTACTGGGCGCAAATCAAAGTGCAGGTAGTCACAGAGGTCCAGTGTGGGCTGCAATTATCGTATGGCAGCGAAACTTGAAACATATTCTAATGAGATAATACGGAACCGAATAACGCTGGAAAAAATCAGTACTAGGTTTGGCCACCAGGTGAAAATCTGTCTCTGTGAATGCAAGAAAGACGTATGGAATTGTTCCTGTAAGAAACGGATTAGAAACTGGACATGGGCATAAATGTCAGACAAGTGGAGGGGCACAATCTTCATTTTATTACTAACCGCCACCTACACAATGTGTTCAATGTGAGCGCCAGAGACGTCGACAAGATGTTGCAATTTTATTGTAATTTCAACATTGACCAAGGACGCGGCAGCGTGCTTAGCAATTTCTGTATCATCAGTAAACTGCCCCTCCACTACTTTTCAAGGACCATATACTTGATTCCAAATGTAGGTAAATATATTCGTTGTTAGTTCTCAAACATTTACACCGAAGTGTACCAGACAGCGATCTACATATTTCTAGCACTTCGCTCATAGTGCGTAATTTACGATCTTCCCCTATACAGATGGAGGTTACAGAGCATTCCCACATTCTTAGGATAAAGTTGGAGACTGAAAGATCTCCTCACATTGTCTTTAACCGACCCTCCCTGCAGCACTGTCACTAGTTTAATATGCAGCTGAACAGAAGTAGCCCGCTACATTCCGCGTGCTGTGAAGGAATAGAGCGGCCCGGGCCCATAAATATAGTTCCGCACCAATCTTTCTTACGGTACTGACCAAAGTGCACAAGATTCTTCCAGATGCACCCATGTCGAGGACGTTAGCACCCCTTATTGGTGTATGCTAGTAGATCTGAAAGCGTTGTGATGTAATAGATATGGACAAAAAACTTTTGGTTTTTACGCATGATGAAACTCTAGACGTACAGATTTTGAAGCATTTTATCTAAATCAACAGAGCTATCAAATGTAGTTCGTTCTAGTGTCTAGCGTCAGTACCAAGAAGGTATTTGTTGTGTTGGCAGAAGAGCCAACACCGTGTTACTACAGGAGGCCGAAATGCACGCGTTTTAGCTCACGCAGGCTGGCGTGAGGAGGGAAGAACTATACTGACGTGGGTCTAGAACATGACAAGGAATTAGAATTCAGAAAGCTGATAACTAGTTTGACACTTAACTTTAATCCATTAATGATGAACGTCGCTCATGACGGTACATGATTCACGATACTGTCTGTTCAGAATTCATTCTAATTACTGAATATGGCGCCTTGCTAGGTCGTAGCAAATGACGTAGCTGAAGACTATGCTAAACTGTCGTCTCTGTAAATGAGAGCGTATATAGACAGTGAACCATCGCTAGCAAAGTCGGCTATACATCTGGGGCGAGTGCTAGGGAGTCTCTCTAGACGAGACCTGCCGTCTGGCGGCGCTCGGTCTGCAATCACCGATAGTGGCGACACGCGGGTCCGACGTATACTAACGGACCGCGGCCAATTTAAAGGCTACCACCTAGCAAGTGTGGTGTCTGGCGGTGACACCACATTCCTCTCCTGCAAATCGGCGGACGGTTGTGGTATAAGGCCTCCGCCCGCCGTGGGGAGGACCCCATGTTGACGTATGCGACGAGGGGGGATCCCAACAACAGGCGAGGCTGTGCCACTCGCACCCTGCCATTCAGACCGTGGGGAGCTAGGGAACGCCTGAAAACCTATTCCAGGGTGCACGCCAACATGCGGTGTATGCGCCGGTAGAGAGACAGGAGGGGCCGAAGGGTCGAGCTCCATTGGGCCGGAGCACCCGTCGGGCGAAGACGACATATGGTCCGGAGAGGGCAAGAGTTCCATATCGAAGGACAACTGGTCCCGGGGAGCGATCGGCGGCGCCTGAACCAGGGAGGTGCCAGACTTTTGCAGCGTCGCGTCCACTGCGGCAGCGGCGGCGCCGGCGGCGCCGGCGGCGCGGCGCCATGGGGCAAAATGGAAGGCAGCGTCAGTAACACCTGGGGCTGAGGCGAGCCAGTAGATGGGGCCCCGTGGCGCTGATCGGACGGCACTGTCGCTGAAAGCAGACGGCGAGCGGCAGATCCCGTGCGACGACAGAGGCGCAGCTGATTGAGATGCCGGCGCACCTCACCAGAGGCCCTCAAAACCAGATACATAGCGCGTCCCGCGTCCGAAGCAGCGAAGAATGCGCCCTTGGAGCCAACGCCGTGAAGCTCGATAGTGGCGGTAGCAGACAACGTCGCTTGGGGCAAAAGCAGGTGTCTGCCGCTGCACAGGAACCAGATGCGGCGGATGTAGCAAAGACATAAAGGTCCGATGATGGCGACCGTGGAGCAACTCAGCCGGCGAGCGACCATCCCGGGGCTGAGAGTGATAAGAGGACAAAAAGAGCAATAACGCCGCCTCCCGAGATTGCGACTCTTTCAACTTCAACATCGGTGACTTGACCAATCGTTCAGCGGCACCGTTGGACTGTGGCGAAAACGGCGCGGATGTCAGATGTTGAATACCATTCGCCTTGCAGAATGACTGAAATTCTGTGGACATGAATTGTGGGCCATTGGCGGAAACAATTGTCTGTGGAAGACCTTCAATGCAAAAGATAGCAGATAACGCTTGGATGGTGGCAGTGATGTCTTGGAAGACATCTGGACAACAAAAGGAAAATTACTGAATGAATCTATCACAACGAACCATTGAGCATTCCAGAATGGACCAGCAAAATCGACGTGTAAGTGTTGCCAAGGGAAAGTGGCTTTTGGCCATGCAAAGAATTTCGGTGGTGGTGCTGATAATTGTTCGGCACACACCACGCAAGAAGAGCACATATTCGTAATCGCGGCATCGATTCCGAACCAAGTACAGTGCTGACGAGCAAGTGGTTTCGTTCTCACTCTACCCCAATGCCCTTGGTGGAGAAGCTTTAAGACAGAGGACTGTAACGTACGTGGTACCGCGACCCTGGACTGATCATTATCAGAACGCAACAGCAAAACACCAAGGCGAACAAAGTCTCTCCTTGTAAGCAAAAAATCGGCGAACAAACGGGTCCCTGATACGTGACTTTGACAAGGGCCATTGCGTAGCAACAAAACGCAGAACGGTAGCAAGGACAGGGTCGGCAGTTGTGGTTGTAGCTACACAACGGAAATCAATCGGAAACGATTCGACGACGTCATCGGTTTCCGAATCAATGAACATGCAAGCAAGATCGGAGGAATCGAATGCCATATTTGAAACAAGGGACGGATGACCTTGCTGTTTGGTCCCTTAAATTTCAAACAACCAGCCAACCATTTTAACGGATCAAGGAACCAATTTCATATCTGCTCTATTTGTACAAGTTTGTAAATTGCTAAGAATCAAAAAATGGAGTACAACTCCCTTCCATCCTAATGCCGACGGTCGCACTGAACGCGTACACTGTACAATTTGTAAAATGTTATCCTATTATGTTGAAAAAACGCACGCTGATTGGGACAGATATGTTCTGCATACAACACCCGAATACATGAATCCACGTGGCATACCCCTTACGAAGCTGTTTTTGAATGTCTGGTGAATTCGCCATTCGAAATAAACTACTTCAGGGTGTAGAAATAAAGGAAGTAAAAGGTTTAGCCCGCCGGCTAAAAGAGGTCTGGTATAAGGTAAAGAGGAATAATATCAAACCTACTAATAACCAGTTGCACAGGCAAAACAAAAACGCTGTTTTACTGACTTATCAAACAGGTGATTTAGTATTACTATGAAACCTGGCAATCAAAAAGGGACGAACTAAAAGTTCTCTCCCCGCTTTGAAGGCCCGTATCAGATTGTACAGTTGACCTCAGCAGTCAATGCAGAACTGCAATTAACGAATCGTACGGTGATAGTGCACTTCGACCGCCTGCAACCTTACCAGGGTAGGGCTGTGTCACCATAACAGGTCGCAGCTCCCGATCCAACTGTGTCACCTCCACCTCAAGTGCCCCTCAGGGGGTCCACAACTCTTTTGTGGATACGTGTGTGGCGAGCACGGGTCCCGAGCTAGTGCAGTTCTCCTTCCTTTCCGGGCTGCCCTACCCCCCTTTCCCATCCCTCCTCGACCCCAATCCTTCTCCCCCCCCCCTTACCTCCCTTCACACTCCCGCTTCTTGGGAGTAATGTATCGAGCTTTCGTCCAGAGACGGACGTTTAAACACTCCAGGATCCGGTTTCCTTTGTTTTTCTCCATCCTCACGCTTTCTTCCTCTATTGGTCTTGCCCTACGTTCGCTCTTCTCCTTGCTTTCGTGCCCTTACTTCTATCTCTGCCTCATTCTCCTTGCCCTATTCTCCTTGTCTTCTTTTCCTTGTCCTATTCTCCATTTCGCAGTTTGAGACTTTCTTCTATCCTTCTCCCTCTTTCCTCTCCTCTTTCCTCCTGTGCATGTCTGAAGGCCGACCCACGCGTTCCCACGTGTAGCCTGTAACGGGGTAACGCGTAATTCCCCAACCTGGGTCAACAAGTAAGGGATAGAGGTACGCCCTGGTGAAGGCCAGGCCCAGGGAGGGGTGATTGCCTGAGCTGTTACGTTCCGAACGTGGCGATTGGTCTATCCGTCCATTTCACGGGAGGTGTGGACAATCACCTAAGGCAGGAGTGCCCTCTGAGGTGGAGGGGGGGGTGGCAAAAGGAAGGATTGCGCCATCGAAGATGCTGGCAATCGTGGGGGATTCACGTGCAATGGATTTCTCTTATTCTTACCTGTCTTCTGCCCAAAAAAGACAGTTAGATGAAACTCGTGTTCCGAAAATTCTACCACCAGTACTGAAATTTCTTGTTGTCACAAGATCTAACGGTCACGATTTTTCAACAGTCAACCCTTTCGTTATTCAGAAGGGCGTCGATGCCATAGCCGGATCTGTCAAATCTTGTACCAGGTTGCGTAACGGTACCTTATTACTCGAAACTGAGAGCGCCTTTCAGGCACAAAAACTGCTTGGGGCCACACTCCTCTACACATTCCCTGTCAGGGTGGAGGCTCACCGAACTTTGAATTCATCTCGTGGTGTGGTCTATATTAGATCCCTCGACGGATTGACTGACGAGGAGATTCAATCTCTCCTCGCTGAGCAGGGCGTGACGGCTGTCCATAGGGTCATGAAAAAGGTCAACAATGACCTTGTACCGACCCGGACACTTTTCTTGACCTTCGATAGTGTTAAGCTGCCATCGCGCATCAAGGCGGGCTACGAGGTCATTTCAGTTCGCCCCTATGTCCCGACACCTACGCGCTGCTACCAATGTCAGCGTTTCAATCACACTCGACAGTCTTGTTCCAATGCGGCTAAATGTGTCACTTGTGGCAGGGATGCCCATGAGGATGACTGTCCACCTCCGTCTCCTCATTGTGTGAACTGTCAGGGTAACCATGCCGCATCCTCCCGCGACTGTCCTGTCTATAAGGAAGAACGCTGCATCCAAGAAATTCGGGTCAAAGAGAAAGTGTCCACCTCGGCTGCTCGCAAGCTATTGGCTAGTAGGGAGCCCACGCTGCTCCTAGCGGGGAAATACAGTACTGTCCTCGCCTCTCTTCGGACTACCAGGGAGGTGGCAACCCAGACATGCGATCTGACCTTCAGCACCACGGTCGTCCGTTCGGCCAGTGATAAGATCGCGCGGTCGACGTCTCCTCTTCCTTCCATCACCCCACAGACACCAGCCCCTTCATCAGCTTCTGCTAAGACGAAGACCCAGAAGTCAGATGCACGGGCCTTCAAGAAGGAACCGTCCCGTGCACACTTCCTACGTACCTCGACCTCCCAGCCTTCGACCGGTACTTCCACCAAACGTCCTTCCAAGAAGGCTCATAGGAAGTTCTCCTCCTCCGCCACGGCGCATTTCTTCTCCTGCGCCACCCAGCGGCTGCCGCCCCAGGCCGTCATCCATTTCGCCTGGCCGCACCGCTGGTAGCCGAACATCTGGCCGTTCACCGGCAGAGGAAGCTCCCCCTGCCGGCCATCGTCCCAAGATGGCCGATGAACCTATAGACCCAATGGACGATGACTGTCCGCCTACTGATAGCGGCGGCAGTGCTCGCTCGAAGCCAGGCCCTCAGCGGCCTTCGAGGTGACCGCTTCTTTCATCTTCCTTTTCTTCTTACGATGGCACTTCTTCACTGGAATATTCGCAGCATTCGCTCCAACCGAGAGGACTTGCAGTTGCTGCTCCGCTTGCACCTTCCGCTCGTCGTAGCCCTCCAGGAAACGAAGCTACGCCCATGCAATCAAATTGCCTTGGCACACTACACCTCTGTGGGTTTTGACCTACCCCCTGTGGTAGGTATCCCGGCTCATGGAGGGGCTATGTTGCTGGTCCGGGATGATATTTACTACGATCCCATCACGTTGCACACCGGCCTGCAGGAAGTTGCCATCCGCATTACTCTCCCCACCTTACATTGTCCATTTGTACCGTTTACACTCCATCGTCATCTGCCGTTACCAGGACAGACATGATGCAACTTATTGCTCAGCTACCTGCACCATTTTTGTTAACTGGCGACTTCAATGCCCACCATCCCCTTTGGGGCTCTCCAGCATCCTGCCCGAGGGGCTCCCTGTTAGCAGACCTTTTCAACCAGCTCAATCTTGTCTGCCTCAATACTGGCGCCCCTCCTTTTCTTTCGGACACATCTCACACCTATTCCCATTTACACCTCTCTATATGTACTCCCCAACTTGCACGCCGGTTTGAGTGGTATGCACTTTCTGATACATATTCGAGCGACCGCTTCCCGTGTGTTATCCATCTCCTGCAGCATACCCCCTCTCCGTGCTCATCTAGTTGGACCATCTCCAAAGCAGACTGGGGGCTCTTCTCTTCCAGGGCGACCTTTCAAGATCAAACCTTCACAAGCTGCGATCGTCAGGTCGCACACCTCACGGAAGTCATTCTCGCTGCTGCTGAATATTCCACCCCTCAACCTACTTCTTCTCCACGTCGCGTACCGGTCCCCTGGTGGACCGCAGCATGTAGAGACGCTTTACGTGCTCGTCGACGTGCTTTACGCACCTTTAAACGCCACCCTACAGTGGCGAATTGTATCAATTATAAACGATTACGTGCACAGTGTCGTCGTATTATTAAAGAAAGCAAGAAAGCCAGCTGGGCTGCTTTCACAAGCACCTTCAACAGTTTTACTCCTTCTTCTGTTGTCTGGGGTAGCCTGCGCCGGCTATCTGGCTCTAACGTCCACTCACCAGTTTCTGGCTTGACGGTCGCGAATGACGTCCTTGTGGCCCCTGTGGATGTCTCCAATGCCTTCGGCCGCTTTTTCGCCGAGGTTTCGAGCTCCGCTCATTACCACCCTGCCTTCCTCCCCCGCAAGCAGGCAGAGGAGGCTAGGCCACCTAACTTCCGCTCCTCGAATCGTGAAAGTTATAATGCCCCATTCACCAGGTGGGAACTCGAAAACGCACTTGGCCGATCACGGTCATCCACTCCAGGGCCTGATTCTATTCATATTCAGATGCTGAAGAACCTTTCTCCTGCGGGTAAAGGTTTTCTTCTTCGTACTTACAATCGCATCTGGATTGAGGGACATGTTCCCGCATGCTGGCGCGAGTCTATTGTTGTCCCGATTCCTAAGCCGGGGAAGGACAAGCACTTGCCCTCCAGTTATCGACCCATCTCGCTTACCAGCTGTGTCTGTAAAGTGATGGAGCGAATGGTTAACTCTCGATTGGTTTGGCTGCTCGAGTCTCGACGCCTACTTACCAAAGTACCATGTGGATTTCGTAGGCGCTGCTCTGCTGTTGACCATCTGGTTACCTTGTCGACCTTCATTATGAATAACTTCTTGCGGAAGCGCCCGACCGCGGCTGTGTTCTTTGATTTGGAGAAGGCTTACGACACCTGTTGGAGGGCGGGCATTTTCCGCACCATGCATACATGGGACCTTCGCGGTCGCCTCCCTCTTTTTATTCGTTCCTTTTTAATGGATCGACAGTTCAGGGTACGTGTGGGTTCTGTCCTGTCAGACACCTTTCGCCAGGAGAATGGGGTGCCACAGGGCTCAGTTTCGAGCGTCGCTCTCTTCGCCATAGCGATCAATCCAATAATGGATTGCCTCCCAGCTGATGTATCAGGCTCCCTTTTCGTGGACGATTTTACCATCTATTGCAGCGCGCAGCGTACGTGTTTCCTGGAGCGCTGTCTTCAGCGTTCCCTTGACCGTCTTTACTCGTGGAGTGTCGCCAATGGCTTCCGTTTTTCTGCCGCGAAGACGGTCTGTATTAACTTCTGCCGCTACAAAGAGTTTCTCCCACCGTCCTTACGACTCGGTCCCGTTGCTCTCCCATTCGTGGAGACAACAAAATTTTTAGGTCTTACATTTGACAGGAAACTTAGTTGGTCTCCACATGTGTCATATTTGGCTGCCCGTTGTACCCGTTCTCTAAATGTCCTCCGTGTTCTCAGTGGTATGTCGTGGTGAGCGGATCGAACCGTCCTACTTCGCCTATATCGGTCGATCGTCCGCTCCAAGCTGGATTATGGGAGCTTCGTATACTCCTCTGCACGGCCATCCATCTTACGCCGCCTCAACTCCATACAACATCGGGGTTTACGACTTGCGATCGGAGCGTTTTATACTAGTCCCTTCGAGAATCTTCATGCTGACGCTGGTGAGTTGCCACTCACCTACCGATATACTGCTCTGTCGGTATGCCTGTCGGCTACTGGCAATGCCCGACCACCCGTCTTATCGTTCCTTTTTTGATGACTCTCTTGACAGTCAATACGGGTTGTATGTCTCTGCCCTGCTACCCCCTGGAGTTCGCTTTCGTCGCCTCCTTCAACACCTGAATTTTTCACTCCCTGCAACCTTTCGAGTGGGCGAGAGCCACACGCCACCTTGGCTCCATGGCTCAGGTTCGCGTCCACCTTGACCTCTGTTCGCTCCCGAAGGAGGTTACCCCCGGTTTAGTCTACCACTCCCGTTTTATCGAACTTCGTTCGAAGTTCATTAATATGACCTTCATTTATACAGATGGCTCTAAGACCACTGATGGGGTCGGGTGTTCTTTTATTGTCGGGGCACAAAGTTTCAAATACCGGCCCCATGGCCTTTGTTCGGTCTTCACAGCTGCGCTCTTTGACCTCTACCAGGCTGTCCTTTACATCTGCCGCCACCGAAATTCTGCATATGTCATCTGCTCCGATTCCCTGAGCGCTATCCAGAGGCTCAGTGATCCGTACCCGGTTCACCCTTTCGTGCACCGGATCCAACGCTCTCTTCAGCAGCTGGTGGACGTCGGTTCTCCGGTTAGCTTTATGTGGGTTCCTGGCCATGTCGGTATCCCTGGGAACGAAGCTGCAGATGCCGTGGCCAAGGCTGCGGTCCTCCAGCCTCGGACAGCTTCTTGTTGTGTCCCTTCGTCAGATTGTAGCAGGGTAATTTGTCGGCGCATTTTATCGCAGTGGCATGCCGATTGGGCTGCACTTACAGACAACAAACTTAGGGCCCTGAAACCTCTTCCCGTGGCTTGGACGTCCTCCTCACGTCCTCCTCACGCCCTTCTCGGCGGGAGGAGGTCGTTTTGGCCCGGTTACGAATTGGCCACTGCCGGTTCAGCCATCGCCATCTGCTGACGGCTGCGCCGGCGCCGTTCTGCCCATGTGGGCAATTGCTGACGGTCCGCCACATTTTAACGGTCTGTCCGGATTTTAACACCCTGCGTCTTGATCTTGGCCTGCCATCTACTGTAGAAGCCATTTTAGCGGATGACCCACGAGCAGCTGCTCGCGTTCTTCATTTTATCAATTTGACAACCCTCTCCAAGGACATTTGATTCTGCTGTTTTCTTTTTTTTAATCCTATGCCTGTCAGTCTGTCTTTTATCGTGTTTTCCGTTTCGTTGCTGTTTTAAACTTGTGACTCGCGGTGCATTCCTCACGTAGTCTGGGCGCTAATGACCGTTGAAGTTGTGCACCCTAAAACCACAAAAAAAACCCTCATTGCGTCAACTGCATGTGCGATCATGCTGCCTCCTGTCGCGACTGGCCCATCTACAAAGATGACAAAAGTATACAGGAAATTAGAGTGAAAGAGAAGGTGCCGACCTCGGTTGCTCGCAAGTTATTCAATAGCAGAAAGCCCCACTGTGCTTCCGGCAGGGAAATACAGTACCGTTCTCGCCTCTCCTCGGCCTACCAGGGAGGTAGCTACACAGACATGCGATCTAACATTTAGCGATTCGGTCGTCAGATCGCCCAGTGCCAAGATCGCCCGATCAACGTCTCCTCTTCCTCCCACCAACCCTAAGGCTCAATCATCATCATGTGCTACTGCTGAGGATCTCTAAATCAGGTGCTCGGACCTTCAAAAAAGAACTGACACGTGAAGATTTCTTGTATACACAAACTTCACAGCCATCAACTGTTCTTTCGATTAAACGTAATTCTTCAATGAAGGCTCATAGAAAACAAGAGTTCTCCATCTCTGCAGAGGCGCAAATTGCCGTCCTCGGCCATCTTCAGTTTCGCCAGGCTGCACAGCTGGTAGCCGATCATCTGGTCTTTGACCGGCGGAGGAAGCTGCCACTCCTGACCAGCTCAGGAATGGGGCAGACGCAACTGTTGAGTTGATGGACCATGACTCACCACCTATCGATTGTAGCAGCAGTGCTCCCTCGAAGCCAGGCCCTCAGCGGCCATTGAGGTGACCCTTTCTTGTTTCTTTCTCTTTTTTTTCTTTTTTCTTTTTGTTTTTGTAATGGAACTTCAGTGGAATATTCGCAGCATTCGGTCCAACCAAGAGGAACTAAAATTGGTCCTTCGAATCCACTGTCTGCTTGTCGTAGGTCTCCAAGAAACGAAGTTACGCCCATGCGATCCTATTGACCTGACACACTATTCCTCCGTGCGATTTGACCTACTCCCTGAGGCATGTATTCAGGCTCATGGAGAGGTCATGTTGCTGGTACGGGATGATGTCTACTATGATCCAATCAAATTGCACACAGAACTGTAGGCCGCCGAATTACTCTCCCCACTTTCACATTTTCCATTCGTACTGGTTACACACCACCATCGTCTGCCTTTACTAGGGCAGACATGATACAACTGATTACTCAGCTTCCTACACCATTTTTGTTGATTGAAGACTTTAATGCCCACCAACCCCTTTGGGGCTCTCCACCTACATTCCTTTCGTACACAACGCGTATCTATTCCCACCTGGACCTCTCAATATCCACTATCCAACTTGCACGTCGGTTCGAGTGGTATGCTCTGTCTGACACATACTCGAGCGACCATTTCCACAGTGTAATCCATCTCCCGCATGACACCTTTTCTCCACATACCACTAGCTGGAACATCTCCAAAGCCGACTGGGGGCTTTTCACCTCCCTGGCGATTTTCCGTGATCAAGATTTCTCCCACTGCGATAGTCAGGTCGCATACCTCATGGACGTTATTCTCCCTGCTGCTGAATAGTCCATCCCTCGCACTTCGTCTTCTCCACATCGAGTCCCAATCCCCTGGCGGACTACGGCATGCATCGATGCTATTCGTGCTTGGTGAAGTGCTTTGCACAACTTCCACCGCCACCAAACAATGGCGAACTGTATCAGTTACAAACGACTCCGTGCACAATGTCGTTGTGTTATCAAAGAAAGCAAAAAGGCTTGGTGGGTGGCTTTCACCATCTCATTCAACAGTTTTACTACTTCGGTTGTCTGGGGTGGCCGGCACCAGCTATCTGGCACCAAGGTCCGCTCCCCGATTTCTGGCCTGACTGTAGCGAATGACGTCCTTGTGGATCCTGAGGATGTCTCAAATGCCTTCGGACGCTTTTTTTCGGAGGTTTCAAGCCTTGCCCATTACCACCCTGCCCTCCTCCCCTGAAAACAGAGGAGGCACGGCCACCTTCTTTCCAGTCTTTGAATCGTGTAAGTTACAATGCCACATTCACCGTGCGTGAACTCGAAAGTGCACTGGCCCGGTCCCGATCCTCTGCTCCGAGGCCCGATGGTACCCATATTCAGATGCTGAAGAACCTTTTTCCTGCCGGTAAAGGCTTCCTTCTTCGCGCCTGTAATACCATCTGAAGGTCATGTTCCAACACGCTGGCGTGAAGCAGTTGTTGTTCCCATACCCAAACCAGGAGCCGGCCGTGGTGGCCGTGCGGTTCTAGGCGCTGCAGTCCGGAACCGCGGGAGTGCTACGGTCGCAGGTTCGAATCCCGCCTCTGGCATGGATGTGTGTGATGTCCTTAGGTTAGTTAGGTTTAAGTAGTTCTAAGTTCTAGGGGACTGATGACCTAAGATGTTAAGTCCCATAGTGCTCAGCCATTTGAACCCATAGAACCCAAACCAGGAAAGGACAAACACCTTCCTTCCAGTTATCGCCCCATCTCCCTTACCAGCTGCGTCTGCAAGGTGATGGAGCGCATGGTAATTCTCGATTGGTTTGGCTCCTTGAATATCGACGCCTCCTTACTGATGTCCCATGTGGCCTTCGTAGGCGCCGCTCTGCTGTTGACCACCTAGTTACCTTGTCGACCTTCATTATGACAACTTTTTGCGTAAGTACCAGACGGTGGCTGTGTTCTTAAATTTGGAGAAAGCTTACGACACCTGTTGGAGGACGGGCATTCTCCGCACCATGCACGTTTGGGGCCTTTGCGGCCGCCTCCCTCTTTCTATTAATGCATTTTTAATGGATCGAATGTTCAGGGTATCTGTTTCGTCAGATGCCTTTCGCCAGGAGAATGGGGTGCCCCAGGGCTCCGTTTTGAGCATGGCCCTTTTTGCCACAGCTATCAATCCAATAATGGATGCCTTCCAGCTGACGTTTCAGGCTCTCTTTTCGTGGACGACTTTACGATCTACTGCAGCGCTCAGAGAACATGTCACCTGGAGCGCTGTCTTCAACATTGTCTAGACCGTTTATATTCCTGGAGTGTCGCTAACTGTTTCCGTTTTTCTGGTGAGAAAACGATCTCTCTGAACTTCTGGCGTTACAAACAGTTTCTTCCACCATCCTTAGATCTCGGTCCTATTGCTCTCCCATTCGTGGAGACAACAAGGTTTTTAGATCTTACATTTGACAGGAAACTTTGCTGGTCTCAACATGTCTTAATTGGCTGCTCGTTGTACCCATTCCCTAAAAGTCCTCCGTGTTCTCAGCGGTACGTCATGTGGAGCAGATCGAATGGTCCTGTTTCGCTTATATCGGTCCATTGTCAAATCAAAGCTAGATTATGGGAGCTTTGTCTACTCTTCTACCTGGCTGTCCATCTTACGCCATCTAAACTCTGTCCACCATCGGGGGTTACGTCGGGCGACTGGAGCATTCTACACCAGCGCTGTTGCTTCTGTATGCCGAAACTGCCGCATTACCGCTAAGCTACCGGCGCGATATGTTGCTTTGTCGATACGCCTGCCAACTGATGTCAATTCTCGACCACCCGTCATACTTCTCTTTCTTTGACGACTCTCTCGACCGCCAATACGGGCTGTATGTCTCTGCCCTGTTACCTCCTAGAGTTCGCTTTCGTCGCCAGCTTTTTGAGTGGGTGAGAGCCCGACGCCACCTTTTCGCTCCGAAAGGAGAGGACCACAGATTCGATATACCGCTCGGGGTTTGTCGACCTTCATTCGAGACTCGCTAATACCGTCGTTATTTACACAGATGGCTCCAAGACTGCTGGCATCGGATGTGCCTTTGTCGTTGGGATGATACCTTTCAATACCAGCTCCTTGACCAGTGTTCAAGCTTTACAGCTCAGCTTTCTGCTATCAGGCTGTTCAGTATATCCGCCGCCATCGTCATTCTCCCTATGCCATCTGCTCTGATTCTTTGAGCGCCATTCAGAGTCTCCGTGGCACATATTTGGACCACCCTCTCGAGAAACGAATTCAATGGCCCCTTGAGTCGCTAGCTGATACCGGCGCTCGTGTCTTTTTCTTTTTTTTTAAGGGTTCCGGGCCACATTGATGTGCCTAGGAATGAAGCTGCTCATGATGCGGCCAAGGCTGCTGTCCTCCTGCCTTGAACAGCTTCCTTTCGTGTGCCATCAACTGATGTTAGTGAGGTTCTTTGTCAGCGCGTTTCGTCATTGTGGCATGAGGCTTGGTCCTCTCTCCATGAAAATAAGCTTAGGGCCATCAAACCGATCCCGACGGTTTGGTCGACCTCCTCACGCCCTTCCCGGCGAGAGGAGGTCTTTTTGGACAGGTTGCGGATTGGGCACTGCCGCTTTAGCCACTGCTACCTGTTGTCTGGTGACCGCGCCCCGCAGTGCCCCTGTGGTCATCCATTGACAGTGCACCATGTTTTATTGTCCTTTCCCCGTTTTATTCACTCTCGTGGTGTCCTATGTCTGCTGTCTACCTTACAGGAACTTTTAGCTGATGACGCTCGAGCAGCTGCTCGTGTCCTTCGTTTTATTTCACTAACGGACTTGTCCAAAAGGATGTTTATCTTTTATTTTGTTTCTCTGCTTCCTTGTAAGTACTTTTTGATGTTTCCCCCTTGCGTTTTTCTACGCTGTTAGTTGAAAGGTGGCTACACTGAGCCACAGCGCCAGAGATCGCGCTAGAGAGTATTGTTCCGCCGCCTCCACTGGCAGTTCTTGTCGAGAAGTCGTAGTGGATTTTTGTTGAGAAGTCGTAGTGGGCAGTGATTATTGAGAAGTAGCGGAGGGAGTGCTTGCTGAGATGTCGTAGTGGGCAGTGCTTGTCGAGAGAAGATGTTGTTCCAATGGAGATATTGTAATGATTAGAGTGCTTTTCGTCAATATATATTAAGGTAACAAAACTCTTATTCTTCTTTTTTCTCATTATTTCAATGTTCCGAATAATGCGTCATTACAGGTTCAGTCAACAAAGCATCTGGCTTGTGTTCTTGGATTAGAGTGTAATTCTGGTTTTCTTGCGTAATTATGGTATTTCTATTTTCTTTAATTACTTCAGTATAAATGATATTTAAAATTTCTTGTGTTATTGAAGAAGAACCGTGCCAGATGTGTACGTTGAGTCATACTTCCACACACAGAACAGTTATACTTGTGCTTTGGTTTCGTAGGTTTTATAGTTGCTGGGGACTTAATTAATTAATTGTATTAACGGAAATTTTCATTTCATTCTTTGTTGTTGTTCTATGCAGTCAGATTGCGTAATAATACTAGTCAGGGCCAACCGTTTACGAGACTTCGTAACCGGACAGACACCTACTAAACAAAAAAATAAAAAGTATTTGCATTCTTTTTTAAATAATTAAGCCTCCATGCATAGTGCACTAACGTGACTGGGCACTAATGACCTTAGTCCACCTGAAGTGGAACAAAGACGAAAGAAAAAACGGAGGAGATTACCTCCACAGCGTTGTCCTAGATACACTTTGCGGAATCGTCACCCTTATGCTTTGAGATCGCGTGATTAATCACGCCTAATTAGTGTTTTATGTTATGTTTCATTTCAGCTTAGTTTAAGTAATTTTCTCCAGGGACTTGGAAGCAAGACGTGCCTGGCCACCATGGAGTTCCCAGCCATTCTCAATTGTCAATTTCCAGTATTGTCATGTATTTTTGCTCAATTTTATATGTATGATTATGTTTTTTTGTTTTGCAAGCAATGACACGCATTAGACGTCACGCAACTGACTTGATTCAAATACAATCATTACACTTG